>NW_024522539.1:6169196-6738610 GCF_017590135.1 Pyrgilauda ruficollis
TTCAGGGCAATGTTCTAGTTCTTCTCTCAATTCAGCTTTTTTGTCTTTGTTCAAAAACCCCAGAAGGAGAAAGTCACATATATGCCTAACTTGAAAATACTGCTTTTTACTGCTTGCTAGGTCTCAGAAGCCTTGCATCTCTGCAAGACAGTCTCCATTTCTCCCATGCTGACTGAAAAACACGTGGATTGATGGCCTGGCCATGGCAGTACAAAATACTTGAGTATCTGAAATTGCCTCCTGCCACAGAACAAATTAAAGCCATAATGTGTGTGTTATAGAAGCAGGGGGTGATAGATCCTTGCCTGCCTTCTGACAGATAATCTGGAGCTCCCTACATCAGCTACCTAGATCATGTGTTGGAGCTGATCTTAGTGGTTGCTGCTCACACCTTTCAAGGCATACATAAGCAGAAGCTGAGAAATGGTAATCTTAAGGGTAATAAAGAGGCTTTGGAAGATTATTACTGATGAGAGAAATCCCAGAAATTATATTACTCCAGTTTTGAAGTAGCAAGACTGTCACTAAACGAGCAGGTAAGATAGAATTTTCCATAAATAATTCTGTTCTGTATGTGGCAAGAAGCTCTAATGATGTCAAAATATGATGATGAAATATTTCTGAAATTTCTGATTAGCCACTAATTAGCGGCTAATGGTTAACATGGTTTAACATGGCTAACATTAAGTAGTAAGCAGGCACCTTGCATCAAAGAGAACACAGGAGGTGGCAGAGCTACCTTGTGGACTGGAATAGTAATTCCAGCAGCCCTCAGAACAGAGAACTAGTTCCAGAGGGAATAAGGGGCAAGTTTCAAAAGGAGCTGCTATGACTTATGTGGCTACAGGCCTCTGCTGGCACTGCTTTGGGTACTGTAGAGGAGGCACAGGATTTATGAACAAGGACCCGTCAGGAGGGAGGGCCAACATTCAGGCACAGCAGTGAGGGCAGTCAGGTCACCACAGGTTGTCTTAGCTGATAGTAACTTGTGTTTCTTTTTATGCAGCCTAGTCCCAGTGGGCAGTGAGGACAGATGATTGCAATCTTTTTATAGCAGCCTTTTGCAATTTAAAGGTTATTTCTCCTTCCTCTCTGTCCACCTTTTCTTTCTGTGTCTGAAACCCATTTTCTCCAATTTTTCAGCCTAAGACTTCTAAACATTTGATGATTTTCAATGATCTCTTCAGTTTTCATCAATTTTTTAAACCTGTGGTGGGCAGCAGTGGGCACAGCACTGCAGCTATTTGGTTTTTCTCACTGGGTTGAGCAGAGGAAAGTAAGAGAGTGTTCCTTGCTTCAGCTGTGGCATTGCCTGGTGTGGGTCCCAGGAGAGCTGCCATTTTTGCAACTACTTAGCATTATTATCTCATCTGCTGTGATTTCCTGATCCTTCTTGGATCAGGGTACTTTTTCCTAGCCAGCTGTCCCCCCATTTTGGTTTCATGCCCTGGGAATGTGGCTGAGGGGAGCAGAGGTGGATGGCAGCAGTGAGCACAGGTGAGCGAGGTGCACCCAGGCAGAGGAATTCCTCTGCTAGCCCTGGGAGGAGGTAAATGCAGGTAACTTGCTTGACAGCAGCTTAATAAGGTATTTGCATGGTTTCAGTTTTGAAGTCTGATGATATTTGAGCAGCTCAGAGGGTGTGCAGAGTGACACTGGATATGCCAGTGAATGCTGAGTGGGTGTACCCAGGACTGGATGGGGCAGTGGTTGGAAATTTCTGCTAGACTAATGCAGGTGCACACACTTGGGATGGGGATGTTCCTTTCAATGTGAGGCAATTTGCAAAGGGTTACAGGAGGCTTTCCATGGGTTTAAGTGTTGAAAATAAGGTGCAGTTGTTCCCCAGCTTTCCCCAAGAGGAATGCTTCAGTTTGAACTGGAATTAGTTTGTGTGGGTTTCCTTTGCCTTCAGTCATACTGAAGATCCTGCTACATAATGATGGTCGTTCCTGCTGTTTAAGAGCTTAGTATTTTGGAAACTTCTCCAAAACAGCCTTGACAACTTGCTTACCAATTTCCTGGAGTTCAAACCCAGCGGTAGTAGCAGGTCAAGCTGAACTGAGGCTGAGCACTCTGTACCCATATTCAGCTCCCTGATCATCTCTGATTCAGAGGTGAATGAATTCATAAAACATGTACACAAAAGAAGGTTGCCAAGCAACTTGGAGGCTGAAACTCCCACATCAAGCTATGAAGGTAGGGAACAGGCAGCTGAGATTATTTCTCATGTTCATTTCTTTGCCATAGGTAATAGAAATAATACATATAATACAGAAATATTTAAGAAAGGAATAGCTCACTGATGTTTCTGGAAAACAACAGCTGATCCTGCTAGACTGTGTTTTGCCTCTGTATTAAGATGTATCTGCTTTTGGAGCATCCAGCCAAAACCAGGCACAGCAAGGAGACAGCAATCTGGGATAGGGGGAGATGGGCAGGGAAGAATTATTCTGTCTTAAGGCAACTGAAAGTCTGACAACTGGTGGAAAAGTTTTAGGAGGGGAGAAAAGTATCTGATACAGATTCTGCCTCAGATCAGGCTCATTGTTTTCTGTGATCTCAGTATTTGATGTTTTTTACAAATATACTTTAATATATTCATTGTGCATCACTCCATATCCCCTCTTCTCTCTGGCTTTGCATAACTCTGCAGCCTTGGGCATGTCAGAAGGATCCAGGGCATGAAGCAGCTGTGACATGCATGGAAGAGCTATGTGATGGTCCTCCTGTTTACCCATCATTTACTCACAGAACAGCCTGTAGTGGGAACAGCTAATTAAGTTGGAAGGAAAAGTTTTGCTTTCTTGGTTTTTCTCTACTATATCCTGGGGTAAACTTGGCCCTTTGATCTGTGTAATGCTCGTGGTAGGCATGCTGTACATAAAGCAGAAAAAGAAACCTCTGTCTTCATGGCCCTGGGCTTGTGCAAAGGAAAGAGAGGTATGCAGAGGCACAGCCAGAAAGTTCCAGACCTAGACTGAATTTTTCACGTGCTGTGTACATAATTCCCTTTTACTCCTTAAAAACATCCTAGCCCTGCATTATTTCAATGCCCTGTCCCTTTACAAATGGCATGGCTCAAACCTCAGCTTGAAATAATTTAGAGCAGCAGCCCAGGTCAGGGCATCTGGAACTGCTTTTCATTTCCTTTCTGTGCTCCCCTTGATGAGGGACACTGCTGTGTTAATGGGGTTTTGTTCTTTTCTTTCAGGCTTCTCTTTCCCCAACTGATGTCACGATTAGTGACATCAAAGCCACCTCTTAGTGAACCTTGGCGATGACATGACTAGAGAAGGACCCTTAGAGGCAGGAGATTAAGCAGCAAGTTGGCACGACTGGAAGAACAAAGCTCTCATTTTCTTTCATATATACACAATCAAAAATGAGTGAAGAGGAGGAGAGATGGGAATTAGGTGGTGCATTAGTAAAATTATCATTCAAAGGTTCTTTGCTCGAAGTTTTGCAAGAGGAATCAGTGGCTCTTTAATCTCCCACCTTGGGTATTGTTGATGCCATGTTATATTCTGGGCATGTTGAAATGTAACAGAGTGTAAGGAGACATGATCTGTTGGATAAGGCTTTATGTAGTAGGAAAAGGCTCCTCTATTTTCCCTTTTTATTATTTACATTCCCAGAGAAGGTTATGTGTCGTGTGGGCTTTGCAGAGATAAATGGCTAACCTGAGCTTTCGGGCAGCTTCCTCAGAACCTGGAAAGGAGCTGCCTAAGTGTTGGCCTGAGGAGTCTCAAGACTTAGGCTCAATTCTGGTCCTGGGAAGAGGTATATGAGAGAACCTGAGGTTGTGAGTCCTTAACACAGGTTTAGCAGGGCATGGGAAATTGTACCATGGAGCTCTGAAAGAGCAGAGAGAGAAGGGCAGCTGGGCACCAGTAAGTTGTACTGGGTGGTACTGAGCTGTTATGGGGGTGCTGGAAGTCAGGAATGAAGGGAACAGCTGAACTGAGTGCAGAGATCTCCACTGGGGCTGCCACTTGAGTGTGGAGCATGGCTGGCCAGTGCTCTGTCTACTCCTTTCAGAGCTCTGTTAATAGCAGTTAGCACAGTAATTCCAAAGTAACTGGATATGCTGTAAACCATAGGTTTGGGCCGCTCCTGCTGTTTTCCAGGTGTTTCAAGAGTAGCAAGTTTTATGGCCATGTCATCAGCTCTTTGCTCTATTTGCTGCTTCATTAGTTTTCGTGCTGGGAGCGCTCTGGGGGAGCGGCATTTGGAGGTGGGATTTGGCTGTGATGGCTCCTGTGAAGGGAACAGACAGTTAACAAGCTCTGTGGTTTCCTTGCTTATATAAACCTCCTTTACGACTCTCCTGTGGGTGGGATGTCAGAGCTGAGGATGTGCTTGGCAGGAGGGGATCTTTCAAAGGAAACTTTCACTGGAATAGAGAGATTTCCTTGGCTGGACCTGCAGGCAATGGGGCCCTCACATTGTCACCCACAGGAGAACAGTGTAGGTGATCTCTGGTCTCTTTCCCTTCCCTCATGTTTCCTGGGGTTTAAGATCTGGAGACTCCAGGAGCTTTTCCAACACTGAGTCTGAGTAAGACAAGCTTGTCTTTGATGAGCCTTGAGAGAAACAGCAGAAGTCAGATCTCTGCCAGCCCCATGCTATTGCAATTAGCAGAATTATGGCAAATTGTCCTGGGTTTCTGACATGAGAAAGCAGTTGCTTGGAGGTTTTTTTATTTTTCTTATTCTGACTGAGGAATGAACCTCTCAATTAAGATGCTGCTCTCTGTATCAATATCCAGAATGGGTAAGAGTTGTTAAAGCTGTATTCATCAATTGCAAAAGAGAGCACATTTTATTTTGCTCTGTGCTATTTACAGCTGTTGTCCATTAGAAGTCCTCAGGAGCCTCATTCCCAGCTATAACTGCACAGCCCCATAAGTTTGGCTCAGCAATGAGCCTGCAAAACAGCACTAAATCACGGTGATGGGAGAAAGGAGAAAATGTTTGGAAATGGCAAAATGCAGCTGATGTCTTTGTGAAATCTGGCTTTTGTTTGTTGCTATTATAAGGCATTACTAAGGTAGACGGTAATGCACAATTATCTGGAGAAGAATAGAACTAGTGTCTTCTAATTTGGGGGGAAAAATCAGGATGGCTGGTTCTGCAGGAGCTAAAGGAGTCTTTGGCAATCCTTAAGTACCTAAGTACATGTTGATGAAAATGTACCAACCCCCCCAGAATGGTGAGGTGTAAGAATGACAAAAGCCTAATATGTGGCTGTTGAGGAACAGAGTCCCAGTTGCTTTACTGGACCAGAACATGATTGCTCTGTATGAGCTCTTTGAGCTGGGAGGGCTGTTCACTCTTCTAGTGCCCACCAACTGTTTAATAGGGAAGTGTGGATGTGGGATTATTCCCAAATCTGAGTGTGTCCCTATATGATGTAACTAAATTGTGCTGTACAGGATATACTGGGCAGAACTGTGCAGAATATGGAGGCAAGGTGAGAGATTGCAGCTTATTCCTTGTTTGAACATGAAATGAGAATTTTCACCTGTATTCCCAGCTCTGACACAGCCTTTTCTTGGTCAGACAAACAGCTAAACATCCTTTATTACCATCTGTATTTTTGGGGATGGTGTTCTACCTCCCTGTTTTACTATGATGGATTAATGATTTGTAACACATTTGGAAACTGAAGGATGGCTTTGGGAGCTAAAGACAAAAGCGTGTAAGGTGCTAATTCAGCATTTGTTTACAAGGGCACTCGGCTGATGCCTTTGGTTTTGCATTCTGTCCTGTTGCCTCTCGCAGTCCTGTCAGCTGGGGCCCTTCAGATCATGAAGGGAACAGAGCCTGAGCTCTGATGTGTCCTGACGGAGCAGGACAAACCTGCCCTGGCATGGCTGTGATGCCCTGAGAGATAAAGCTTTACAGTGAATAAATCTGTCAGCTTGACTTGTGATAGTGAATGCCCACAAAAGGATCATTTTAACACAGATAATTGCTTTCTCCTTTCCTTTTATTTTCTGTGCCTGGCAGGTGTCTCCTTCTGCCTTCTCCTGTTTCCTTGGCCCATCCCTGAAGTGTGCTCAGCACAGATGGGATCTTCAAAGAATCTGCTGTCAAACTTGGTCTTTTCTAAGCTTATGTATGCTGAGAGTTTTTGGAGGCTTGTACCCAGACCAAATGTGTTTAGTGGCTTTTTCACAGGAACAGCAAATAACATATCTGATAACAAGGAAACTTTTGCTGTTAAGTTGCAAGTCTGTTTTGAAATAGGTTCAGTAGAGATTATCAATGAACTGTTCAGTAAAAATTTGATTTATTCTTGGTTTTTTTTTTAAAAAGGCAACCCCCCCAAATCCCCTGCCCTACTCAAATTGCCACAGCTTATGTTTCCCATGCATGGAAGCAGTGCTGAAAACAGATGAACTCTTCTAGTTGCAACTTCTGAAAATCAGCCTTTCTAATTTGAGTGAACATCTATATTATATGAAACTGAAGAAGTCTTTCCACCAAAAGCAACAGCTTGCCTTAGCTATGTGCATTGTTATTTCTAGCTTTTGTTGTATTGTTATGAAATAATGGTTAGTTTTGTGTACTCAACCCCCACAGCTCTGGTGAACATATTAGTGCATTTTCTTTAATTATATCAGTTTAGTTCAATTAATTATGATTTTGACCTTACAGCACAAATTATTTCCAGAGATCAGGCAGCTTGCATGTCCTTGGAGCCCCTTACGGGTGGGAAAATCTGCTTAGATATTTAGAAAGTTCTGAATTGTCAATGGTGAAATACTGAAAGTGGAGCAGGACCTTAGACAATTAAATAACTTGCTGCCTTTTAAACCTTAATGAAATTTGATGGGATCTAACTTTCAATAGTTGCTAGAAAGTATGGTAAAGCTGTTTGGAGGCAGTAACCTGCACCTGCAGAATGCTCTGTAATGTTAAATGTAAGTACCTAGAAGTTATCACAGAATAAAAAGGGAAATTTAGCTCTGTGCTGGTTCTGAGGACCAAATCTGTGATCAGTTTATAAACAGCACCTTGAGAAAATATCTGGAATATCTAGGGATGTATTTTCCTTAGAATGCATTTTGGATTGCTATCTAAATTCAAAAGGAATAAAATCCACTTGCAAAGACCTTGTTCAAAGAAAAGCCCTGTTTAGTTTGGGGGTGTTTTTGCTTTGCTTTGCAGGCAGCCGTCCTTACGTGTTCCTCACAGCCCGTGTTCACCCTGGGGAGAGCAATGCCAGCTGGGTGATGAAGGGCACCCTGGAGTTCCTGGTGAGCAGCGATCCCATTGCTGAGCTCCTGAGGAAATGTTTCATCTTCAAGATTGTGCCCATGCTTAATCCTGATGGAGTCATCAATGGCAAGTGAGTTGTGGCGCGTGCTTATCCTGGGGTTTGTCTGTGCTCCCAGCAGTTCCCATCTTCAGTGTTTGTGCTGGCAGAATTCCCTTTGCCCTGTGTTTTTATTCATCCTGTTATCAGTCCTATATGGAAAATGCGAATCTAAGGCATGGCCTGGTGTGCTGTCCTGCATTTGTCAGGTGCATGTGGTTCTGTACTGTCTGTGTCCAGAAGATCTCTCAGTTCCCTGGAAGGCATGTTAGTGGTGCTAGAGAAACAGGGTCTTTACTGACAAATGGAGGTTTATCCATTCTGCTAAAGCAGCAGGGCAGAATACAGCTGCAAAGCAGATATGCCTGGGGAAAAACTGGCTGTAATTAATGCTTTGTATAACCTGGCAGGGGAGGATGAATAAGGATTTCTTAAAATTTCACAGAAATATTTCTGTATAGTGAACCTTCTTCCTTCTCCCACCTTCTTTTCAATCTTCCTTCCCACATGTTTCCTAAGAGATACTGAATCTGATCTTGGAAAAATATTGATTCCTTTTTGCATTCTTTACCTTATACCCTCCCTATCCACACACACTAACTTCCCTCGCCCTGTACATGACTGGAAAAGGTACAACTCTGCTCCTAATATTTAGAGCTGAAATAAATATTGTTGTGTGAAACCATGAAGAGGGCACTAAGCTAAGGTAGGCTTGCTCTTTGCTGGAAAACAAATCTCCTCCTCCCTGCAGACAGTGGGGTTTGTTCACTTTGGGTGTTTGTGGAGTGGCAGTGAGTTAATAACTGTTGGTCCTGCCCAGTGCAAGGGCAGGACATCATGACCACATCCCACCAGTGGCTGCTGTCTTGACCTGGTGATGGGGTCTTGTAGAGTTTGCAACAACTGTGTCCCTTGGCTTATTGCAGAGGAGCACACAACAAATGTCAAAGCTGAAAGATGGGCTTAAATAAGCACTGGAACACAGCAAAGTGTAGAGGAACAACATTTATTAAGCTACAGTCCCATGCCTGCTTTGGGGTTGGGCTGTGATTATTGAGGGTTATGGGAACAAAAAAGTAAATCCTGAGCAACAACTGAATTGAGCTGGCTTTCAAACTCACTTGAGTTTGGGGTGAGTGGCTCACCAGGGAGCACCTTGGGCTTTTCTGAAAGGCTCTAGTCTGTGAAGTCACAGATTTTGGGCTGCTGTGCTCCCAGGAGCCTGGGTCTGTCAGAAGTCTGGGAGCACTGTTCAGAACAGCTGGGTACTGCCCCAGGGTACTTGAAGACTCTGCTGGTACCAAATGCTTTCTTGATCCTCTCAGACAGAAGGAACAGGAAAAACAATTGTGGCTTTTCCCCCTTATATTTTTCCTCTCACTACACTTAGCTAAATTTTCCATCAGATGCAGGACTGGAGGGAACGGCTGACCTTTTCCTCCAGCTGTCAGGAACCAGTGCAGCAGAGAAGGGACCTTTAGGAGGGAGACTGTGGCTCTTGGTGACACCTGAATGAAGGGTATGTGTCACACAGGAGGTGTGTTTTGTGCTCCATGGTGCAGATGAGCTTGAACTGTAGTTAAATCTGGTGATGAAGAAGAGTTTACTAACCTTAAATGGATAGGACCAGGAGAACAGGGACTTGGCCACGTCTCCTTTATTGATCATGAGGCCTGCAGAGGGGAATAAATAATTCCTTTATGCTTTAAATTAAATATATCTCTCTTATGAATCCTCCCATGGATTCTCTCTCCTCCCATATTTTTCTTGTTTCTTTATATGTATGTTTTTTAGTAGCTGTGGCTCCTCCTATAGTAAAAAAAAAAAAAATTTTTGTTCTATGGCTCAGGCTTACTGGTAGCACGTAAGAGTGTGTGGGAATGTGTAAGAATTGGCATCTTCTTCCTCTTCCTTTACCTGATTTAAATGATTCCTTTTTATTTTCATCTGCTTCCCTTTTCTCACTCTTCCCTCCTGTTGAATCAAGGAGGCTTTTCATTGAAAAGAACTTGATGAATTTTGCAAAATAATGAACCAATGAGTGGAGATGGGAGCTGGTGGGTCTCTTTTAGATGAAGGAAATTTATTGGAAGCCACATGATTTCTTCAAAGGCATGGGTAACCATAGTAGCAGCTAGGTAGAGGAAATCCTGGTTTTTCTTTTGGAATATAGCCATTGCTATATTCCAAAAAAAGGTTTTTCTTTTGGAATATGGACTATTCTTCATCTGTTTTAAAAACATCCTTCTCTCCTGCACCTGCCCTCCCCCAGCACAGGCTGAGTAAGCTTTGCATCTCCAAGGAAAGGCAGGTGAGGTGCTGGGTTTTCTGTCTCTCCCTTGATGCTCCCTCCCCTTTAATTTACTCTCTCTGTTCCTTGTTTACTCAGGGGCTTTGTTCATTACCTCCTCAAGCCTATCAGAGAAAAACTTCAGTTGTTTGACAATTACTGACATAAAGAGAGAGAAATGCCCACTAAAATCCCTCCTAGAACAGTTTTCCTCTGCACAGTCTCAAAAAGTACAAAGGAAAAAAAGGAGTGTGCTCCCACTTAACATTTGGAACCTGGTGCCTTCTGTTTGGAAGGATGACCTTAGGAGGAGGAGAAGCACCTAAGACACTATTTGTATAAATGACCTTTTTTTCTCCTGTATTAATGCTTACTCTCCTGAATGGACACATTGTGTTCTCTGGGCAATAAGAGGCAGAAAGGATCAGGGATAGGGAAAAAAGCTAATGGCTGGTCTAAGGAGTCAGTTTATGATGCAGAACTGCGTCCTTAAGGACTAAGTCTTGAGGTGATGTCACACAAAGCTGTACAACTGCAGACATCCCTCCTTCTCTTTATTGCTTCTCTGTGGTCAGAGGGTTGAAGGAGAAGTTTAGTTCTAAATTGGTGCCATGCACTCTGCAAACACACTCCAAATGCTCTATCCAGACTGGTTAATCTATGATGTGGTTGTTTCTCTAAGGACAGAGCAGAGATGTGAGAAGGCTGGGGAAGGAGTAGTTTTGAATTAATGGAATTTCTCTCTGGGAGAGAGTGCTACAGGAGTCGTGTGCTGCTCTTTGACAGATGTTCTCTGAGCCTGTCTCTGTGTTTTCTTCAGAAGTTCTGCACCTAAATTATTACCACCTTGCCAAAAGTAGTTGGGTAGGCATATGTGGAAGGCAAGGCATGCTTGGAAAAAAAGAGCATTTTGTAAATTGTGAAAGACTCAACCCTCACATACACCGGCTGTGCTCTGAGATGCACATTGGGAGGTGGCAAGAGCATGTGCACCGGTCTCATGAGATGACAGAGATGCAAGTTCTGGGAACATCTGTACTGGGATACATCTCTGACTGCTCAGAGATGACAAAGATGCAAGTTCTGGGAACATCTGTATTGGGATACTCGGTGGCTCTGGGAGGTGCACATGAAGTGTGGGCTAATTTTCCTCAAGTACAGCAGAAATTTTTACAGCTCTTTGCTGCTTTGGTGCCTCAGGTGTTGCTTCTGTTGCCTTTCACTGAGAGGGCAGTGATGGATTTGAGAGCTTAGGGTACCAAATGTGGCTAGTGCCTGCACAGCACGAGATAAAATATGAGCTGCAGTATTTCTTAGCTCTCATTTCTGTGAATTGTTCCTTGGTGGAACAACCAGAAATGGTGTCTGGCCCTGCACCACACACTTGTCTGAGTTTCCTCTCTGCTGTGGGAGGTGCCCCAGTTTCATCCAAGGCCCTTTGTGCTGTGCTGATGTGACAGCCTATCCTCGCCTCTCCTTCTGTGATAAACATCCCCCTGCAGACAGCTGCACCCCAGGACTCTCCCTTCTGACAGCCCTTCCAGTGCAGGATTGTTTATTCCTTCTTTTATCAGCCAGGGCTGCTGGGCCCCCTGAGTTATTAGCTCTATTCACTCATTGTCAGTGTTTCCTCCTTCGTAAATATGCCCCCATATGTCTCTGCTCCCAAGGAATATGCTTTCTTTTCTATTTACTGCTTTTCCCAGGCCCCCATCTCCTCATTGCTCTCTCCACCCAACAGCCCAATAACAGCCAAGGAGATAAATAAGCTCCATAACTCTTCCCAGCTATTATTTTTTGTTGTTGTTGTTGTTGTTGCCCTGCATGGTAATATATATAATAACAAGGAAACAAATCTTATTACTAAAGTAATTACAATAAATAAAAAGCTGAGAGGGGAGATGAAGGAAGGGTCTGTCAGGGGAGTGATTGCAGTAGGATTTTTTAAAATTTAATTTACTTGAGATGTTCTCTGCCACTTTGCTGATACCCTGCTGAGGGGGGCTGTGACTAATTAGCAGCCAGCTGTTGTTTTAACACCCTCACCTAATTTATAGTGTGCCTGAGCCTCTAAAACAGGAGCCTGTGTTGATATCATTGTTTGTGGGACTCAGCACCAGCCTTGTATCAGCAGTTGGCTTTATTTCTTGGTGCTTTTGCTTCTCAGAAGGTCTACAGCTGAAATTTTGGGTGCTTTGCTACAATTCCTTTTATCTTCAGCATATCCCATGTGCTTTCAGGAGTCTGACCCAGAGAGTGAACACAACTTGTTGCTTACAACTGCTTGTCTCAGTGTCCAGCCTAATAACTGAGCATCACAACTGCTGCCTTTTGACTACAAGGTGTGATGTGGACAGGATCTAGGGTTTGTTTAAATTCTGGGGCCTCATTCTCCCCTTGGCAGGTTTCTCATGGAAGTACCATATTGTTCTTGCTAATAGAATGGAGATTGCAATATCATCTGTCTTCTAAATGGTCGTGAAATCTAATTAGTTAATGGCCATATTAAAAACTGGAAGGATCCAAGGCATTGTTCCATGTTTCATCAGTCTCCCAGCTGCCAATTGCCAAAGCACTTGCTTTGTAAGCTCTTACACAGTGAAGGTGCCCAATGAGTTGTGTGTGTGTCCCTGTGCTCTTCCCTGTACAATTTATGCAAGGTCACCTGGAAATTTTACTACAAAAATCACTGGGTGTGGGCTCAGAGATGTTACTGCCTTGGACTACTGAACACTTCAGCTTCTAGCCTTGGGAACTATTTCATTTTGGATGGGTTCTACCTTGCATTTTCAAGTTAGCATGAATATTAGATAGGAACAGGTTGTTCCACAGGCTCTGAAAGGAATCCCTTTGTTCTGCATTTGTGTCTGCTTTCCTAACTGATGATGTGAGTTTGTAATCAGATGTGTGCACTCCTTTGAAGACATTTTCAGGAGCCAGGAGACTGGTGTACAAAGCTAGCTTTTAGTAAAGTTAATGAGATGATTGAATTATATTATAATTCTTGTTAGCTTGATTGTGTGTCATTATCCCTTTTGTTTGTTATTATGCTTATTTGAGTCCCATTTGTGGGATATTATTCCCATCACAATTGTGCCCGTGCTGGGCTCTGTAGAGAGACAGGCAAGGAGCAGCTGGTGCCTTGTTAGGGCCTGGTGCATTAGTGCCAGAGGCTGTGCAGTGGGGCTGGAGGGAATGAAAAGGATGCTGTGCTCTTGGCTCCCATGCAGCCTGACCCAGCATCTCAGTCCTGGCTGCATGAAGCACTTCATGGAGCTCTGAGCTTTGTAGTTGCAGCTCTTCCTCAGGCTTACATCCTGGCACAGGGAAATTATCCTGCTGCAATGACTGCCACAGCCACCTGATGAGAGTTTGTAAAGCATACCTCAGTATCATCAAGGCAGGAATTGGGGAAATGTATTAAAATCAGGAGTCTCTTTATACCTTCTTGGGATTTTCATATATGCAAACCCTGGCCCAGCTGGCTGCATAAGCAAATTTACAGTGAGATGTAATTGTTGCTGAACTTGGATGGTACCTTGTGGGTGACTGTGGTAGATATCAAATACTGATATCCAAGCTGAATATTTTGGAGTTGGACTAATATCACAGGTAAAGGGGCTTTTTTGGCCACCCATCTCAAGATCAAGTCTGTTTACCTGAGTTAAAGCCTGTTGGAAGCTACAGATGCAGAGATGGAGTTGTTATTCATAGGATGGGAAAATAGAAGTCCACAAAATGAAATTGTAAAAACTTCACTTTTATAGATGCAATGAAGAATGTCCAGTACTTTACTGCAATATCCACACTACCTGGAAAGCTGAAATTGCCTGGGAATGAAGGTTATTGTCTCTTGTAATATACCTTCATATATTACCCTGTGTAATAAATCAGGCAATATTTCTTTTGCCATGAAAACTGGACATCCCTGGAGTTCCAAGTGACATTTCTCATTTTATGTTGCTATTTGGCCCTTTTAAGTATTAAAACACATAATTTTTTTGTGAAATATGCACTGAAATTTTTGAAAGCTGATGAACAAAAAAAAAAAAAATCAGGAGCTTAGTTTTGCAAGTGTAAAGCTTATTTTCCATGAGTTTGCTTTTTAAAAATTCTATGCTGCATTAGCTTTGTGTTTTGGCTAATGCTGTTCTTTAACATTTTTATTTATTTATTTATTTCTCTCTCACTTTTTCCCTTCCCTTCCCTCTCTTTGTAATCTGTTATTCAAATGTAGCATTAAAAGCTGGTGAAGTACTGTGATAGGAGAGGGGATGTAAAATGACCTTGGCTTGGGGAAACAGACTGGCAAGTGGAAATGATGTTTGTAGAAAAGTGATGAAGAGCCTTATCTACAAAAATAAGCTTCATTTGAGAGCTTATGTTTTCAAAATTGCTGTGCAAAAATGTACCTACAGAGGTCCAGCTGAACTTGAATTGTTTACCTGTGCACATGGCTTGTGTGATTGCACATGCAATTGGGTAATTACACGGGCAAAATTTGCTCCAGTGGTTTCAGCAAATTGCCATCCTAATTTCATAAACCCAGCTGAATGTCCCACAGAAGCATCAAGAAAATAAAACCCAGAAAATTGAGTCAATACTGTAATGAGAGGGTGAGAAATGAAAACCTTTTCTGCAGCTTAATGGGCAGCACTGCTGGGAAAAAGGTGCAGCACAATTTTAATGCTGCAAAGGAGCTCTGAGTTTTTAAGGGGTAGAAAAATTGAAGGGCTCTTAGAGTTGTATAGCTCAGGTTTGAGCTGAGGGGAGGAAATAGAGAAGCAGGGGGTGACACAGGCAGGGAAAGGCTCCAGTGATGGTGCACCTTGGATCTGTGCACATTGCATGACTCTGAAGTTAGTGTATGAGCACTACCTCCATGAGGTCATAACCTTGGTAGGGACTCTCAGGTAACTGTGCTGGTGTTTTTCTGCATAGAAAGAGGGGTGGTTTATGATGTAAAATTCTTTGGAAATTGTCACATTCAGAGCTGTGCAGAAGTGAGAAACTTTTCCATAGTGTTTTAGAACTGGCTTATTGAATTTCACCAGTGGATGTGTCCTTATGTAAAATTGTTACATATTGCACTATAACTCATAGGATCCTTCAGTGTCTGGAGAAGCAGAACACAGAGGAGAAGTGAACAATGTAGTCTAGGTCCTAATTCACCTTTTTGATTGCTTTTGTTTGTCTGCCACAAATAGCAAAGACTTAAGGACTCCTACTAGTTGGAGAAGAGCTGCTATATTCTAGTCTGCATGCATATATGTATATTTCATGGAATGCCAATAAGAAAAAGGATTCATTGCCAGCCATACACACATAGCAATCCATAATCAAGTCAATATATTAATGTAATGCTGTTTTGTTGTTTTATTGGGAGGTTTTTTTAACGTTCCCAGGCAGTAACAAGGTGTGAGTGCAAGAATTCTTTCCAGGTGCATCCCATGACAGCATCTCTAGTAGAAGTTTCCTTCTCTGTTTCACATGTTGCCCCATTTTTCTCCTAAAATGCTCATAAGCTCAGCTTTTGAAGGCGGGAAGTACCAGTCCTCCCAGGGACCCTGGCTCCCATGGAGCACTGCCTGAAGCAGAAGTTTGGTTCTCAGTTCAAGCTCTGGTCTGTGGTGTCTTCTGCCAGCAGTAAGAGGAATGACATTAATGGAAATTTACTTCTTGAGGAATGTTTCTTGTATTCATTGTTTGTTAGATAACAAAAGGTCATTAGCATAAAAACAAAAGGGAAAGATTAAAAAAGTGATGAGTCTTCTGTCTTCCCTCTAACAGTTATGGCACATAAGAGGGTGTAAAGTGCAAAGCAGCTGAACACTCATAAACTATTTTAATACCATTCAGAAATGAGAAGAACCAAGGAAAGAGGCTTTATGTAGCCACATAGTTTATTGCACTAATCAGTCACTTTCTACAGTGCACCATCATGGCTTGAAGTTGTTGCTCCAGTGATGTGAAAAAACGTTGGTGAACTTCCATCCAATTTTCTAATAGATCTTGGTCTGTATAATTGAAATCTCTAGCACCTCGTTTGAGTAGCAGCGAGTTCTATGCTTAGATTGGTATAATGTTAGCCAAAGCAGGGCTGGATTACATCTGGGAGAGCAGAGAGGTGACACCAGGTCTGAACACGAAGTAGAAGGAGCTGTAGGAGATTAAGAGTAAGCTTCATTTCTCATGGATATTTTTAGATGACAAAAATAACATGTATGGGGTTAGACTGAGATCTCTGGAAAGGCAACTGACACTTTGTGGGCTGAACCATCTGCATGGAATAGCCAAAGCAAAGTCTGCAGATTTACCTGTCAAGTGTCCTACTGTAAACCCATGTAGAGGCTGAACGTGGCAATCCAAAGACAGTGGGAGAGCAGTTGTTTTCCCTTCCAGAACATGCATGTTACACAAAAGAGAATTTGCTTTTGAATAACTTTGTTCTTTGGTCTTGTGCACATGCTGGATTTCAGGTGGAGAACAGCTAAGTGTTTGAAGTCGCAATAATTTCTGTTGCTTTCCCTGACATGCAGGTGAGGGCACCCTTGAACTGTGCTACTTCTCTGTCTGTCTTTAGACAGCTTTGAATGGGATGTAATCCCATCCAGTATGTTTCCTGTTCAAAAATCAAATAGTGTCCATATCAATGGCTGTGAGCTTTCAGGCTCATAACAGTAATACAGCTGGGAATGTAAATAAAGAGGAGAATATTAAGAAAAAGGTTCTGTTGCTGTAAACAGTAGAAATACTTCAAATCAAGTGTATCTTTTCATTAGACAATTTCTTATCAAAACAAAAGCCCAGCTCAGGGATGTTATTTATCACAGAATAACAGAATATGCCAAGTAGGAAAGGAGTCATAAGGATCATTAAGTGATGAAGTGTCCTGGCCCTGCACAGGACACTTCAAGAGTCACAGCATGTGCCAGAGAATATTGTCCAAATGCTTCTTGAACTCTGTCAGGCTGGTGCTGTGACCACTTCCCTGAGGAGCCTGTTCTGGTCCCCAGGCACTTTTTGGGGACTACTTCTTTTATATCTGACCCAAACCTGTGACACGGACAGACCTGTAGTTTCTGGGGTCCTCCTTCTTAAAAACTGGGACAATGTTGCCAGCTTCCAGTCATCTGGAATCTCTCTGGATTCCCAAGACTGCTCAAAATAATTGAAAAACCTTTTCCAATATCAGTAGCTCTTTGAAGATCTTCAGATGAATCCCATCAGGCCCCACAGATTGTAGGGATGCAGCTGAAGCAGCAGATCCCACACAATTTTGGAGTCCACTTGGAGTGGATCATTCTCTAATGAACTGGCTTTGACAGTGTTCAAAGCTCTCTCTGTGTTTTAAGTGATGAGTGTCTGTTCTGAAAGTATGGACTAATGACAGAAGTTAATTTGTTATATCTTTCGTCTCAAAGTGCCATAACAAAGCACCGGCTTTGCTTTCGGGCATTGCTTACTGTCCCTTTTTTGGACTTTTTTCTTTCATAGCAGATGGACCCATTGCTTTGTGAATGTCGTGGGTTTCTGCTTTCAGGCCATTGGGTAGAAATTGTGGCAACCAGTTTCTAGCTCTGCAGCAGATTTTGCAAAGCACAGAAAAGAAATCACTTAGGTGCACTCAACCCCCTTCTGTTTTGTGTTTTTCCCTGAGTATTTTATTAATCTCTGAGAAACACGTGTGGCAGCTCTGAAACCATTATTTTACATGCAGTCCCAGATGGATTGGTCCCCAAAGAGTACATATCTAATTCTCCACAAACTAGCTATGGTGCAGGAATGACTCTGTCATTGCTAATTCTTGCTTAAACCTCATGGAAACCTAAATAAGCAGTTAGCTTTGAGGTTTGCCAAAAACTCTGAGGTCCAAATGATACAGTATTCTATGCATGTAAATGCATATATAATGTTAATAGAAACCATTTTGATCCAGATTGCCAGGACTGAAAGGATGCAGTTGTGCTTGAAAAACAGATATGTGTGTGCATGCACAATTACTCAAGCTGTGGTTTAGGCATTTAAGTGGCCATTTGTGCTCTCATTTTCAATTATGATGTCCATCCTACGGGAATGGGTTTGTGCAAATCAGCAACACAAATATGCATATGTTTTGGTGTGTGCTACCCTAAAGACATGTTGCATTACTTGGACATAAACTTGGATTGATTTATCTTCTTTTCCCTTTGAAATTTCTATTTTAATCTGAGGAATGTGAGCTGTGGTGGATGAATGGCACTTCTTCAGCAGCATGATTTCCTTTTCCAAATGGTTAACTCTTGTAATTGTTTCTGTAATGTAAGATAATATTTCCTGCTAACAGTTATTTAGGATACTGTCATGGCAAGCCATAACTCAACCCCATTGCCTAGTGGCCCAAATAATGACCCAGGCTTGCCCCTAGCTGAATGATCATTCTTGTGCTTCCTACTTTCCCTACATGCACATAAACAAGTCTGTCTTTATGCCAAACTCTGAAAGACAAAGGATAGGAGAAGCAATATTGTTGATTCAGAGCCCCATCCTGCAGCTTCAGGGAGAGAGCTGCCTATAGGACTACAAAGGCCTTTAAAGGGGTTTTTAGTGACTTAGCTCATCGGCTTTCTGAATGCTCAATAGGCTCTTATTTTTTCCCGTTTTAAATGTATCTATATAGAGCATCTACTGCAAATATTCAAGAGAGGATGGAGATGTCCAATCTGACACAGAAATTGAAGGCTATTTGGGCTGAAGCTAAACTGCTCAAAGATCTTCAGCACACTGAAATTCTCACTAAAAATAGGAACTTTTGAGTCATCTGACTTATGACTAATGGAAATACTGCTTTGAAAGAAGATTGTGTTTAATATCCCTTCTGTGGTTCTTTAAGAAAGAGTAGATGTCAGGAAAGGACAGTAGCAATGTGAATGTCACAGAAGGATGAGGTTTTGTCAGTAAACAGTTCCTGGGGAAAAAACTTGTATTTAAGTTCCATCATATTAATAATGTTATTAAGGTTTAGCATAATAAAGGTTCATTGATGAATTTTCAAGCTGTAGCTTGCCTGTGACCCTTTTGGAAGGGAACAATATCAAATGGAAATATATTAAGACTATATGACAATGACCCAAGGAAGTGGAAAACGGTATATTTTAAGTCACTTATTATGATCGGAAATGGTATCTTGATTCTTGGAGTTTAACACCATTCATGCTGGGGGAGTCTGTGAATCATTGAAATGTAATATGCAAATTTTTCTAACCTGGGAAATGAGTCTCGGATTCATATAAGTTTAGGCCAGGAATGTAAGCTGTGTTAGCTGCTAAAAGAATGTGAAAAGGAAGGTTGTAACTTAGACTTTCTAAGTGGTAATTCACAGACAGGGTGTGTTGTAGGGTGATTTTCCTGGCTTGGTGTGGGAGCTGTGCTCAGTCATGGGTCACTCAAGGAGCTAAAACTGAGCCTGTTCTGGACTCATCTGGAGAGTCACGGATGCCCTGATGGTGCAGGGGGTGCTCTGCAGAGACTGGGCTATGAGCAGGGCAGGGTGAGGGAGGTTTGTTAGAGCAAGCTGAGAAAAGGGATCTTACCCTGTTGCAGGAGTGTTTTCAGACTAGAAATGAAGAATGATGGCCTTGACTATTTCACACCAGAGGGGGGAAGAGAACTCCAGATGAGGTGTGAGTGCTCCAGGCAGCTCAAACTTGATATTAAACTTAATTAACCTGAGCCAGGCTACATCCCTTCAGGCTCATGGAAAAGTGTGGGTGGCTCATGCTTCCACTACCATCTGTGGTAAAGCTCATGAGACTGCACAGAGACTTGTGGGTTTGTGTCAGCAGGACAGAGAGGAGCAGAGGCTCCAGCCTCCTCTTGTTTGTGTTCTCAGGTGTCCCCTGGGAGCTGACTTGCTGAAATCTTGACTGATGGGTGAGTTCTGATTAATTGAGGTAGCCCAAAGCAGGACCTGCTGGATAATCTCAAGAGGCTTTCCTGGAAGCCTTCAGTGCATTTTGTACCCTTCAAGTGGCAGAAGGTATGAGATAGGTGTCCATTAGGCAGCCGAGTTCAGGAGCTTGTCTGCATTGCTTTAACCTTGCTACATTTACATCAGCCCATTAGAGAACCTCTGAGCCCATTAGAGAACCTCTTTCCTTGAGTGGGAAGAAGGAAGTATTCTTACTAATTCCCCAGTACCTATTGGTCATAGGCTGCCTTTTCTTTTTCCACTTCAAAATGACACATTGGATTCCTGACAGAATTAGAGATTTTTATCTTCCTTCCCTCTGCTAGACCTCTGACTTTTTCTGGTTTTCTTCCACACTGAAGACTTAATTTCTCACATATGTGAGACAGTGAAAATTAAACAAACAAGCTGGCAGATAGACAGAATGGTTCTTCATGTCTGGAAAGCTGCAATGAGCTGTGACTTAGGAATTACAGTGCTTCATATTCAAACTTTTCTTTTTGATGCATTGAGGTGGCACAGAAGCTGACAGTGACATATGGAGAAGGCCACCTTAGCAGGATTGAGGCTGTTATGTGATAAATGACACGGTATGTCAAAGGACTCCTGTTATCCATCATGCTGGCTTCCTCTCAACACACTCTCCAAAACGAGAGGCAGCTACACAAACAGCTGGGGGAAGCTGTAGGTAGGGTCAATGGTGTGCTCAAAAGAGAAAATAAGAAAGCTGGAAGTGCATGTTCTCATGGGCATTATAGCCTCTGAGTCTTGAGTTGAGAATTTTAAAGTCTTTTTCTGTTGAAACTTCTGAAGTTTTACATCTTTGTCAGGAATAAACCTCAGTTTCAACAGTTGTCTCAAAAATCATGAAGACAAAAGTTTTCAAAAAGCCACGAAGTTTAGTTCTAAACATCTAATCTTTCTCTAAAGGAAGCCTGTTTAGCACCATGTTTTGGACTGGACGCATAGTTCTGTCCCCTGATACATTCCCAGACTTTCCCTCTTTTCTCAGATTCCCTCTCTTTCTTCCTTTCACCTCTGATAGATTGAGTCTGAAATGCAGCGGAATGAAAGTCCTGATCTGTAATTTCCTGCATGTATGAGACGTGGGAATCACAGGCAAAGTGGTACAAGTGCTGTTTTAAAGGTAAGGGTGACAAAAGAGTCTTGAGGGAAGGAACAGGGCTTTGACTCTCAGCACACCTGACACAGGATCGTTGTCTGTAGGATATTTCCTACTTGTTTTGACCGTTCAAGTTAAATAGTAATGGGACAAGCTTTCACAACTCTGTCTCCCACTGTTGGAGTGTGTGTGACTTATCTCAGACTTCTCTCTGTGTCACATTTAACCCAACAGTAGCTCTTTATTTTTTTTTAAATTCATTTCAGATTGACACATGCACCAGTGGCTGTTCAGGAGGATGAAAGGTTGTGTGACACAACAGGCACCTGTCCATTTCAACCTCCTCGATTCCATCTCTCTTTTTCATTAACCATAATGGCTGTTTTTTCCTCTACATGATTAATGGACTCTCAATAGCTGTGTAGTCTATAAACCTAGACAAGACAAGTAGTCTGTCTCTTTTGATCCCTGAGCTCCTAAAAGCCTGAGTCTGACTCTGCTTAAATGGTGCTTATGTGCCCACATGCACAGTAGTAATTGGTGCAAAATATCAAATGTCACTATGTAACATTTCATTCATAACAGTCATATTTAAAGTAAAGGCTTTAACTTGATGATTCATCAATGGCCAGTGTCAAATTATCTGGGATGGTCTTCACATTACAAGTGTCAATCAACAAATTAATTAGAGATAATTTAATCACAGCCCATCAGTGAACTGGCTTAAGGAAATCCCCTTGCTTCCGGATTATTCCTGCAGCCTGATTGCAGGGATGAGAGCATAGCCTTGGAGAAGGGGGGGTGCTTACAGGTTCTCTTGCCCCTTTGGCAAATCCGTTTCTGGGAGGATGGAGTTGCCAGTCCCTCAGGTGCATCTGCTCTGCAGTTCAGAGCAGAACTTCAGGTTTTACAGTTCCTGGAAGCTCCTTCCTAGAGTAAAATTTTCCAAACTCAAACCAACCCAAATATATAGATAAGTCAGGCCCCTCCAGCTCCCAGTGCTGCTGTGCTCCACTTCATTTGACAGTGTGGATTTTCCTTCACAAACTCTTCATGTGATGAGACACTTATTTCAGCTGTTGACCCTCATCAATGACCCCTCACTGGGAGATCAGGTGTAAAGAACCAGGCTATTATCTGCCTTCCACTCACAGATTTCTAATCAAAGCAGCCAATTTTGCTAACTCCTACGGCTGAAGTGACAGCGAGGCAGACCTGGCTGAGTACAGAGAAAAGAAGTGCTTGGAATGGCATAGCCAGGGGTAGGAAATCCTAAGGGTAAGGCTGAAAAAGAAAGGTTAAGCTGGGAGAAAAGATGAACAAGCAAAGCAGGGAGGAATTCTAAATTCCAGTTTCATTTAATGTAGGAAGTCATAAGAAACAATAGAGTGAAGAAAAGCATCTCTATACCCTCCATGTGTCTCTCCATGACCCTTTAGCTCACTGCAGTGAGCACTGGTAGAATGCTGTATTCTGCTTTCAGTGTGCATTCCTAACACAGAATAGGTGAAAAAACCCCCCACAACAATAAAATAAAATCCAGAGCAGCTATGACAAGAAGATATATTTTCAGATTATATAAAGGTTAATGTTTACTCCAGTTGTGAGACCTTTTAAATAATTCTGTTCTGGATGTTGAATTCTCTCTAAACTCAGACAACCCTTGGAAGTGTGAGCCCTGTGTAATGCCTTCAGAGGAGGAGCAAGGCCATGTGGCATCTTCTGCTTTGGTCTGCAAAATCTGTAGCCCAGGCTATGAGCCATCACTTTTGTCATTACTTGTCATCAGAGGAATCTTGTTAAATAGGGCAGTAATCCTTGATGATGTGTCAAACACTGTGCTGTTGCCTCCCTTGGAGAACTAATTTTGGTTGATAGCTGTTTCTTGCTTACCTTCCAACATGATGTGGAGGTGTCACTTTATTATATTTGAATGTTTTAGCTGCATTTCAGTAAGAGACAAATGATGTCAGTATCTTGTAACCTGATGGAGCAATCTGTCAATAGCTTACAGGCACAAATGATGGACTGGCATCTCAGCCTTTGACTTTGATTTTCACTTTTTTCTCTGGTTTAAAGGTCCTGGAGGCTGTAATTGCTTTTTGGGACTGAAAATTTATTCTTAGCTCTGAATTGGAGAACAGCTGTTGTCTTCAGTTTCTTCATGTTTCACTGTCTGGTTTATAATTACAGTCTATAAATTGTGTTAGGATTTTTGGTAACAAGGAGTGTACTGAAAATTAGATTCTTTCCAGTATTTGCAGGAAACAGGGAAGGAAAAGCAACATTGTCAAATGATAAGAGTGTTGTTTTTCTCATCTTTCTTGGTTTTTGGTGCAATAGTTTGGCATTTTTTCCAGGATTCCAATCTGATGTTTGCCCAGTGCTATTTGGATTTGCAGCATGAACTTTCAGCCAAAACCTCCACAGTGCAGAAGCTTATTAACCATAGGAGACTGATATTAGCATCATTTCCAGAGAATGATCTGGTTTCTCATTTGTAATTCTGCTCTGTAGAGCTAATGGAAGATGCTCTAAGCAAAGTCCTGGGTCTCTGTATGTAAACAAAACAATACTGAGAAACCCCCAGAGTACCAAGCTGGTTTTTCTTATGATTTATACCTTTTCAGTTATGTGAAAAGAAATGTAAATATTTTGCTTGTCTTTCCTTGTTATCCCAGCATATGGTGTTTTTTCTCTTGCTTTACTCCCACAGGGAGTTATATCCTAATTTCTTTTCGGTTCAGAATCTGTCTCTCTTTGCCTTAAACTTTTGCCCTTTCTTTCTCTGTGAATGTCTCTCTCCCCATGCAGTTCTCATTCTGGCTTTTGTCTCCCAGTCTCCCACTTTTCATCTTTATTTATTTTTGCTTTGGTAATCCACGAGGATTTTTTTAAAGTTCCTCTTTAGCATGATGTGGACCAAGGACCTTGGAAGCTCCATGGTCATTGCTTACCATTACTGGTGGAGACTGTTCAGAGAAATATTTGTTGTTGTTTCCTGGTAGTAGAGAGACTCTTTGAAATCAGTTTGTTTTTGTCAGATGGGTTCAAAGAACGACATTGACCAGGGCAAGCTTGAGCAGTGACCCATGGAAAGTCAATGGGGTTTAACAAAAACAGGTGCTGGTGGCTGAGAGGCTGGACATGACCCAGCCACGTGCTCTGGCAGCCCAGAAAGCCAGACACATCCTGGGCCACATCCAGAGGAGCATGGGCAGCAGGAAAAGGGAGGGAATTCTGCCCCTCTGCTCCACTCAGGTCAGACCCCACCTGCAGAGCTGCCTCCTTCCCTAGCCCAGGAAGATCAGCCTCCTGGAGCAAGCCCAGAGGAGCCCACCAAGATGTTTAGAGAGTTGGAACACCTCTGGTATGAGGAAAAATTAAGAAAAATGGGAAAGAAAAGGCTTTGGAATGATCTAATTGTGGCCTTTCAGTACTTGAAGGAAGCCAGCAGGAAAGAGACTATTTACAAGGCCTGGAGTGACAGGATAAAAGGGAATAGCTTCAAACTAAAGACAGTAAGTTTAGATTAGATGTTAGGGGGAAAAAATTCGAAATTTTGAGGGTGGTGAGGTGCTGGAACACACAGCCTAGAGAAACTGTGGATGCCCCATCTCTGGAAGTGTTCAAGGCCAGGTTGGATGGGGTTTGGAGCAACCTGGTCGAATGGAATATGTCCCTGCCCATGGCAGGGGGATGGAGCAAGATGACCTTGAAGGTCCCTTCCAACCCAAACCACTCTATGATCACAAAATACTGTAGTTCAGAGAGGGCAGCTTCCACACAGCATATGAGAAGGTTTCTCCAGCTGTTCTAAGGCAGACTAATTATTACCTAGATTTGGTACCCAAGATTCCACGAGTCATTTAGAGTACTATGTGTTTTAGGAGCTGCAGTACTTGTTGAGAAAGTGTGTGCTTTATGTCAGCTGTTCTCAGTTTACCCTGTTCTGATGGGTGTTATGCCTTGTTTCCCTTTCTGGCCTCCCTCTGCTGCTCTGACAATATACCTCAGTCTGGGGAAACTGGCCTAGTAGTTCTCCTGCATTTGTAAAATAATTCTTCCTTTTCAATTCATTAAGTAGCTTTGCTCCCTGTTGGCCTGTGCTATTACAATATTTCCCCCTATTACTTATGTAGACTGTTTTATATTAAATAAGAGAGAGTGTTATATGGTCCAATTAATAGCATTCAGAATCTTTAGTGTAGTTTAAACTTTCCTCAGATCTGGAACAAGCTCAAATCCCAGGAAAAAAGATTCCTGGGTTTATATCTTCCAAACCATAATTTTCATTTCTATGGCATTTTTCCCTTAATCACTAAGAAATAATAGGTGATGCTTGTAAATTCTCTGACTAACAGTTCAGTAATTATGATATTAATGACAAGTATGAAACAGGTGGTAGTGGGGAGGAATTTACAAGAGAAGAGCAGCCATCAAACTTGAAAATCACAGCAGATTTCTCTGTTTCTCCTCCTTGAAATTCTTTTGGCTAAGTGAAATGAAATTGTCATTGATCATTTCTTTTAAAAACTGTGTTAGTAATAATCCATTTATCTGCAGTATCTAGGGAAGGGCCCCAGGATTCCATGACCTACTTTAAACCTCTCTGGGGTTTCACTCTCTGAATCTGCATTTGGTGTCTCTCATCACAAACAATTAAAAATACCTCAGCAGGTTGAGAAAAGAATTTTAAATAATTTAAAAGCCACATTGTGGTTTTTATTTAGGTAAAATTAACCAGTATATATATATATTTAGTTGTGTGGTACAAATAAAACATTTGTCTGTGTGGAGCTAATTATAACACAATATTTCTTTTGCTTCCAGTAGGGATTTGGGAAAGGAGTTACTTTTATAAGCTGTCCTACCTGGAGGTAAAAGAAAGATAAGTGTCTAGTAGGGAACAGGAATGAATATTGTATATAATTTCTGGATTTGAAAAAAAAATTGTGTCAGATTTGCTAGTGGTACATTTGGAAAGAAGATCACCTTATTTATTCAGAATTAGCTGTGACATATTTGCAGTACATCTGGTTATTGAAAGGCAATGTTAAAATATATATATTGATGCATCAATTCACTAAAGAGAAGGGTTCATTTATTCTTCCTTTTATTTGTTTTGAGCAATGTTTTTCACCATTTGTAATTATTTCCCCCCTGCTACTTTGAAGTGCAATGAAGATGTTTATAGGCAACAGAAAGAAAATATCTTTTCTTCTTCACCATGCGATGCAGTAGCAGATGAAAGGAAGGTGAAAAAGCATAGTAAAGAACTGACAGGCATCACATGGCAACCTGGTCCAAGAGGACAAAGCCTGACATTTGTAGTCATCATCAGATTAAACAGGGTACACCAAGTGTCAATACTGAATCCTGAGCAGGCCATTCTAATGATGATGGGATGGTAAGGGAAACTTACTAAGTTTGCTGTGGTAATCTTATGCCCAGGAGCAGAAGGAATAAGAATTGTTATTGCCTTGTTCTAAAGGGCTGATTTTCATATGTAGCATCATACCCTGAATTCTAACAGGGATGTCTTTGGCATTGGTGAATGTTTTGAAAATGCATATTCTGCTGGCCAGTCATACAAAATAGGAGAACAGTGGTTTGATTAATTTTCTTGTTTCAGGAAATGGTAAATAGCTGTCTAGATGGTCTTCTGAGTAACATTGTGTGAAGCATTTCTACAGCCTTTAGCTTGAAGGGCAAGCTGGTCAACCTATGTACCTTATGACTGGATCTTGTTTTTCTACACCCCACTGGATATTCACAATAAATTCACAATTGCTCTGCTGGTAACTGGCAGTGTGACCCAGTTGTGCTGTGTAAATATCTCCTGTTGGTTTTTGGGTTCTTCTGGTTTTGTTTTTTCTTGTTTTTAATCCCTCTGTTTGAAGAACATACTCTCTGCTTTGTGAACCAATCAGAAACTGGCAGTGAAACATCTGGCTCAAACATCTGCTGGCAGATGGAATGCAGCAAGTAGCAAACACTGTGTGTGAGGATTGTGATGGCAAGGAAACCTCTCTTTTGGGAACAGCAAAAGGAAGATATGTGCTGATGCTCCCTTGCCATTGCAGCTCTTGCTAGGATGTTGGATGTGCACACACAATCTCCTGGAGAATATCTATTTACTGTGTAGGAACCCTGGCCGGGTGTTTGTTAAGAATGTAACCCACGATTTGGCCATAAAATGCAGGACATGGCCTCCCCAAGTGTTGCAGAGATATTTCCTGTGTGGACATTCTGGGCTGAGTTTGAAACACAGATATGTGATCAGGTTAATGGAGCAGCAAAGACTTATTTGCTGTTGGAAGCAGACAGCTAAATAATAATAATAAATCAGCAAGTAAATAAATAAAATTCAAGCAGCTCTCTTTTCTGAATGCAATTAAGAAGCTGTGTCCATTCAATCAGTGTAGTCACTTTGCATTTGATGAAATCCTGAGAAGTGGATGTAAATAATACTTTGAGAACATAGTTGACTCAAATGTTCCTTTGTAATGATGGGAAACATGTTTTGGAATGATTTTCAACTTAGCTCACTGAATCAGAATACCCAAGGAAGTGATTCTTTCCTTCAAGGCTCTTGAGTTACTTTACACATATGAAAGTAAAAAATATATCCAGCCATTTGTCCTAAGCTTTATTCTTGACACTTCCCCTGCTTCAGGAGGATTTAACAGCCTGTAAGAAAAGGGATTTTTCTGAGTTTATTCCTATCATTATTTTATTCAAGTGGTATCTCCCAAACTGCTGCTGCAGCAAGATTACTTTAGCTTCTTAAGGGAGAGATTAGGTCAATAATAAACCACTGGGGTCTTTGAGCCTCCACTGTCTTTAAAAGTTTTCTATTCTGGATGTTTTTTTGTGGCATGAAAGTATAGTTTATAGCAGAACTTGTAACAGATGCAAACTAATTTACCTTGGAACATGTTCCAAAACTTTGTCATTGCTTCAAATAACATCCCTGCTGAGATGGTAGATGTGAGTGGAAGCTGGCAAAGGAAAAGCAAGAAGGAGGAGACCCCCTGAGGCACTCCAGGAGAAACAATGATGTAACCTGTCACTGAATTATGTGAGGAACTGTTAGGCAACTTGCTATGGGCTGTGACAAATCATCCCTGGAGGACCCCATAGCATGAGCAGAAGTAGCTGTGAAGGAACACCACGAAAGCCCAAAGCTGTCGCTGTCTGCAAGGCTGAGTGGCTTTGGGCATTTATCTTCCTGACCCTCTTAGAGGAGGAAGACCTGGTGATTATTTGTCCTCTGGAGTAAGGCAAGAGCATAAGGATTTATTAGAGTAAAAAAGGTTCTTGGAATAAGTGGTGACAGTAAATCAGTCTCTCACTACTGAATGATCCTGTTCCTTTTGTAGGCCAACAGCAGAGATCTTTAAATTAGGTTAAGTCCTGCTTGTACCTTTTCTCTTCCAAAGGGGAAATTTAAACTGTATATTGGAGAATCTCCATAGCATGGGAAAAAAAAAAAGGACCTATTTCCTTTCAATGTCCATTAGTTTGTGACAGATTGAAGAATCATTTGGGGAGAGAAGGGTTGAGCTCTGAGGTCTTTCTGCCAATTCAAGGCAGTGAGCTCTACGCAGGGAGTAGTGCCAGTAGCATAAGTTAGGACAGCCCTGTGGCATCCCTTTTTCTTCCCACTGCCAGGCCAAACATCCCCTTTTGGCAGTGCTGGGCCCAAGTCCTCCCATTCCAGCAGCTTTCTGGTGCCAGTGATAAACAGTCTGCTCCCAGTGCTGGGGCTGGCATTCCTTCCCAACTGTTGCAGCAGTAGCCAATGCCTCTTGTGCCATGAGTGCCAGCACTGTCAGAACGGGAAAACCCTTTCCAAGGGGAACTTTTCCTTGATGCTTTGCCCGTTAGGCAGGTAAAGGGACAAACCTGTAAGAGGCAGGAAGGGAACTGGCAGCTCCTCAACTACATTGTCTCATCTTTATCTAAAAAAGACCTCCTGGCTTAGTTAATGTCTTTATGTTACTTAGACAACAGTTTATAGTAGAGAAGCTCCTCTTCTTCTGGAGCTTTACATTTGGAACAAACTGAAAGAGAGGAGGTGTGTTTGCAGAGGATGGTTGGTGGAATATTTTTTGTCTTGTCTTTGATGTGACAGCTTTCAACATTTTGAGTACTGTTGGTTTGTTTTTTTCTTTCAAGGCTTGCTTAACTCTGAGAGGTGAAGGGTTGGTTTTCTCTACATAAGAATGAGATGTGAAATTCCTGAGCAGCATTGAAAGCTTGAAATGAAAACCTGCAGTGGAGAGATGTGTGCTGTGTCGGTGTGTTGCTGCCCATGAGATCTATTTTGAATCTCAGCACCTTTTTCTTCTCTAAAAGAAAGAGAAGAGAATTCAGGGGATCCCTCCTGGATCCCTTTATTGGGGGATCCAGGAAGGGAAAGATGGGATAGCCACATGCCACAGGTCAAACAAAACTAAGCAATAAATGATTGTTTGAGTGGATGTTAAACACCAAGTCCTTTTAATTTTGTCAGCATCTTCTAGTGGTGAAATTACTTTAGATTTACACCAGCTGAATGAGAGCTTTACCCTTTAGAGGCTGGACTTAGAAGGATTCACCAAAATGGGTAATTTAGGGTCAACTTGAATATTGAGGAAGGAAAGAATTTATGTTTGGATGTAAGCTATCATCCTGTTAATTCTTCCCTAGCATCTGTGAACCATTTGATGCAGTATTTTTTCTTAAGAGTTGCAGAAAGTCATGAGAATCCTCTCAGACAAATATGAGAAGAGGGCACCATCCAAATCTTTAATCTTTGGAGAATGGCTCACAACTGGAATCTTGAGGGGGGTTTGGCTTTTACATTGTAATTCAGTGATTATGTTTTTGGCTGTTTGAACACTTAGCACTCACCTCATTCCCCCTCCCCATCTGATGGTGTAAAACCCCTTTCTGTGACTTCTCCCAGGGAAGTCGTATTCACCTGACTGAAGTGCTGAACAGAAACCACACTGAGCACTTTCAGCCCGTTCCCACACCTGTGAAATGAATGTTTTACTGCTGTTTACACACAATTGCAGTTACTGCCTTGCTGCTCAGCAGCAGCTGGGGCTGATGGCAGGCCAGCTGCAGGCTGCCACCGCCACCGCTGGAGAGGAGCGCGTGCAGGAGTGATGGAAGATCAGCCCTACAGCTTCCTAATTGCAGCTGGGATTCTGCAGCTGTGGAGTCACACCATGAGAAATACATTCAAAGCTGCAATTCAGTGAGCATGCTTTTCAGGCCAACAAATTTGCCTTGTGAGCTGGAGAGAAATGAGCTCTATAGACCAAATTCTTTCTTTCTTTCTTTCTTTTTTTTTTTTTTTAAATTTTATTTTTTTATTATTTTCCTGGTTGCAATCCCTTTTTGCTGTCTGTCACTGGTAATTTTCAGTGCTCAGGAATAGAGATAAGCATCCTTCATGGCATCCTTTGAGGACCACTCAGTAATTGCTTTTCAGGCTGTGAACAGCTTAAAAAAAAACCCTATGAATGTTTTGCACTCTTTGAATCATCATTTTTCCATTTTTCTCAAATGTTTACTGTGCAGTCTCAGGCAAGTCATTAAACTGTTTTGTAGTTACTTTAGCCATCTATACAGTGATGGCAGTAATACCTTAAAGAAGCTTTTTGGGCTTAATTTAATGATTATATAATTGTTTGAAATGTCCCAGTGTTAGTCTGAAAAGAGATGGTCCTATTGAAATGGAGATTTCACACTGAAAGTACATTCACTGCACTCTGAGAGAGGAAGAGGGATGCTTAATTTTTTTTTTTTTTTAAGAGGGTAGATATTTATTTTGGCCGTTCAAAAATGGCAAAAAAAGTGACTGGTTTGGTGTACTTTCTTCCCTCACTAGTCAATTTTGTGATTAAACTTGCCAGCTGCTTAGAAAAATTAACTTTTTGGAAAACTGTGTTTTTCTCTGGTTATACGCGTTGTTATATCAATAAAAATTGCAACTATTCAAATTATAAAAAACTATCAATTGCTGTACAAAAGCAGCTTAAATTTTTTTGCTCACGTGAGTATATATGAATCACTTGCATGCATATGATCCTATCTACTATATGGCATTATTAATTGCACAATGTTATTGGAATGAAGCTGGTCAAGAAGTGTAGCACAGTGGTCAAAGTTTTTAGCTAGATCCTTTCTTGCAGGCAGCAAGTGATTTCTCTTGCTTATAAATACTCCAGAAATACAAGAGAAGCCAAAATAATTGGCAACCTTGTACAACCTTTATTCCACCTGATCAGAATGTCCTGCTTGAATTTGCACATTGATTTTTGCAGGGGATATTTCTGTGAGCTTATCTGTATTGACTAAATGTTATGCAGCTGAGTCTTTATTCTCTCTGGGGTCTGAGTGGCAGAATTAGCTCAAAGAACAAGGAATGCTGAAGAAATTAAAAAAGGAAAAACACTATTGGGTATAATCAGAATTATTCTGGAGACGTTGTTAGCCTTTTGTTGTTATTTTAAGCAAGGACCATACTTGTTTCTCTTTCAATTCCATCTTGAAATTGAGAAAATTTTATTCCTCTGCTTTTTTAATGTGGTTCTGCTGAGAGAGACATTATAGTTGCATCTGCATGGAAAACAATATCTTGAAGTTATCTAGCAGTGACAGAACATTGTCTTTTTTGGCAGAGAATTTTGAAAGCCTCTTGGTTCCAGGCTGGATCTCAGCACTGTTTCTCCTTAGGGGCAGATGTTGTGCTGCCCTGTAAATGCAGTACATCACTGCTGTCATCCACCTGTTGAGCCTAAATGTGTATTAACCCTTAAAATGTGTCCAGCTCTTCTACAAAGTTATGCAAAATATTTTTTTCTCTATGAGAAGGTTAAAATTAGTTTTCTTATATACCCAGAGAAAAACTGCAGCCCTTGGTTGTTGATTTCTATAAAGATAAACAACGTGGGACTATTCTTTGGTTGCTATTTGAGTGTGCTGAGTTGGACCAGCCAGGAGATATAAATTGCTTTTAGTGACATTGTGTCAATTTTTGTCCATGGGCCTTCTAAGTAGGAGAGCTATAGCTGTAGATTACCCTTCTCTGTGTCTTATAATAAGTGATATAGAGGTTGCATTACAGCTCTCTTCTCTTTTCTCCTTGTCTAAATAAGGGGCTCTGTCAGCCTGGTACTTTATCATCTATTTTCCGATGAAATATTTCCATTTTTGATCAGGACCTGATATTTTTAACTCACTGAAAAAGGGCAGTGCCACTTATCTGAAAGATTTTTAAACATTTTGCTACCAAAATGGGAAGCTGATCATCTGTTTTCTTCATGGGTGTTTTCATGATTTTCCATCCATCTCCACATATTCACATATACACAATTTGTACCCCTTTAAAAGATGATTCTTCTATTATGTTACATTAAAAACAAGTGTGTAGAGAGGTTGGCAGGGTAGAGCTAAGGGAAAAAAGCCCAAAATGTAGGATAAAGCACTGTATCCTCCATTCTGGAAAATTCTGCTGATATCTTCTGATGCTTCAAGCTTCCTGATTCATATTAAGGAGAGAGTTAAAAATGAATGCTAAGGACCATAAATTAGTTGACCCAATCTATCTTTTTTTTTTTTTTCAGGAAGCTAGTTACGAATTTCCTGACTTTGGAAGATGCTGTGTGCTTGCAACTCTATTGAACTTCAATAGGCTATGATGAATAGCTCCATATTTTGAAAAATCAGGTCATTTATTTCAGTATTCAAGTAACTTCACTTTACAAATCTGTTTCAAGAGGGAATTTTTTGATCGTACCAGTCCCCAATTAAAATTTGTCAATTGCTATGCAAAAGCAGCTTAGATTTTTTTTTTCTCACATGAGTATATATGAACCACTTCCATGCATTTGTTCCTATCTAGTGCCCTAGTTTTTCTTTACTAGAAACTTCCAGCAAGACTGGGACTGTTAATATGTTCAGCAAGGTACCCATTGCAAGTCTCTCAGCTCTCCTGAGGTTGTGATAGCACCTCTTAGGAATTTAAAATCTTTCTGTGCATCCTGAATTCTCAGTGCCAGCTTTACTTAGCACTTGAATGAGCTCTCTTAAAACTTTGTTCAAGTCTTGCTAGGGTTTTTGAAGCTTTCTGGAGAATTTGGTTGTTTCTTTTTTTTTTTTTTTTTTTTTTTCCTCTGACAGGAATTCTATCTACTGCTGCTTGTTATATCTGTACATTTAATTTTTTTTCCTGACTGTCTTGCAGTGCTCTGCAAGCCCATCAGGTTTCTCTAGTGGATACTTTATTTTAATAAGTGTATTGAATGCTTCGTTTAACTTTACTGTTTTGAAGTGCCCAGAGACACCATGCTTGGATGAGCAGTTATGTAAGTGCAATTTGTTGTGGTTTTTTTAGCATCAGAATTAGGATTCAGCTGAGGTTTGAAGGCTCGCAGTGCATGTGTGTGGGGGAAAGTCAACAAATAAAGGAGAGTTTAGTGCATCTACACACAGAACCCTGAACTGCTTTTCTTCCCTTTGCCTGCTCTGCTCGCTGCTGGTCAGTGCCCCAGGTGCCCTCCCAGCACTGCTGCAGTGGCTGTTGCCTGGTGTCTGAGGATTCTCTGAAGGATTAGATTGATGCTAGCAGAGGGCTGAATTTGTTTTGCAGAGAATTCCAGATGCAGAGCTGTTATCTCGTTGTGTCTCCTCGCCATTATCATTATTCAATAATTATTGCTCGTGTGCCCGCCCTGCTGAATGGATGTTTCATCAGTGACACTTTGTGGTCTGCAGGCTGGATGTGTGGCCCTTGTGGTAGCTGCTAGATTTCATACAGGGACAATTCAAATTCATCATTTGTCTGGTGCTCCTAAAACACATAATTTCCTTTGCCTGGCCACTAGAGGAGATCAATCTTTCCTTTGTTACTCTTTACCTAAGACATTTACAGAAGAGATGTAATAGGGGAGATGGTGCACACATTTGTTAAGGAGGAAACTCCACAGAACAGTGAGTGGTATTTGGGGAATTTTTTTTATTACTATTTTTTCTTTTTTGTTTTTCAGTAGCTGCAATGACTTATTAAACCTCTTGCTATGCATCACTTTCTAGCTACTGCATGAATCAGTCTCCAGTTATGGTAGTGATAGTATTTTTAACTCACAGCTCAAGTCCCTCAAAGCCTTAATGGTCTCCAGGAATATGTGAGGAAAGCAGGCACAGTGTTAGCCAAGAGTTTACAACACTGGAGAGAAGTATTATGTAGGAGTAGAACATCAACAAGGAAGATACAATGTGCTGGCAAAGAAAGAATTCAATGGTATATGCCTGGTAAAATGGAAAACAACCACATCCTTTCAAAGGCAGGTGGAATGTATAATAAAAAAGAAAAAAGGAAGGGGTGTTTTCATTAGGTTTTTGGGGAGGTTGATTTTTTTTTTCCAGTGGTGTGCTGTATGTTTGTTGTTTTGGGTTTTTTTTTCTCTTTTCATAGAATGGCTTGTGTTGGAAGGGGCCTTAAAGATCATCAATTTCTATTTCCAGTCTGCCTTTTCTGAAATGGAAGCTGGCTTGCAAATGGGTCTGATCCATAAATATTGTTCATCTGCACAGAGAGGAACATTTATTGCAAAGAAAGCAAACAGTGTTTTATAGGACCTCCTGGCTCCTCAGTGGAATTCACAGGCAGAGTTACAAATCCCATGTCACAAAGGAGAAATATAAAAAGCCTGCCTTCATATGTATTATTGCTGAGTAACCTGTGAGGAAATATTACTATATTGCAGAGAGATGATATTTGCTGTGCAGGTAGTCTGTGAGGTTAGTAGAGCAAGTCCCATAATGCTGTAGCCCTCTATAGTGGGAATTTCCAGTGATGATGAAGATATAGCTGTAATGTCTTCATAATCACATAGAGTTTAAAACAACTGGGAAAAAAAAGGTGGGGTGGAGGTGGGAAAAAGTGGGGGGAGCCCTGCTAGGATGAACAATAAACACAATCCAGTGCTATCTTCCTGATCCCACTGCCTTGCAAAGAAAAGCATTAGCAAAATTTGTCCTTGGGTTTGTGTTATTTTGTATGCTGAAAATCAGCACTTTTCAGTTAATTCTGATTTTTCAAAACTATAATTTACTAATGAAGAATTATGTCAGCCTGTGGTTAATTCCACCATGAATCACAGGAGATTCTTGTGCATTGAGGTCCCTTTTTGTGCTTCTATGCTGACATGAGTGATTTAGTGACACATAAACCCCATCCTGTGCCAGATCTTTCTTAGACAAGAGAAACAGCATATTTTTTTACCAATGGGGTTTAATACTGAAGGGTTAATATGTGAGCCTACTTAGCAATGCAGGGGACAACCAACACTGCCTAATCTAGATCAGCCATGTTTTAAACACTTTTTTGTAAAGTTTATTATTAACCTCTCTTCAGAAATCAACAGAAAAAAAAATTGGCAAAACAACTTTTCAGCCTCCTAAGCCTCCTACAGGGCCAAAAATATATGTGCTCAAAAGCATCTTATTTTGGAGCACCACCACCTCATTGTCATGCAGGTGTGACTTGCAGAGATTTGTGCCTGCTGCTTGTTTTTATTGAAGATGGCTGAGGTGATGGAAAATGGGACATACTGCACCTCAGCTGGGGAGGAGTGGCGTCAGGCTTCCTCACCTTCATCTCTCTGAGGTCTTCTTGGCTTCTTTCTCTTTTTTTCCCTTTTTTCTTTCTTCCTTGCCAGCTGACAGGCCACTGTCTTGCTTTGCTGTGAGGTGTCAGCTGGCTGAAATTCCCATACAAAGCTTGGCAGGTGCCAGGGTACCACCTCCTGGACTACTTGGTTAAGGATGGATTGTAGAAAAAAGTCACTGGAGTACATTCTTTTTCATAATTTTTTTTTCTGGGCCTCCAAATACCTAGCTTGTGGTTATCACTTAATTCTATGATACCTTCTGCATTGTTTGTTTTTGTTTAAGTTTTAGAACAATCATCTGCAAATTGCAATTCTTAGTGCTCGTTTATATGCAGAGATTGCACTGATTTAACTGGCAGATTTTTAAATCAACTCAGTTAATTCGATGCAACCCATATGTGTGCAATTAACTTAAGTCAGTTAAGAATCCTCTTCAACTCTATGGATGCAAGCCACATTTAAAAAAGGAAAGGATACAGGAATTAGAAACAGGCTAAAGGACATAGATTAAAAAGCAAAGTTTTAGTTAATGTGATGTGCTTTCATCAGCTGTCAGGCACTATTCCTAGTTTTTCATTGATTTACTGCTTTGCTGCATGAGTGGCTTCACTTCTCAATATCCCTGCCTGCAAAATTAGGATTTGCTGACATCGCTTGTAGGAGGATAACTGGGGCTGTTTGGGAAAATATTTTTCAGGATTTTTTTGCTTTTTTTTTTTCATCCCATGGAAAGCTTCAGCTTTTCTATGAATAATGGATCTATCAAAACTGGAGACAAATCTTCCCATTTAAAAACAGTACTTCCATTTGGAACTGTCATCACTGCGCCATTTGGGAGTTGTTTGGCTGCTCTTGTGCAGGTTCCTCCAGCCAAACTACAACTCCCATGTTGCATCATGATTCTGCAGCTCGCTGAGTAGCTGTCACAGAGCCCTGATGCTGCATTTAGGGAAAATGTGCCCCCCTCATGGAGATGCTGAAAGAGAGGAACAGGTACCTAAGAAACCTCAAATTCATGTTTTCTGAGACATATCCTTAACTCCTTATCCTTAACATATCCTAGTTTTTATGTTTTGGACAGTAAAATTTGGAGTTTTGACAGAAAATTCAGAGTTTTCTGGGGATTTGGTGTTGGACTGGTGAGGAAAAGTCAACATTTCTGCAAAAAGTCGATACTTATAAGAGCTGAAAAGTGAAATTTCCACTCAAAACCAGCATCTAAGAATGCTTTTCTAAGGCTTTTTTTATTGAATAAAATATTTGAAGAGCCTCACAAGAGACTCTTGAGATGACTCCATGTTGTGGATGAGAACCCAGTTTTTATTTGCCTGAATCTTTATTTGCTCCTTCATAAAACAGCACAAAACTTTTATTACTTCAACTTTTCTCATAGATGACAGTGCAAAGTGTGGGCAACTGCAGGTGAATGAATTATCTAATTATTATTTAATGATTACTGCTATTATAAATAGAAGAAATAGAAATGGGCTGGACATCCTTTGGAACTGGGAGGGAGGCTGGATCACCCCTGACAATGCTGCTTGCTCACCTTTCCAGCAGATCAGGTGAACTCCTTGTCTTATTTGATGATGACATTGGCAGCATTAGCTGGGGTGAGGCAGGTCTCGTTCTGCATCTCCAAGTGATTTGTGGCCAAGTGTTGCTTAATGAAATGTGTCCACAGAGAGAAAAGGAGCCCTTCTATCAGAGGCAGAGGATAGAGATGCAGTACGTGCACAGACCAGGAAGAGCACGGATTGCATCATTTATCTTGGGAAGCAAGGAATTGTCCATTGTGACAAAGTCAGTCAGACGCAGCGAGTAAAACGCTGAAGGTTCATTACCCTAATTAGTATCAGTGCTCAGCTGAAGGGAGGCAGGGAAAAAACTGGCAGAGTGATAGCTCAGGATAGTGTTTGTCCAAGAGGAAGAATTGTGCATCATGGATTTATCAGTCAGTGCTGGGAGGGGAGGGTGGTGCAGCAGCCACTGGCTGAAATGAGACAGGGCATTTCACTGGCACCCAGGTAGCACAAAGTGTCACTCAGGATGTGAGTCTGGCATTGTGTGTGCGTAAGGTGTCACAAAAAAAACCAGAGGAGAGTAATAAAAAATTTCCTCTTAAAGGCCTGGTTATAAAATAAATAGGCAGCATTTCACAGTGCAGTTGAAAAAACACCATTATTTGGTACTTTATGGGGATCTCTTAGGAGAAGCTGACTTTTTGGCCTTTTTTTTATCATCTGGCCAGTTAAACACGGCCAGCCTGCTTTGTTGATCCAATGCTCACTGTGATCTTTAATCCTGATTAAAAGCAGTTTGGTGTTTTGAAAACCAGATGTGGTGCAAATGAGGTTTGAGGACAGTCAGTGTTGCAGTAGGTCATGCATAAATAAGGATGGGAGTGTGATGAGGACTTAAGAATGAAATACACACTTGAAGAAAAGAGATAAGGAAGAGGGATTGTAGCTCCTGAACTCCCAGCTGTTTTGGTTATGTTGGGAAGGTAAACTGTTCTTGAGCCTGCTTCTATTGTACACATTTTAGCATTCATGTTGCAGTCAGAAGGAAAGAGAAGGATGGGAAACAAATAGTTAACTGCAGTAATGCTGATGGCAACTGTTTCATTGTAAAGCCTTCAAAAATTACATTTTTCTGGTGACGTTCCATTTCTGGAATAGTCATTGGCATCACAGGGCCATACCAGGATGCAATGTAGCCATTATGATTTCAGCCCATGGGCTTGAACAAAGTCAGAGTCCAAGCCAGAAAATAATGGTTACATTTCTGACACCCTCCATTACAATATGAAGGAGGGCTTTACTGCTGCTACTGCTTCCTCCCATCACCAGTCTTGATCTCTAAAAAGATTTAAAATTAAGAGAAACAAAGGATTTTCTATCCATCTTATATATATTTTTTTCCTCCATGTTGCTCTGAGTTTTCTGAATGGCAGGACCGTAACATCTTAATAAAAATATTTCAGTTTTCATCCTAGGCTGCTGTTATTTATAAAACCCAGCATGCTGTGTCTGGTTGAAGCTGCCTCATGCTGCTCAATGGCATCTTGATGTTTACTTGTGCCTGCTGCCCTTTATACAGATACTCTCATCCTACACTGGTACTGCTGTCTGCTTTTAAGGTGCACAGTGAATGGTGATGCTTTTCTCTACATATCAAACATGATGCATCCCTTTAGATTTTATACTTCCCTGTGCCCCAGGTGCTGTTATTATCAGTCCTGACATCATTCATTCAGTATGATGGCTCCTGTCTTTCCTTTTATCTGTTATGGACAGGAGACCGGGAAACATTTTATCTTCCAAGCACAGCAACATATTTTCTTTAAAAAGTGACTTTTCTCTGTCTCCATTTTATTCTTTCTTGTCTAATATCTTGTGTATTATTCTTATCCCCAATCTCTTTACTACACAACCCTTTTCAGTTTTGTTTTTCCAGTGTTTCTGTCCCTCATGCCCTGCCATTTTTGTATCTGTGTAGGACACAAGCTTATTGCAGTACACTGGAATGTTCCATTGACCTTATCAAGGCTCATGTTAGGACCAGGTCTCTCCATCCATACACATGACTTGTGCAGAGTTTTGTGCAATTTCTGAGGTTACTTTGCCCTCAAAGACAACATGTCTTGGCTATAAAAAGGTAGAGGAGGAGGGAGGATTATAACAAACAGATCAGACTTTTGAACAAGAGAACCACAGTTTAATTATTTGAGATATCTCTGGGTAGTACACTTGGGTTGAAGATATGTAAAAATTAGCAGAATTTCAGGTACTTTATATAGAGCCACTGAAGTGGTGTTTTTTACTGGATTTTTTTCTGGCAATTGTTTTTTAAGCTGCCATTAGTCCCATCCAAGGTGGTATGTAGTCTTCCTAATGCTGCAAAGAAGAAAAGACATGTAAAGCATTTAAAGGAAATATAATAGCTTGGAACTGTGTTGTAAGAAAGGCCTTTGATTTGAGTAGTGAATTTCATTAAATCCTGCCAAACATTCAAAGCCAGTCTCAGCTCTCCAGTCCCTTTATTTGCTATCAGCATTTGAAATCAGCTTAATATTTTACCTTCATCCTTGGCTGCAGAGCATAACGGGCAAAACCATTATCTGTGCATGTCATCACTATGAGGAAAGAGGGAGAAGGAATGAAGGGATAAGGAGAAACAGGACTGGCAGGGAATTGGCATGTTCAAAAGTAAACAGATTTTAGCAGAATGAAGGAAGGACAGAGCAGGGTGGGAAAAATCAGCCTCTTGTAATTAAATTTGAGTTATGCATGTCCTTAAGAGCTGTGGATACAGCCAAGCTGAGGGCTAATATTTAAAGCTTTAAAATGAGCAGAAATATTAATCTTTGAAGGGACAAAGCTGAACTTTGTCTTCAAGCTCTTGGCTCTATGTAGAGATGATATCTTCTTTCCAAACAATTCATAAGAACTTCCAAATTATTGTTTTAGAGTTGGATTACACTTCTTAAACTAATGCTAAGCACAACAGCACCTGTGAACTGCAGAGCTGAGGATTGTCTTGTCAGTCACCTCTGAAAAAAGTCACATTTTGTGTCAGAGCAACAGAATTGGTAGATTGTATTATGGAGTTGATTAGGAGTTTTTCTTTGTAACATATCATGGGATTTCTTTATAATTGCTGAAGGAATAATCAACATTTTTAGAAGCTTTTAGTTTAGTCTAAAAAATAAAAATTGAGTTTGGCAGTGGCTTAATATTAATCTCTGTATTTTCTGAATCCTTTTAGCAGTTTCTATTCCCCTTTTTTCTCCCTTTATGTTGGACTCATCCAGGGGGTACCAAGGCATTTTAGCAGAGGGAAGTGTGGATGGTTTGAGCAGGCACAAACTAATGTCAATTCCCACAGGAAAGAGGGGTGTAGTAGGTTTGGGGTGTGACCAACAACAATATTGAAAAGCTCTTTCTGTAGGTGTGAAACAACAAGACTCCTTTTTTTTTTTTTTTTTTTTTTTTTTTTTTTTTCCTTCCTTGATATTAAACTAAAACACGGGAATACAAGTCTAGCTATCATTCTTCCCTTCATAATGAAAATTCGGTTATTATTCTCAATTAGTTTTGCTCCCTGGTATAACTGTGATGGAGGAAGGCATCACAACCTTACAACAAAGAAGCGTTTGGATTTTATTTTTTTGCTGGTCATTGGAGAAGGATGAGTTTCTTTATGCAGTCCAGTGACTGTCTCTATGGCATTGTACCTGTGGAAGGGAAGCTGTGTAGGCACACAAATCCTTGGCAGAAATACAGCTGCTAATCTCAGCTGAACAGCTGTTGTCCTGAAGATCAGGAGAGGTGAGCCTAAAGGTAACTTTAACTGAAGAGCCCTTAGAAAACACAACAGAAACTGTCATGTTTTCATGCAGAATTTTTGGCAGAAGTCTCCCAGCAGCATTTGCTGACTTCCCAAGTGTTAGCTGTTGCTAGTGTTTTCTGCTTTGCTGAGTGAGTAACATGGGAAGTATGGATTATGAGGAAATAAGGGAATTCAGATAACTGAAACTAGACTAAATTTGGAATGGATCTTGTTGCCAGAAACCCCAAGATGTCATTAAAGACCTTGTTTTTATACATTAAAGATATGTGAAATATTCTTAGTGACTCATTATTTGTGTCTTCCATTTTTAACCAGTTCTCCATTATTCTCACCTAATAAGACAGCCTTTATTTTTCCCAAGCATTTTGCAAGGCATTGATAATGCCCAAGATACCACATGCAGCACACCCTAACCTCTATCAATACGACAGCAGAACCAATCTCTATTAGTACGTTTATATTTTAATTTGTTCTAAGAGGTTGGTGCAGCAAAGCTGGATGCAACGCCATAACTAGAAATTAATCCAACATTTAGGATATTTTAGCTTTTTTGAAGAAGCAGCATCCCAGTTTTGCAGTGCCATCAGAAGCATTCTAGTGGATAGTTTGGAGATGATGAGGACCTACCGCAATATCTCATATGCTAGAGAGTGGATTCCTGAATTTTATCACCATGCTGTGATTTGAAAATTATCAACCAAATTACAGCAAATCCTTTGAAGAGTGTAAGGCTCTGATCCACACAGTCACTAACAAAGGAGATTAGTTGAATTTTTCAAAATTGCACAGTGCTGTACTGCTCCACATGGTCAAGTATCCTACACAATCTTCCACTGATCATTGAGTCAGTAACAGAACATGTTGTAACTAACTCGGGGAAACGATTCCTCAATGCAAACCTGGGATTCTTATTTAGCTTTTTATCCAGCCTTTGCAGAGATGCTGGATAATTGTTCTACATAATGCTCTAGCAGGCATCATGATCTCCTTGATGGGCTTTAGATAGAGACATTTCTTGTGAGTAGAGAAGCTTAAATGAGACACCCAGCTCATCTCATTTAAGTACATTCATGTTTCAGACTGGTCAATGAGATTTGAGTGCCTGTCTTCAATTAGAATGAGTAGAAGTTGGATATGCTTGTTTGCTCTGGGGGTTTTGAGAAGCCTGTGCTCTATGCAAGCAGCATGAATTTCATAGCACAGAGTTTAGAATGTTTCAGAAGACTTCTTTCTAAGTGGCCTTTTGATTTATATCTTCTTAGGTAAGTGAAAAACTGCATTTATTTGCAGGACAGCAATTATGTGAACCTTAGATGGAAAGGAAAGTAAATAAATAAAACTTAATTAGTAAAATTAATATACTATAAGAACCTGAAAAATATAATATGGATTATTGGTTCATTCCAGCCCAATGTTCAAAACCATTGTATCTGTGTTCTATTGACATTCCCTGTCCTTGTGCCCAGGGCTTGCCAGGATTGGAAATGCTTTGGAATCAGCTATTGTTTTGCCAGTTTGTGATGTGTTGCTTCCTGATTTCAGCCTTCGTTGTTCACTGAGTGGAGATGACCTCAACAGGCAGTGGCTGACCCCCAGTTCCCAGCTGCATCCAACAATTTACCATGCCAAAGGTCTCCTCTATTACCTGCGCAGCATTGGCCGGGCTCCTCTGGTGAGTCTCTTCCAGGTTCTTTTGTGTGATTCTGTGACTAGATTGATTATTGTACTTGTGTCGACAGCTTTGTTAGGGAGCTGGAGTGATTTGGGAGCATCATGTCCTGTTACACTTTCATCTTGTGGAATTGTTTTGAAAGCCTTGAATATTTATCACCTACTGAGTCTTCTAACCAACAGCTCCAAATTTCAGAATCTCTGTATAACTGGAATAAAAATGAGAAAATTAATTTCTGACAGTTCTTTATATCATCAAAGTGCTCAAACTAAGCTAAATATTATGAGTAAGTTATTGCTATGCTCATGGAAGCATTAGTAGCAATTCCAAAAAGATTTAGTCTAAATGGACAGTGCTAAACCCCATGTAATCACAAAAACATAGGAAGCAGCCCTCAAAGTGTGTGAACCTCCCTGCTGCTTTGTTAATGTGGAAAGGACTGGGTTTGGAGGCTACCAGAAATTAATGAGATGAGTCTGGGATCCATCCCATCTGCTCAGTTGCCCAACAGAAGGAAAAAACAGTTCTGAGACCCCAGGAGGAAAACCACAAGGAGCTTCAAATGCTGACAAACAGATGTGGGTACGGGGACTGGCAGGTTTGTTGGTGATAGCTGCAGCCAGGCAGGAAATGTCCAGATGCACCAGAGTCCCTCTGGGTTTGGTGAGAAAAGCCCCAAACCAGGTGAAAATGTCTGTGAGCTTCTCTGTGAGAATTCTTGCATAATTTAGTTTTTGTCTAAGCTGACAGCCCTGAAATTTATCTCTGTGCAATCTGAGGAGTATTGCTGAAACTCAGAGATGCAAATTGAGTCACCAACATTTTCCTTTGGCTCAGAACAGTATAGGATGAATCTTGTTCTACCCTGTAATTTGCTGTCTGGTCTCTTTTAGTACACGACCCTCCTTGTCATATTGAGATGCATAAAGTTGAATACTCAATACAAGTTTTCATCACTGTTGAGTGAAGGGAGACTATTGATCCTACCATCTCCCTCACTCACAGACTGCATGTCAGACTTCATAAACTGATTTTTCTTTGCCTTTGAAGAACACATTGATTTTAGTTTATACATCCTCAAAAATGCCTTTTCCCTCCTGCAGAAGAGTGTTTGGGGGTGGGTTTTTTTTTGTTTGTTTTTACTGAGTTTTCTTTTAACCTATAAGATCACATGGAGCCAAGTTCACTGATAGCCAAATGATTTCTGTGAGCTGATTTGGTTTAATTTATCCTAGGGATGTACAAGCAGTTTCTTCAAAGCAAAGAAAAGCTGCTTGAAGGAGAAAAGCAAAGAACTTTAGCAGCCCTTCAAACCAGGGCTACTTTAATTCTTCAGTCAACAAGAAAACAGCCTGTTAAATGGAGTTTTTTTTACTCACCTGTTGCCAATGGGAATCCTGCTGAGACCAAGAGACTGGGACATTGCAGAGAGTCTTATTTCTAGTGAAGAGCAGGATGCTCTAAAAGGGGAAAGGAAATTCCAGTGGAGCAGAAGGCTCTGAGCAGAGTTTGCTGCCTCTCAAAGTCATTATATGAAGCTTGGAAACAAGCACAGCCTGCAATAATGTACTCATTGAGAGGAAAAAAGCCTCTAAGCATGTCTACCTCAAAACTGGCATTTAATGTTCTATGACAATGTTATTACGAAAGAGACTTGACACAAAAAAGAGAAGTGATTTCAAAAATTTCAGTTTTCCAACAGCTTTTCTTGCTTTCCACTTATATATTGCTTTTCTTTTATTTTAAAAGGCACCTGGTTCTGTGACTCATAAGGAGAGTTGTTTTTGAGCTAGAAGGCAGTCCTTACCTTTAGGATGATCAGTGCTGGCAAATAACTTCAAATAGATTAAAAAATTGTGCATGTCTTTGAGTCATATCCCAGTGAGTGCAAGCTTGGGAGTCTGCTTTGTGTGTCTCAGTGTCCCATCCATATGGAAGGACAGGCTGAAGAAAAAGCACTGGGAGGTGCCAAGTCTGCTCAGTGCTTGCCCAGACATATCCCAGGAAGAAATTCAGTGTTGGGTGCTCAGACTCCAAAATATCTCTTAGCCTTGGCTGAATGGTGAGACAGAAGCTATGCTGTGGTGTGAAAATCAGGCAGAAGGATGTACTGTAGAGAATAATTGAGTATAAACATTGGGAGTGACTGCAGTATCCAGTCAAATTAATTAAAATGTAGCACTATGCAAGTATTTTCAGTGTTTTCAGTGGCACTGATGCTTCTCCTGTGGAAGCTGGTGACACTCAGTGAAAGATTCCATGGCCTGAACCAGCTGCCATATTACAGAACCTGGCTTTAGTAATCTTTTACCAGGAAAGGAGTCTCAATCCAGATCTGTCACTAAGAACCTGTCTGCAGGCTTCTTGAGGTGCACAATTATAGACTTGCTACTTATCAGGCAGCCTCACTCTCTGATCATCCCTGTGTGGTTTCTAATAAATAATATTTTAGGCAGATAATATATTGTCTTTTGTGTGTTATAATCCTGTAAATTGGCAGGTAATTGATACCCAGTTGAGCTAAGTTTTCTGCCTTGAAATCAGACAAAAGCTGTAAAATTCTCTTTAATATTCATAGAAATACATTCTAGGTGGTAACTGTGGTTAACCTAAGCTAAGACTGTGTATTGCTGGTAGCTTAGATGAAACACTAGCTGGAAAAATGTCTGTCATTAAGAGAATTAATAAATGCAGCTCTTTGGAAGGAGACATTTCAGGATAATTGTGTGTGGATCAGAGCTGCTGCTGGGTAGGTGGCTGTTCACATGCTCCAGGTGTGGAACCTGCAGCCCCTCAGCCCCACAAAAAGATCTGGAGGCGATGGTGGTGTGGGAAGGGAAGCTGACAGGACAGAAACCAAAGGAAACAGCAGCATGTAAGTTATGGGATGTGTATAATTGTCCATCTGACTGGTTGTTATGTGTGCCTCAGCCCCCCCAGTGTCAGAGGAGCTGAAAGAATGTACGTGCTCAGTTCCCAGATAAATAAACTCCCTGACGTGCTGCAGCTAAACTTAGTTACTGTGGAGCTGGTAAATAAGCAAACGAGGGTAAGTCTTGCCCTAACAGTTGGTAGAAGAAGCTCATGTTCTCCATCTGTTTCTCCCCTCTTGTGTATGTATTTAGGTAGGAATATGGGTGGGAGTGTTGATGTGCTGGAGGGTGGGAAGGCTCTGCAGAGGGACCTGGACAGGCTGACAGTGAGTGCATGGCAGTCTCTCCTCCCAAGAGACAACTGACAGGACAAGAGGAAATGGCCTCAAGTTGTGCCAGGGGAGGCTTAGTTTGGATATGAGACAGAAATTCCTTCTCTGAAGGGTTATCAAGCATTGGAAAAGGCTGCCCAGAGCAGTGGTGGGTTGCCATCCTGGAGGTATTGGATAGATGAGCAGCTGTGGCACTTGGGGATGGGGTTTAGTGGTGGATTTGGCAGTGCTGGGTTAATCATTGGACCTGATGATTTGAGAGATATTTTGTAACCTAAACAATTCTATGATTCTATTTTTTTGCACTCCATATTTCTCCCCCTTCTCTATGTGGGTCCATAATTTTTCTCTACCTTCCTGCACACATTTGTTTGTCTCCAACACAAGTCCTGGGAAACAGTTTCAATGAAATCTTGAAGCTCCTTTCTACTCTACAGTGAATGCTGTTGGTTTAAAATGAAATAATTCCTTCTCTTTAGAGATTCCTATATTTTCATTGACAGATTTCTGAATATTCCTGATTAAGACATGGAGAATATATGTAACAGCCATGTGTACATCGACTTCATATCTCAGAGGGCACTGACATTGATTATTCTTTAAGACCTGGGTCAATATTTGCCTCTCGTGTCATTAAATTGTGATTTTCATTTCCATGGGAATCAATATCTGCCTATAAAGGCAATCAAAACTTCCGCTAAAATGGGAATGTGCCTTGTGCCTCGTTTATATGACAGCTGACAGGAGAGATGGATTGGATAGACAGATAAATTAGTGTGGAATGAGATTATTTGCCTTGAATATGGGTCATTTTCTGTGCTTGACTTGCAGGAATTCATGCAAAGGTCTGGCCATACAATTGCACAATTATATTTTCCTGAAAATTATGTAGCATGGGTTTTTAATTTAAAGAAGACAAAGCAATGATTAATCATTTGGGAAGGCATAGATTTCAAGGCTCATGAGGTTAAAGCTGGAGCTGAGGAGTTTAGAAGCAGAAGGAGCCTGAGAAATTGCTCTGTTGTGGTATCAGGAGTTCTCATGAACCCTTAGGTTCCTGAGTTGCCATGGATTCTTGCACAGGTGTCATGTTTATTTCTGCTGCAGACAGAAGTGCACTAGGCTTGACTCTGGACCCCTGAGATCATGTCAGATCAAATAAATAAAGCAAGGTACAAGTGACTAATGAAGTCTGACACAGGTCAAAAGCATGGCCCAGAGTCTAAGCTACTCTGAAGAGACCTTAAAAAAAACCATTAACACCTCTCTGCCATAGTCTACTAGTGGATATTATGAAGAACCAAGAAACCTTTCCAATGTTCAGCATTTTGCCTTATTTTTTCCTCTTTCTCTAGGTCTTCTGTGACTACCATGGGCACTCCCAGAAAAAGAATGTGTTTCTCTATGGCTGCAGCATCAAAGAGACCTTGTGGCAAGCAGGCTGCATGGTTGACATAGCAGTTGTCACAGAAGATGTTGGCTACAGGGTAGGTCCTCTTGGTTCCTTCCTTAATTAGCAGCCCATATGTGGTTATATATATTTAAAATATTTAAGATAAGGTCACCTCAGAAATTTTAGCAATAGGATGCAAACTTTCCTTGCTCCAGAGAATTTTGAGTCGCATGTAATATCTTCATGCACCAGATATTAGGGACCCAACTACTGTTGGTGTATTTGCTATTTATTTCATTTCAGTAAAATGATGCACTGTAACATTTGGCTACATGCTAATAGGACAGAGATATTTTTGTGTGTTTTATAATTTCTAAATATGCGTACAATTTTGTCCTCACCATCCTACCCATGATATGAAAATAAATAGGAATTATGTAATTTTAACTGAGAAGATGATGGTGTTCCACAGTCCTACTCAACTGAATTTCTTCATCACAAAATGCTCCTGGTCCCACTGAAAATATGGGATAATTCAATGGATGCCAAACAAATCTATCATAGTGAAGCTATCTCCAGAACAAATGTTTGGTGTTACACCTAAGAAATTTTTTTTCTTTTTAGAATAAGAAAAAATTCTAAAATCTATTTTATTTCTGCTTCATGGGCATGTCATGTTCATCAAACTCTCCCTTGGATTTCCTGCCCATCTCTCTCTTCTTTTTCCTTTTTTTTTTCCTCTCCCTACTTTCCTTTTTTTTTTTTTTTTTTTTTTTTTTTTTTTTTTTTTTGGTATCTGTTTGAATAATATTTTCCTATTAAGTAAGTTATTTTCAGGAAAAAAAAAATATAAGTCAGTTTATGCCTCTGTATAATTTTTGCTACTTCAGCATAAATACTCAACATCCTTCCACCATCCTTTCATGTTTTCCATGTTTATCTTACGGAGCTGCACGGAAAAACTGCAACTTTACTGGAGGAAAGTGCCCCAGTGTTGGCTGTGAGGAGTCCCTGTGGCAAACATTGATCCTGAGGAAAGCAGGAAAGCAGGGAGGATTCCCACAGCCAGGACATTTTTGGCTGTGTTTGAATTCCGGGGGCTTGCAAAGGCTGAGGAGGGCTCTGCTGCACAGCCAGAATTCAAATGTTGCTGTCAGCATGTGGAGCCTGACCTGAATCTGCAATGAACCCAAGGCTGTCCAAGAGCACTCTGCAGTGGCCCATAAGAAAGGTTTTTATGGCTCAAAAAAGGTTTTTATGGTGCCTGCTGCAGATGCAGCCTGTGGATCACCCTCTCCCTGCCTAGGCTGGGGGAGCTGGGTCTGTGCAGGGACACATCTGCAATTCCAGCTGGCAGACACCCAGCCCTGCCTCAGAGCTGCTGCCCTGCACGGCTTGCACAGGCTCCTCTCCTGCCTCCTCCAGGTAATGGGAATTAATCTACCCTCCAAGACTGATTTTTCTCCACAGGAACAGAAACAAAATACCTCAAAAAAACTATGGGTTTTGGAAGAGCCTTTGCCTCATACGTTACAGATTCAGCTGTAGCCCTTGGCAGTGTACAGTCAGAGTCCTCCTTGCCTTTAATATTTGGTGGCCTTGGGTGACTTGCACAGCATTGGCACCATAATCCCCACCTTTTGATAAACATTCCAGGCCCCTTTGACAGCAATCTCTGCTGGGACATTAGTAAAGAAATATAACTCGATTCTTTCTGAATGGGATTGGAGGTTTATGGACAGGGCCCAGTGTAAGTGGAGCAGCTTCCATTGCTGTCACACATGATAAATCCAGCTGTGTGAGAGACATAGAACACAGTCACACTGCTGCACTATCATAAGAGCATCCTTTAAAAGGATGTGTTTTCACACAAAATATATTATTGAAAGATAATTAATGAGAAGAATCAATAGAGAAGAAAAACCATTAGTATGAAATCCAGTGAATGTGGTAAAATGAAAATAATATTAAATTTGGGTTTGCTAATGCTTCTAAATGAGTCCTGTGTACAGAGACATTACTGTTACCTGCCAGTATTTTTATTAAATTAAAAGTAAAAGATTGATTATGCATATAATTTGAATTGCTCTAAAAAGCTAAACTGGATTAGGGTTCTGATTATTGTATTTCATGTGATAAGTTTACAAAATTTTGTGTGTGGGTTCAGATAAGGGCACATACCATTCACATATAGTTTAACTGGCTCTCATGGTTGTGCTATGGTTCTGCTGCATATTTTTGATTCCTTCTCAGTCAAAATCCAGGAAAATGTGGAAGCTGTACATGAAGCCATATAATTTTGTGATCTCTGTGCAGCAAGTAGCAGGCTGAAGGCAGTGCAGAAATGTTGGATGCTTTATCAAAGGCAAGAAGTGAATTTTCAAGGTTTCTCTGTTCAGTCTGCCCACAGGAAAGAGAGTGCTGCAGCTCTTAGGTACACACTGGGGATCTTGACTTAAGATAGAGGCTTGAGGTGGTCTCAGATTTAAAGTGAAGTTTTTTGCTTTGTTCTAGTTTTCTCTGCCTCAGTTTTTTCATCTGAAAAATGGACCTCATGGAACTGGAGGAGGCCAGTGATAGCTGTGGTCAGAATACACTGAAAAATGATAAATGTATAAATGAAAGATATGTATGGTTAAGTAGTTTGCAAGAGATTTAGGAAAGTAGTTTAAACCAAATATGTATCTGTATATACATATATCTGTATATGATGCCAGATATCAAGCATGTTTAGGAAAGAACATTGTTCAGTCACTTTCAAATCAAATATTCCCATACATTGATGTGAAGCCTAAAAGAACAGAACTACAATTCCTCTGAATTACTTGGGCAAACTGATGGTTACTGGAAAGTGAAATTAGCTGTTTAGTTTTCACTACAGAACTGAATGAAATTCAAGGGTAAATGCCACTGGCAATATGTGGGAACTCCTTCTGCAGGATTCCTTACAGCTCAGGTGTTTAAGAAAACTGTCATAAAAGAAAGAACGAACATTCTAATTTTGCTTGGTCTCCTCTAGGTGGATCAAATGGTGTTTTGGCACATGTTGTGTTTGGTGTAGCAGCACTGAAGTTCAGACACACACAGACATAACTCACAGGCCCGTGTGTGTATCCAATGGTCCAGTCTATTCATTAGCACTAGGTGTGCTTTACGTAGCTGTTATCTTTTTTATGGCATATAAAAATAACACATTTAGCCCTCTGTAATGTCTAAGTAATTGTTGCCTCTTCACTGATGGAATATTTGATACTTCAGGCGTGTTTATAGACTTTGCTGAGAAATATGATTTTGAGGGTAAGAAAATCACTCAGGGCTAAAATGTAATATTTACTGGTTTTATTATTACTTTTTATTGTGATTCTTTAAGCCAACTGTATGCAATACATTGTTTGGACCTGGAAGAGAATATTTTGGTTTGTTTCACAACGCAAGTTAGTTAAATGCTGAGCTTTATTTTCACATTATTATGTGTGATGTTCCAAGAGAAAACGGATTTCCTTTCTCTGCTCTATACCAGCTTCAGACAAAATTCCTCCTGTGGCTCAATCCCTTGTCAGACCCTGGATTTATGGTGGTAGGAGATATAATAGAGCTAAAGAGAGGAGAATAGGGGTGTCAGTTACTGAGCTGTGACTCTTGGCAGCTCAACAAGAAGGTGTGGGTTGGTTGAAGCAGCTTCAGACCAAAACTGACTTCAGCATTTCACCCAAACTATTTGGTGTACAAATGTTTGATTTTGAGTGAGATGTGTCAAGTCTACAGAAATTTTGCATTTTAGTCTTTGGAATGAAACAAATGTTAGAATCTGAGGGTGGGCTCAATAGGATGGACTCAATGCACCAGTTGGAGCTCTCAGTATCTATGGCTAAATTTGATTACGTACACATTGAAACACGTCTCTCTGCATGTGTGTGTATGATATCAACACATGCACATGTGTGCAATTCATCTTCTCACAGACTCTTCCCAAAATCCTGGATAAAGTGGCCCCTGCATTTGTCATGAACAGCTGCAGCTTCCTGGTGGAGAAGTCCCGAGCGTCGACGGCCCGTGTGGTGGTGTGGAAGGAAATGGGGGTGCTGAGGAGCTACACCATGGAAAGCACCTACTGCAGCTGCAGCCACGGGCTCTACAGAGTGAGTACACCTTTCACACAGCCTTCTGCCACCCTCCCTAATGCACATCTCATGAGCTTGGATGGAGGAGATGGCCATTGCTGAGCACTCTCCAGACCCATGTAGCTAGAATTTCTTTTCGGGGGAATCTTGTTCTTTTACCCCTCATTCTTTTACCTTCCATGCCAAGAAAGTAGAGTCTCTCTCTGAGGTTTCATTCAGCAGGGAAATAAAAGGAAATGCCAGTCTGCAGCCAAAAGCACTGAGCTGAGGAAAGGAGTGTTTTGGGGATGATATAGGGACTTATCATTACAAGGGCTTTCACAGTCCTGTAAAAAAAGTTCTGGCAGGTCATATGGACATTTTTGAGTCTAATTCTCAGTTAATTAACTGGAATACTTGTTGGTACAGGTTCACTGCCTGAGCATTCACCTAAATGGCTAAATTTCAGAGCCTCCATGAAAATCCTGCATTTGGAGTTGCCTGCTCCTCACAGGCAGAGGAAGCCAGTCTAAGGCCACTTTTGACAGATGTCAATGAATCCAAGCTATGCCTGAGACTGTGACCTAGACAGACCAGAATTCCACATCAAATGAGGCTGGTAGGAAGGGCTGTACTTGTACCAAATGCATCAGGCATTAGTCTGGGAGATGTCCTGGCAGCTTTTAAGCATATAGGATAAAGTTGGGTAATTGTATTTGAGTGATCACAATCCTCTATTCATTCAAATGATTTTTTTTTTTTTGCTTTTTCTTATTCCAAACCTGTTGCTTTCATTTGAAAGGCTTCTACATACCACCTCATTTCTTCCACTAGGGAGCAATCCTTATCTGTACAACATTAATAAGCAGTTAAGGATCCTGAAAGACCCTTAAGGAAAGAGCCATTATTACAAATAACAATTAATTAATAAGACATTCAAATTATTATCTTTGTAAGCTCTATACTAATCCTTTTACCTCTCTGTAGAACGTAGCAGGAAGTATTCAGCTGCTGTTTTAACTATGCTCTACTATACACACATCAATTCCAGGAGAGGAAAGGCAGAATTAAAAAACAGCAGACAGTTAAAATCAAGAGAGTGCGATGCCCAGGGCAATTATAACTAACACTCCCTACTCCTGAGAAGTGCTAATGGCTTTTTAATAGGCACCACAGGTCAAGACAGTGGGTTTGAATCTTTTTAGACAGTGGGGGAAATCTACTTTGACTGAAATCAATGACAAAGCTCCAAATGATCTCTGTAGAGGAGGATTTCACTGATTTCTTAGATAACCACAGTAAGATCTAAAATCAGTGACACATCAGATTTTGTCAATATCTAGTGACTTGTTCTCCATCACCATCTGTGAGGCCTTTAACCAAATTTGCTTCGTGTGTGTCATTAGATGCTTAAAATAACAGGAAGAAAAATCTCTTAAAATGTATGGAATTATTTTTGCGTTCCTTCTGGTCCTCTTTGTTGACACTGATCAGGGCCACAACCAGCCACTGAGGACAAGAGCAAGTTCACATATGAGGGCTGTGGCTGCTGAGAGAATCCAATCCTCCCATGGCTCTCAAGGAAGTCTGAAAGCTGTAAAGCAGTTCTGAAATTTCCATTACGAATGCCTTGAAAAGCTGAATCTTAATTGGAACACTGGGTTGTGTTTATGAGGTCGCATATTCTTGTCTGGTTTTTTGAGGGTTTTAGGGGTTTTTTGTTGTTGTTTAGGGTTCTGATTTGTCTTAAAGATGGAGGATCCATCAATATTTCCATTATGAATAATTCCTTCACCATTCCTCTATCATAAGGACAATACAAACACTTATTGCAGCTTCTATAATTCAGGCAGATTTAAAGTATTTCCACTATTTTTTCCTAATGCACTGAGTACCCAACTTGTTAGTATCAAAATAGAATATAATTTCTTTTGTTGATTATACTGGAGCTGCATATAAATACATACAGTATTTCTTCCAGAAAATGGATACTTATAAGCTATTTCATCTTCTTTTTAGTGGTCTTTAGAGTTGGTCCTATTTACTTGCTCTAACAAGTGGATTAGTAAGAGTGTGGAATTGACAGACTGAACTGAAGATTTTGTTGCATAAATACCATTTAATCCTCAGCTTCCATCTGTCAAGCCAAAGCTACTTCATAAGTATCTTGGAGCCCTAAAATCATTCTTGTAAACTGTAAATTAATTACATAAGAGGTCATGTTTTTCTAGTGGCTTCAACACGAGGTTCTCACTCTTGGACCCTGAAGCTGGATGTGTGTCTAAGCAGTAGAATGATACCAATTCTCAGGCAGATGTCAACATCCTATACTTAAAGCTTTCTGACATTTGGTTTGGAAGATTTGTTTAACTGTGGATCACTGAGTTAGTTTTTCAATGGCATATGTCTGATCTCCCTGTAGGGATATATCCCGAATTTCCCCTGGACAAGCACACCCTTATGTTTTGTTGCTTTTACACCTTGAAGTATAAACAGCAGCTAGGATTTAAAACATCTTGTTAAATGCAGCAGAGGCTCCCAAGTCCAGCATCATTCAGTGATCAGTGGTTCAGACTTCTATTAGAGAGAACCAGACCTGGTCTGTAGGGTTTTTTCAACTTTCAAGCTTGCTTTTTTTTTTTTTTTTTTCTTTTCAATTCAAGAAATGAATTCATTTAAGCAGCTGCTGTGCTGACTGTGAGCACAGGTACAGCACTTGGAGCTGCACAGAGGCAGCTGATGGGGAATGTCCAAAGGATTTAGGAAGAAGAAGAAAGCTGTAGAGAGGCTACAAGAGGTTAAAATATTAATTGCATAAGGCTGGTGGGTGTACCTCATCTCACTACAGGTAGAGGAAGGACTGAGGTAAACCAAAACTTAGTTTTCCTGATAAAAAAGCTGTAAGAGTTTTTCCCCTGGAATGTGTGTCCCTTCTCTAGGACTGAAATTTTAAAATACTTTAGTGACAGAAAGGCAGGAATTGTGTTCTATTGATATGTAAATGAGAAACAATAGTGACCCCAGCTTCCTTTAAAAGTCATTTGATTTCAAATGGAGAGGAGGGTGGAAATGAAAGGAGAAAAGAGATGGTTTGTCTGACGAATCTCCCTGTCTGTGTGATCAATGGAAATGCAATAAGCCAACTACCCTTAAGGAGCTGAAACATAAAACTAAAGAAACTATTGATCTTATCTAAGGTTTTGTTCAACCTAGGAACAAGAAAAGAAGGTGGTAAAATATCCAAACTCTTTTTTCATCTTGTCTGGATTGCCCAAATCAATCTTGGAGGAGCCCTATCTCCATTTGAAAGTTGCTAAAAACAAAGTAACAAAGTTTCACGGGGAATTTTGCCTCCTGTTTCTGCCTGTTTGCAACCCGGTGGTCAAACCAGAAAATATTAATAATAGAATGATTAACCCCTTATCATTTCTTTGCTCATGTGATGACTGTCTGCACTGGTCCCTTGTTGGAGGTTTTACCCCTCCAGCTTAACTTGATTTCAATTGCTGCCTCCATTTTATGGGATACAGAGTCCCCTTCTCATCTTTGCTTCTGAAAAGTCTGAATGCAAGGCTGTGCTGTGAGGAGCTCTGAGTGCAGCTACAGCCATGACCCAGGAAGATTTACTGTTCTGTCATATCACACTCTTTCACCATTCCTCCTGATTCCTCGTTACCTCATCTGCTAATTAGGGCCCTGCTATAGCATATTCCACTGTGCTGTTCCATTCATGACTGCATCCATCATCCTCCAAGTTAATACCTTTAGTGCCAGGGTGTACAGCTGAGTTCCAAGCCATATGTCTTGGTAACACAGCTAATCTAAAAAATCGAGTTTCATGCTCTTTGTGTACATGTTATGTTGGAAAAGTGGTTTCCTTGGCATGGTGTGCCTGATGGAGGAGTTGGAGTACTAATGGAAATAGATTTTAGCTTTTTGCTTCAAATGGGTTATAAACAACAAGGAGTAACAAATGAGTTTTAATATTATTGCAGGTATCTTGACAGTATCCTGTGGAGGAGATTTTACTGTTGGTGTGGGGGCCTCTTTGGAGAAAGCTTTTGGGAGAGCTGAGAAATAAGATCTTTTATTTTTTTTTTTCCTGTCCATTTTAATTCTTCCGAGTCAGAGGAATTGAATAACCCAAATTTTCTCACAGGACTTGATTAGAGGAAAAAGCCATCCCTTTGCAGAGACACTGGAACTGGAGGCCTCAGTACTGAGCAGTGTGGTCATAAGTTCATAAGACTCTCTTGATAATAATTCAAAAAATCTTTGCTGGACAGAAGTGGTCAGAGTTAGTCTAATTAGAAGATTTAATATTATCCATTCCCTTTAGCCTGACCAGCATGGGCTGACATATTAAAATGAGTGATGAATGAAGGATTTTCCATGGAAGATTGGCTGAACTAAAGGAATGTACCAAGATGAAAGCCTCCCCTTTTTCTCATCCTTCAGAAAAGGCCTGCTCTGGTTTGATCTCTTTCTGCAGAGATGAGCCAAATTGTTACCCGTGTATGATTGACCACCGAATTGCAGCACTATTTTTTCATAATTATCAGTATGCAATTAAATATTTTCTTTATCTCCCTTAATTTGAAGACTGCTTACCAAATTTCTGTGAGGAATTTTTTACGTATGTTTTATTCATAGGCAGTTTATTACAGTTAATAGTCAGAAATTGAGTTGTTTTGATGGAGTTTGCAGGTCACGTGGTGCTGCTCCTGTTCTCCAGTAAGATGTATATTGTTGCTGTAATTGGAAGTCTGGTGCAGAAACTTGCAAATAATTTTAATTTGGCCTGTTGCCAGTATTCAGCCACAAACAAAAATGATTTCAGCAATATTCTTGCCATAAAGAATGTTTGATAAGTAGTTGTAGACAGAAAAAATAAAGAAATTGGATATATTCTGTGCTTTCTGGTGTACATTTCTTGAAAATGATTACATCATCTTTGCAAGTCTTACAGACTCTTTGCCATTTCTGATTTCTTTTGTGCCCCAGAGCTTATACTTTTCCTGAGTATGAGTAAGTCTCAAAAGCATTCAAAAGCTTCTTTTAAAAAAAAAAATCATCTCTAAAACGTGTATTTTTTAGCTGACCCTCAGTGCTCTAGAGATCTCATTCTAAAGCAGATGCTGAGAACAAGAAAGAATAATTTTTCTTTCTGATAGGTCTGCTTCCAGTTCTGGTCCAAAGTGGCTCAAATTGGGAGCAGCTGTAACAGCAAGAAAAGTATAGAAAGAAATAGTTATCTAATATTAATCTAAGGACTGATGTTTCAAATTAAGGGTGTAGTTTTTTCCCATTTCTTAAGTTGTTACCCAAGGCAAAAGTTTGTATCCTATTTCCTTTATTTTCCTGCCTCTGTTATTTCCGCCCACCCCTTGCGCTAATTGATTGGCAATTCATTTTGTAAGATGTCCTAATTGTACCTTTTAGGCTTGTGGGCCTCACTTCATGGAGCTTTTTAGGGACTAATGGTATTTACGAAGTGGGGGAAGAAGAGAGAAGGGGTTTCTGAGAAAACAAATCAGGAGATGGTAGGTGTTTGTCCTTCTTGTAGACACTTAAATCTACAAGGTTCTTATATGAAATTCTTACCTGAACTGCAGGAGTATTTCCCCTTGTTAAGTGCTTTTTATTGGTTTGTTTGTTTTATTATTTGACAGGATGCTAACTAAGAAATCACATCTTAACTGCACTCAGACCTGTTTGAAGGTGCGTTGATTTTAGCTCTCTGATTGTTTGGAAAAGCGAATTACAGAACATTGTAGGGATTCTTTGGGCTTTATATCTACATGAAAACCAGAGTTTCCCTGTAGGACTACCCCAGCAGATCTCATCTTTCTTGATGGGGAATAAGACAGTTATATTAAGACAGGTGTGACCAATACTACATGAGGTGTAAATACCATCTCTCTTTCCAAAAGTCATGGATGTTTTTGCCATCTGCTAATTTTTGTTGAGGTTGCTCAATGTTGGCTTATGGGAGGGCTATTTATATGCATTTAAATTAGTCTGTAAAGTTTGCAACAAGGTAATGCTGGTCTCTATACTCTGTTTTCCCATTTCCTTATCCATTCCAGAGTCAGTTTAACCCTGGCTGTTTTGAAAAAGATGAGTCACTGAGTAGGGTCATTTTTCTTATCATCACATCTGAAGAAGGCTTATTTCTGTCTGTTTTCTGTGGGGTTTTTTGGGAGTGTTTGTTTGTTTGTGGTAGGTTTTTTTTTGTTTTGGTTTTGTTTTTTCCTACGGGGAATTGGTTTGGGGATTTCCAACCCTATATAGGGTGAAAACTCATTTTCTGGCATTAGTGTAACTGTATTAAAGTTTTTGCTGAGAACACTCAGCCCTTCTTTCCACATTTGCCAAACATTGGTGCTTTGTGAATGACTCTGGGAAAGCCCAGGGCCCTTAGTCCAGCAGGCAGAGTTTGCTGCTGTACAAACAAACAAATGTTTTCCTTCCATGACTGAATGATTCGTTAACTCTTTCAAGAAGTCACTACAGGGGAGGCTGCCTGCTCTGGTCCATCTGCTGAGGTGTCCCATAGATGCTGCCTTGAAAGACATTTTGGAAAAAGTCCTTCCCAGCACCTGCTGCAGTGGGTTTCAGCTGCTGCTCAAGCCATCTGCTTTGCTATTCCTGGGCTGCAAGAGCTGAGTGTTGAGGGATGGAGAATGTTCCATTGTGCCTGAACTCACACTGCTACTCGAAACAGGGGAGAAAGGCTCTGGAGAAGAAAAACACAGAACTTTCATTAGCCTCCCTGTCCCCAAAGCACCCAGGAAGAACTAAAACCCAATGAAAGAATTGTCAGGGGCACTGGAAAAACAGTATTTTATTCCTTCTCATTATTGCTGAGCACCCAAGGAAAGAGATATTGGAATTAATTTAGTTTTGCATGTATGAAACAAGATGGTCACTGGTGATAACTGGATCATGAACGAAGATGCTAAATTAATTTCTCACATCTTATTTTGATAATTGTTTCTCCTGAGATGTTGAGCCAGCTGTATCCCTGATTTGCTATGACCTTCAGAAGATGTCCCATGCCATATGGTTAAATTACAGCACAATAAAATATGACAACAGAGTGAGATCATAATAGATTTGACTCTGCAAAGCTGGGAGGTATCCAGCCCTGTTGAGATTCAGTGGACATGGCTGGCATGTAGAATAGAAAAGCAGAGCTGTCATGTACCTCTTTTTTGGCCCACCCTTTTCCACTGTCATGCACTTGTATTCGCTCTGCTGTTTACCCCTTCTGCTTGGGACTCACCCTTGGAGAGCTTATTCCAACAAATCCTGGAAATCTCCTGCATTCCCTTCACTGGCTTATGATATTAGCAATGTTACTGGTGTGTCCTGGCTGGTAGTTGGTTTTTTGTTAAAACTAGGGGCAGACATAGCAAGCTCCGTGGGGCTGGGGGGCTGGGGAGTGGAAAACAGGCATCTTCTTGAATAATGTTTTTCTTGAATGTTGATCTTTAGATTTTTTTTTTCCCCCCCAGTGTGTTGTAAACAACTGATGTTTCTAGTTTGTTTATGGGATTTTTTCCCCCTCAGTTGCTTTTGCACTTCCCCAGATACTAGGTTTCAGGCCAGTCTTCCCAGATTCCAAAGCTGTAGTCCAGAAAGGAGTTGATAGGTACTGACAGGGGCTATCAAACTGTTTCTTTACAAAGTGGATGAGCAACAAGACTGCACAGAATCAGAAGTACAAGTGTCCTGTCATATCCATCTTCCAGAATCTGAGAGAACAGGACTTGATGGAAGAATCCCAGGTTTTGACATTACCAATCTGGGCAGCCCAGGCACTTGAAGTAAAAAAAAAAAAAGCTATTTTCTATTTCACTTGGGGTTGCATGGAGAAGAAATTGCATTTTGTGAGGGAACAGGACATGAATCAATGGCTCACCTCCATATTTTCACCCTGCTGACAAGTGACTGCTATTGTGTCCCCATTTGAAAATGAACAAAACCAGTGTACTCATGTGGAGACGTAAAAACAACAAATGCTGTCACCTTGTGATTGAGGGAGTAGTTTGGCCACGTGCTGTAAGGAGGAACAAGCTCTCCTAGTATTAAAATCAGTGCTGTCATGCTCAGAAGTCAAACAGTCTTTTGTAGTGCCGGAAGGCTGAAAAATGCCTAGCAATTTATGGTCAGGCTAATCTCTGAATTGTGTTTATTCAGTTTATGGGCATAGCTGAGGACCTGGATTGACTTCAGATGTTACAGCCTTAACTACATTCAAAATTACTATAGCAAACAGAAAAAGTATGAAAATAAAGCAAACTCAATGTTTAAAGATTATTTTTCATTTTCTATTTAAAATATTATTCTGACAAATCAGACAACTGCAGTCACACACGTACATGTGATTTTTCTGGATGAAATGTTACTGTTTTATTTGGAGTCCACTAAGAAATCAGGAGTGGCATGACCTTGAATGTCCATGGGATCTCAGTCTTCTAAAGACAAACCTCTTGGGAAGGATAAAGAATACAAAAGTAACATTCCTAATGAAAACTAACTGCAGCATTTCAGTGGTGCCCCTTTAAAAGCCCAAATATCATTGCACATCATCCTTTCAAGTTTTCTGGGGAATTACAGCAGCTAGCTTTTTGATTTCTGATGTCTCTTTTGCTTGTTAATCTGGCCCCGTGTGGATTTATTGTACAAATCTATTTGGCAGCTGAAAATTGCCCTTTGATGAAGCTCCTAGTCTAATCATGAACTCCTCAGGCATGGAAAATAAGAATGGGTAGGTGGAAAAGCACAGGCTAAAAGAGCCATGTTTGCCTTTGACTATGCGTGGAATTTTAGAAGCATCTAAAGTTCAAAGTTTTAGATTACAGGATTTTCTGTAAAGATGAATTTCTCTCCTCTTAAGATCATAACATTTGCCATGCTGGATCAGATCACTGGTCCACATAATCAGGTATCCTGCCTCATGCAGACGCTGTTTCCTCACAGCTCTGAAGAAAACAAAACCTGCCTGTAAGGCAACTGATACAATTGCACTAAGACACAGAAAGGAAATAATCCTACCAGCCTGACCTGCCTCTCCTCTGCTTCATACACTACAACATGAGCCCTGATTATCATCTTCAAAACTTGGAATAATGAGCTACAGTCTCTGTGAATAATTATGTGACTTTCTCATTCTTTTTTGTAATCTTTTATCAGACAGGGCTTCCTGCAGCGGTGCATTCTACCAGTTGATGCCCATAATATGTATATGCCATCTGTTATTAAGCATAAACTATATTTTGAAATGTAATCTTCCTTTGGCTGGTTTCTGTATCCTTGTAAAATGTTCTTCCCACAGCTGCAGTAGTTCCCAGTTTGCTTGTATGTCAGCTCCATATCCACACTCACTGCCATCCTTGTGCCTCTGTTATCTACAGTGTTATCCAGGTCCCCTGCTCTGGTCTCCCCTAAAATCCGACTGGATGCTCTGTTCATTCTCTTCAGTCTCCAAATCTGCAGATACATCCTGGTTCCACCCAGCTCTTGTCTGTTTGGTTCATTTCCTTCTTTTGTTTCCAATTCAGATTTATTTATTTTTCAGGTGTGCTGAACTCTTTTACTAATTGTTACCTTTTCTCTATTTTTCTTCTACCACAAAAACAGTTTCCAGTTGCCCAGTGGAGCAGATCTGATTATTTTTCTTCATTGATAGTACTATATTCCTTCCTTACTGACTGAGCGCTGATATATTTTTTTTGCTTAAATCAGAACATGTGCCTTTGCCTGGTACTTTAAACACCATAAATAATACCTGTGTGGCTGCAAACTGTGCAGGGTGATGGGCTGGTCCTTGAGTAAGAGTCAGGTCTGCCAGCTAGAGAAGGTGGGTACTGCATGAATCCACATCCGGAAATTCTGCTCCTACTGCAGCTCCTTGGGTATGACAACAGGGTCCTGTGCAGCACAGCTCCACAACCTCCCTGCCTTTCTGTAATTCTACCTCAAGTCTCGACTGAAGACTTCAAAAATATTCCAGTCATAGCAAGAGCAAAGGGAGCTCTGTGCTCCTGCCCTCCTCTGCCATGTCCAGGTGTAGCCTGTCCTGTAGCAGGGAAGGCTGCAGTTGCTGGGAAAGGTATCAAGCACTGAAAAAAAAAAAATTAATAATGAATTCATGAAGCTTTGATGCTTAGATGAGTTCTTCTGGTTTGACCTCTTGTACACGATAAGCCTTTGGGCTTCACCCAGGCGGCTTTGTACAAAGCCCGTTAACTTGTGTTTGTGTAAACAGAAAAATATCCAGGCTGGATTTGAGAATATCACAGGATTGGAAATCTATCTGGTCCCTTGGCATTTTCTAGGTGTCAGTAACTGTTAAATATGATTGCCTTATTCTCATTTGAATTCATCTGCCTGATGTTTTAGCTGCATTTGTGCTGTTTTTCTCTGATAGTTTAGAGAGACGTTTAGTAACTTAGAGTTTGTTCTCTTGAAGGTACTTACACAATGCAACCTAAGCGACCTTTCAGTCTTTTTTGATAATTAATTAAACATGCTTAATTCTTTAATAGTTTGTCTATATCAGAACATGCAGGAAAGTGCCTCTGAATTAGCTAAAGGTGCAAGTGGAAATTCTTGTGCTAAACCACATTAAGCTCCATGTCAACACTCTGAAGCAGAATTAAGGTGGCCTTAATTAAATTTGGCTTAACTCATTTCTAAAGTAAATTAAGCCAAACTAAATTGTAAACACTTTAGTTTTGAATACCAGAGCAGAAATGTGTTCTTCTGTGTGTGATAAACTTCTAAAGTGGTGGTATGCTTATGCCAGATGAATTCTGAGACAGAAGTTGATAAGCCTAGCAGGAGAGTTTGGGATGGAATTTGAAGGTTTATGGCTTATCTTTAGGTAAGATCCTGCATTGCATACTGCATATGGATGATGAAATAAAACCCCAAAAACCTGCTGTGATCTGCCTTGGATGTGTTATATTCTAATTTTTGTCTAAGGAATACATGTGCTGCCAGATGGTGGGAGATCTACAAGTGAAGATATGTGGTCTAGAAAGAGACATTTTGGCACAGCATGCAATGTGCAGAGATGCAGATATTGGGGACAATTCAGAAATCATTTGCATACTTGTCATGAGCAGGGAAGGCTCAGAACTGACGAGGCTGAAGATAGTATAAATAATAATAATAATTTAAAAAAGTTGGTTACTGACAGCAAGAGAAGAAAGAGAATTTAGAGATGCTCAATGCTGATGATGTGTGATAGGGAAGAGTCTCTATAGAGAATTGGAGGGATATCTCTGAATGTCTTTTGCTGCAAAACAAACAACCACTGGGATATTTTCAACCAAGCAATTGTCATAAATGAGCCTCACTTAGCAAGAGTGGACAGAGGAGTAAACACAAGCACAACGTGACACTGCATTGTCTGTCTAGACCAGAAGTGTGAGATGCAAAGGCATGCTTGGATGATGCATTTTGGGAGCAGGTGGCAAATAAATACATGGAGTTCTGTATAATAGGATTCTTCAGGGCTTTTGGTGAAAAGGAAAGACAAAAATCTTGGTGATTTTACCAGAGAGTTTTTTAGAGGGGTAAATCAAGGGAGGAATTAAAGATGATTATTGGTTGCATAAAATGATCTGAAGCATACAACCTTTTTTGGAGAAGTGAGCCATGTTCCAGTGCTCAGGGAGATCACATGGATGAGGGTCTCTGGCACTCTGGAGGAAGAGAATTAACCATTCAAGAAGTGGTAGCCCTATGAAAACAAAAGCAGTTGAAATTCAAACACCTTGTCATAAATAAACTGAACCAGTGCAGGAAAAACTGCAGATGCAATAATTTCTCAAATGTCTGCACACTATGCTAAAGAATAATGAGCAAGACTAATTGAAAGATCATCTCTGTTGATAAGCTGTAATTTAACTGGATGCGCTGGAACCTGCTAGGATAATTTTGGAAATTCTTGAATTTAAACACCTCCAGCTACTGGTCTGTTCCCTGCTTGGGGAGGACAGAAAAGGCAGTAGCATGTCTGGCTGGGATGAGGGGAGTGGCAGTGTGCTGCATCTTCATTTACTGATAATTCAGCTCTACATACTGCAGGTAGGATGGCAAAGGCTGGGAAATTATCCTCCTAGGAACACTGGATTAAACCAGAAAATGGGATAAGCTACCTCAGAAGCACTTGTATTCCATGCAGAAAAAGTAAATGTGTAGCCATGGGTTTCAGTTTGGGTGAGATCTAGTTGAGATTTCGCGTGGCAGCAGTAAATACTATTAAAGATTCCAAACATTACAGATGACTAATTTGTAACACAAAAGATGTAGTATTCACTGCACTTCTATTTTGGACTACTTTGTAACGGGAAATGATGAATTAATCTTTGTTGTGGGAGTTTGTGGTTACCTAGACACCAGTGATCATGACCCAATTACATTTAATGTGGGCAGGGGACAGTGTTCCTATTAACACATTTTCTTGTATATTTTTTTTCTTAATAAGGGTGATTTTTCAGAGCTGAAGATGTATTACAGTTAAAGCAGACCACAAGAGGAAAAAAAAATTGAAGTATTGTAAATACAAATTTAATCCTTTTCTAAAAAAGGATCGTAACATATCCAAAAAGGCACAATTCTCTATATCAAGAATTAAGGATATGTTCAGTAAAAAATCATGCTGGTTGAGTAGCAAAAACAAAGTAGTAATTAATGGAGAGGACTCATAATACTGGTGAAAAATCTACATGATTTATTATAGTCAGACAGATTTGTGTTATTTCAGTGTCAATTTCTTGTTTGTTAGCACTAATTTACTAGTATTTCTGAATATAATGAGTAAACAACAGTAGAGGTCATTTTCCTAAACGTGGCTCATGAAAATAATCTTGTGAAGAAAAATAGCATGGATTTATTGTCCCTGAACAAAGAAAATAGGGAAAATGGACATGTGCCATCGTAGTGTTGGAAATGGATATAAGAAGATAAAAAGCAAAAATTCATGGCAGTCAGTCCTTAGAACAGTATTTGAGACCACCACCAGAAAATAAGTTCTGTAACACTACTATAGAAATTATTGCATGGATGAGATTTTTAAACAGATGCCTTTAATAAAGTAGTGCCTATCATTTGTTAGAGGCATTTCTTTTTTCACCTTTTGCTGCGTTAATCTCTTCAAAGATTACGGTTCTTGTCTGGGTGTTTTCAATAATGGTGATACTAAATGCTGATTATCTTTGCACTTATAATTTCTTCCTCTGGGATTTATTAGGTCACTGGACTGAGAGCAAAAGGAACAAACTGTTTATTTTCACGACCTTTTCTACCTGCCATGGATTGGCATCTATAAGACAGTTATTCAGTTTGTTACTTCTGACCCAGAAATAGGAAACTTTCTACTCTGTTGATTGTATACTTAGTCCTAGTATGACATTTTTGTTTTAGGGACTGGATTTAAAGAGAGCAAATTCTTACTAGGCTGGTGCTAGGACTTGCACCTCTGAAGATGCTTTGCCTTATTTTCCATTGTTGTCATCATCACCACAGTTAACACTTTCTCAGCACCTTTTGCCACAGAAGATAAAAATATTGATATGTACTTGGGGAAAGTAGGTGTTGTCTTTGAAATCTTCTGATATTTCAAGCCAATGTTCCCATTTTGCACTAGGGTGAAAACACAGCCTTTTAAAATAACTTGCAAAAATTGAAAACAGCTGATCACACAGCAGGTCACTACCCTCTTTTGGCTGAAGAAAACTCAGATTCCAGTCTGTCTGCTTCAAAGCAAGGATTTCGATTGCTAGAAGGTCTTTTGTTGAACCTGTCCCTGCTTCTCATGTAAGAGTTGTAATATTTTGTGTAAATAATGAGATGTCCCTTGTGCCTGAAAGAGACTTAATTGCACAACCCAGGAGCAATGGTACTCACCTAAAATAGAACAGCCCCTATCCCTCGTAGAGAAGGAGGGAGCTCAGCTTGCAAGGATATTTTTCTTGTGGGGTCTGATCAAAAACATCCCCCAAGAGCTGAGCAGCTCTTCCTGAGAAAGGTCACCTGTATCCTGTCATACTCTCACAAAGAAGTTTTTTCTTGGACAAAGCATCTTTCTCAAAACTTTTCTCACCAAATCTCTTTCTATTTCCCACCTCCTCTTAGCTTTATGAATAAAGCAGAAAGTTTTCTTTGGGGGTGCTGGAAGTAATGACTGAATTCCACAATGAAATTGAATCAGAGATTCATACAAAGCAAAAATGAAAAAGATGTTTTATAATGAGTTTGAGGAAGATACTGTAAATGATTTTGGGAGAGGAATACAGCTATGTACTATCAGGGCTAAAAAAGGCCTAGAATTTCTGTCCAGTTTACAGTAGCTTAGTCCTGCTGGAGATCACTTATTTGATAAAATATAATTTAGAACAGATATATAGATTTTCTTTTGCCACAGGATCCATGAGGCAGTTTGCATTTGCTCATAGGTATTTTTTCTTTTTTAAGTAGTCATTTGTTTAAAAGATACTGCTCAGCACATTGTGCAGAGACTTGCACTGGTTTGGAGGGGAAGCTGGTTGTTGATAAAATGATTTTATCTTGCAAGATAATTGAAAGTCAAGTGAGATTATTTGGTTTGAATTGCTATCTCTGCATGAAAACAATGCAGTATGAATATAGCATTTCTGATGGTGTTTACTATAGCCCTCTTTTGTTTTTGGTTTTTTTTTAACATTATATTCTACTTCCAGTTCTATTTCTGCCGCCTTTCTCATATTTTTCTTTCTAGCCTAGAGGAGGAATAGGCTTGGATCTGTTGTGTGAGTTAGGGAGAAGGGCTGCACAACCCTGATGGCCCAGAGCATGTATGCCTGGCTGGCTGGCCGTGATGGGAGGAAGGGAGACAACCCTGGAACACAGCACAAACAAACAAGCTGGAGTTATTTGGTGACTCCTTCACAACCTTCAGCTCTCCTGCACCAGGTGAATTGGCTCCTGAAGTCAACCCTGTGGCCTGTGCCACCAGACAGAACCATTGCACCAAAGATGAAAGCTGTGAGTGTGCAGTAGGCAGCTGGACACCAATTTTCTAATGACCTTTTAAGAGCAGCCCTTCTGTCTCTTCCAGTGAGGGTGAATGAAATAAATGGGATCTGAAAGTGGAGCTCAGGCTGGCTTGGAAAGAGCGACAGAAAGGTCACTTCTCTGATCAAGCTAGTATGTTCAGTGATTGGAAGGACTTCCAGGGGCCAGAGCATTGAAGATTTTTCTGGGTCAGCCCTGCTAACCTCCACATACTTGAATTACTTGAATTTCTTATCTGATTGATCAGCTCTAGGTAAATGTGTTGCACAGGCTGGGTACCTGCAACAAGCCACCAAAACTGCTTCTGTGGTTCACACATTTACTTCTCACCAAATCCATTGATTTTGGAAACTGAAGTACGATTTGTACTGGGGCCTGGTATTAAATGTCAGCTTTGAAAATAGGCCTGTCAGGACTAATGCAAAAATCACTCTTGTGGTTAATTTAACGAGATACATCAGCAGACATTGTACATTTATTAAACAACCATAATTATATTTATATTAATGCCAGTCTCTGCCCAGGAGAGATTCAGGCCTGGCATAATAGGATTTGTTTGTAATGCAGAATTGAGATCTCTGAATATAGATGATGCCAAACTCAGGGCTATGTTGTGGGCTGACCTTGACTAGCTCTGGGAAGTTTGGATGCTGGTTCTGCAGGTGAGGCTGTGAGCTGTGGCAGAGGTACATGCTTAGAGCTCACATCAGATTCTGGGAATACTGACAGATTTTTGGTTATTCTAATGCTGCAAAGTTGGTTGAAATCCATTGGTAGAGGTATTGACTGGTTACAGGTGCACTGCATTTGCGTGTCCATTCTCTTTAAAAGGTCAGCAAAGCATCCTGACATTTCTAAGCGTGGCCTGCTGTTCATGAAGTGTGTTTAGTTTCATGCCGTCTCCTCTGTAGGATATGGCATCGAGTCATTTTGGTATGATATTGATCCTGTAGCACATTTTTATGTGGGTAAGATCATTGCTTAGGGTTTGGAAACAGATGAGTGGGATTCTTTCTGAATTTTCCTATGTACAGTTATGTTATTTCTGGGAAATGACCTGTGGTTATTGCCCTGTTCTGTTCTGCATTGATGTCCTGGGAATAAAGCAGGAGATTTCTGGGACAGTGGCAGCTCTGCTCAGTTGGTTGCAGGAGGCAAGAACAACCTCAACTGGATTCAGCAGTGTCTTCCTGCTTTTTATGCTGACACAGTGCCCACCTCCCCTGCTCTGCATACTGATCTCCTGCATCTTTACTCTGCTTGTCTGTCACTGCAAACAGGGGAGAACTAACTTGACAGTGGTGGATTGAAGGGCTGTAAATGGTTATTGATTCCCAGACCTCTTGCATTCCTAGAGGTGGGTGTCAGGAAGGGTGTGTGCCTGGGGACAGAGCATGCAGGTGTGTAGGGATTGCAGCATGGGTGAGTGACAGGATGTACATGATTATGAGTTTTCCCATGGATTTGTTTATTCTGGCTGTGTGCAAATGAGAGATTGTGCTTGGAAGAAGGTGTGCACAAGGCTGTGTATGCATGTGTGAATGTACATTTGTCTCTGCTTATAGGCAGAACATGAAACTCAGGTAATTTGTATCAGCACTGCCTGAGTCTGACACAAAGATTGAACTTGATCTTTGAGTCTCCCCAACCTAAATGATTTTATTGTTCTACTGCATGATTGCAGGTATCTTGTGTGGATATGTGGAATGCATGTAGATGTTCCCTGTGGGTCTATACCAGGAAAGGTGCAACTAAAATGATGATGAACTCTGTGTCATTCTGCTGCCAGGTGTCACTGTCACAGTTATACCATGCAGGTAGGGTGGGAAGAAGGCAGAGGTGCACAACCTCAGCCTTCCTGTTAAATCTTGCCTGCCATAGCACATATGGAGTAGCCTGTGAAAGGGAAAGGAAGCTCAGTTCTAAAGAAAGACTGAAAAGAAGATGCACACAGCAGTGACTGAGTTCGGATTTCATTAGCTTCTGATATCTGCTCACAGGGAAAAAAATCACATTTCCTTGGTGACCTTTTAATAAATGCAAAGCTGGGGGGAATTTGTCTCTCAGTTCCCTTCCATTTGTAACTAATTGGAGCGGAGGTGTGCAGAGCACAGGGCTGCAGCAGAGCTCTGAAGGACAGAATGCTCACAACACTGCCATTGGTGCATTTCTTGCTTGCCTGTGGGAGCCCACAGGACAGCAAAGGAGATGAATGCCCTGTAAGGTTCTGTCCCATCCCTTCCTCCACCCAGGATGGGAGCAGAAGGATGGGGCAGCCTCCTCACACTGAGCATTCCTGTTCAGACACCTTTATTGATGTGGGGGGCTGTGGAAAGCAAACCAGCACAGGCAGTGCCTGTCACAGTGCTGCTTTGAGCTGTTACCTGCTGCTTGTAGGGCCAGGGAGAACAGCTTATGCCTTGTAATGTTTCCTCCTTAGTGCTCGTGTGCTGTTTATTAAAAGGTGGAAAGGAACTTCCATATCTTCTTAACTCTGCTTACCTTTCTTTAGGGTCTTCTACAGCTTTTTAGGTGTGTCTTTCTCAGCACAAACATTTTGGGATTTAAAGTTGGGTGGATGGATTTAGTGGCAGAGGAGTACAGGGCAAAGCAAGACCATTTCAGCTGGAGATGGAGATGTGGAGTCAGAGCCTTTTGAAGTGCCCTCAGCCTGCTGATAGAGAGATGCTCAGCATCCCACAGATGTGTAAATGGTGACTGGTTCATGCTCTTGATCCTAATTACAAGGCTAGACCTTGCTATCAGGGAATTGAGAGAACAGTTTAGTGAATGTACTCAGTGCTGTCAACTGGTGGAGCATGAATGGGACCTTTTGTGAGTCCATTGCTAGAAAGGAGAAATCTTATCAGGATTTCTCATATATTTTTGGAAAAATCTTTTGTTATATTCTCTGGGAAAGAAAAAACTTGAGTAGATTTATGAATTCACGTGGAAAGGTTCTTAAAAGAGGCACAGCCTGAAGAGGAATCAAATTATTGTGGTACAGATTTGGCTTATTATCTTCTCATATAGCCCAAGAATGAGAAGCATGTGGCTCTTCTCCGTGTGTTTGGAATACATAAGTACAGTCCAGATGGCATTTAAGGTCAGGCTGGCTTTGCTGGAGATCCTGACTGGTTGAAATAAGAGAATATAAAATTCTGAAGAGAGGTTTATTTCATGAAGACTGAATAACATATATTTCAAGCCCCAAGGTGCTTCATTAAATATCCTCTCTTTCCAGTCAGCTCCACTGATTTCATTTGAGAGTGTACAGCTATGATAAACTGAATTAAATGTGAGCTCTCATAATTTCTCACCCAGAATCTAAACCTTAAAGAGATTCCAAAAAGGCAGAATCAGTAATTGAAGGCCTTCTCCTTTAAGACAGCCAGAATGCTCCCAAGACAACCAGGAATGTTTTACCCATATTTCTGTGTCAATACTACTGAGGCTTGGCATAATCCCAAAATACATCTCATTCAGGTATATGTTCTTGAATTTAAAAGGAAAAGAGAAAAAAAAAAGAAGAAAAATATAAAACTGTAAGATTTTTTCCCTCCATTGCCCATAGCACATTTTTTTGTACAGTAGCACAAAAATATTTGTTATGTATACAGAACTCAGTCTCTCTATATAGGGATTGTAGAGAATTTGTTTTCCACTTGAAGGAAAAATCAGTAGTAGGGTACATGGAGAGAATAATTCCATGTGTAACCCATGCAATGAGCTGATGATTTTTGTGTGAGTGGGTGATTAGTCCCTGTGAATGGCTGTGCCTGCAGCAAACCTGGTACAAGGACACTCAGGGACTGAATAAAGACTTTGTCTTCACTGATTGCACGTTATCCTAAGTGGGTTTTGGATGCACAGCAAGGTTAGTGGCACCAGACACAGCACAAGTTTATGATTATACATGATATAAGCTGTATCATCCATTGCTTGCTGACAAATGCACTGTCTCCACACCCAGACAAAGAAGTGAAAAAGAACAGGTTATGTTTTTCCTAAATCATTTGCCAATCATTTTTGATTTTCATTAGGAGTCTGGAAGAGTCTGGGTAATTGTACTGCTCAGTGTGGCTTTGTGGGAAAGGGCTTAATTTTTATGTTTCTTTTTAGTGAATTTTATTTTATTGTTTCTTGGCTCATTGATGAATAAATCCTAGTTACACTGAAGCAAATGCCTGGGAAATAGAAAAACAAGTCTGTGTTACTCCTTTGTATGTATTGGGGGTGACAGGTACTGCTGAGTGTAATTAATTCACTTGTAAAGGACCGAGATCTGCATTATCGTGTTTTCCCATTTTAACACTAATTAACAGAAATTATTAGCACGGTGTTAATAAATGAGTGAAGACTGTGTGCATGATTTACAAGAGAAATAGATATGAATCTCTGTGTGCTTCTATTTAGCTCCTGCCTGTGTTTTCCTGACTCACAAGAGGTGAGTGTTTGTACTGGTGGAGTGTTTGTGTGCAGGAAATATTTTTGAGGGCAAACTCGTCTTTGCTGCAGACTGTGACTGAATGTGGGCACATACATGAGTGAACTGGTTCAAAACACTTTCTGTCACACCTCCAAGTGTGCAAATGTGCACTGGTGTGTCTGTACATGGTGAACAAGTTATTTAATTGTGTAGTTATGATGAATAGGCGTGTTTGTTATGGTACCTGTGCCTCAGAGTGGTGTCCTTGAACATTGGTGATTGTCAGTCTGAGACAGAACTTTCCATATTTGCCCTTTTCTCTCATTCAACCTCACAGATGTGTCCTCTATTAGTAGCAGTTAATAAAGCCTTTTGGTTTTCTCTTGTTTTGGGGTTTGGTGTTGGGGTTTTTTCCAGTGAAATTGTGCATAAAGAGCTTGGCAGAAAGTGGTATTTTCTTGAAAACCATGTCTAGCGCTTTTTCCCCCACTGTCAGCCAATTACTTCCTTTAGTGTCTGAATATAAGACTTGCCAATAAAAGTCCCAGAATAGCTTCTCTCACTATTGCTAATGTTTGCCAACAATAGCTAGGGAAGAGGAAAGGAAATCTATTTTTGTAGCTGGGTTCTAACATGAGGTAACCCCGCAGGCTTTAATGAAAATTAATTCGTCACCTAAAGTTGAAGGCTTACTTGTACTGGGAAATTTTTTGACCAAATTCAAATATGACAGTGGAGAAGTGACAGGTGTTGGCTCCTTATGGACAAGAAGGTGCCAGACAAGTGAGTGCAGTGTAATGCAGTGAAGTTTAGCCGTGGTTTGGGACGTTGTAACCTCTGAATGGAGGAACATGGAACAAAGCTGAGTATGTGCCAGTCTAGGCTCCATCCACACCAGAGATCTTCTTGTCTGAGCTTTCTGCAGCAACAGGACTGAATGTGAAGGACTGTAGAGCTGAAGTGGGACAGGCAGGTTCTGCTCAGCTAGGGGTGGACAGACATGTTGAGGGAACAATTTTTCTTGTCCAAGCTACAGCTTCTGCACTATTGCTCATTTGGAGTTGAGGGAATTTGGGGCCTCTACTGAGAAGAGTTAAGTGCAGTGCAAGCAATGGGAGAAATTGAGTCAATTCCAGATGTCTCTCCTTGCCATCCAAGCCTGCAGCAGGGCAGACCTGTGAAGGATGGGCAGATTTAACCCAGAGCCCAGGTTACTGAGCAGGTCCGTGGTGGTGAAGCAGAACCAGGTCAAGGCAGGAAGGCAAACCAGTGAATCAGGATCAGGCCTAGTGGTGGTGCCTGGGGTCAGCCTAGGAATCACTGGTGGATCTGCAGTGACAAGGAGGGCCCCAAGTGAAGCCAGGAACTCAGTCTGGACTGATGCAGCCTGTGGGCAGGATCGATGGGCTGATGTGCCTGCTGCTTTTGCTTGGGAGGCAAAACAAATCCCAGCTCCCAGTCACTGTAATAACATCTATTCTGATAGCAGCAGGCTATCAACCTTCCAATGTTGCATCAATCCTTGAGCGTCACCACTCTCTGCTCAACTCATGTGGCTTTTTGGTCCCCTGATTTCCTCTGGAAATCTCTGACAGTTTATTGTCTTGAGCCGTGACAGATTCCACCCCTGTCCATCCCTGCTGTATGGGACAGCACCAGCTTTTTATCCTACCTCGTTTCCTGCCATCCAGCTGCACTTGTGGGCTCTGGAGATCCTTTGTCAGAGTGGCAGGAGCTCAGGGGATGGGCAGGTCACCTGCCTGAGGGAACGACTTGGTCTCAGTGGAAAGGGGAGAAGCGGGATGTGACTGAAGACCTGCCTGCTGTCCTGGTCTCAGTAGCATCTGTCATTTTGTCCAAGCTTCATGTATTCCTGGCTTTTTATTACAGAATATAAATGATACAAGTTCTTTTTAACCAGAGTCTTTCCTGTGGTTTTGTGGTGGGTTTTTTTTTTTGAAACCTAATCTTTATTTCTTGTTAGTCTCTGATTTTTTTTAATAAAGTATGACAGAATTCCAGATTAATACCTTCAAAGAGCTTTGTTCCTATCCATGAGAGGTGAAGTGTGAGAGGTAAAGAGAATTGTGGGCTCTCTCCCTAGCTCTGCCAATGCCCTTGATGAGGTGCCTTTGACTAAGTTACTCCTCCTCTGATTCAGCATCCCTGCTTGAAGCTCACAGTGCTGCTCTCCTACGTCCCAGAGGGTATCCTGCAATTAATTGAGGGATGTATCTAAATGGCTTTAGCATGCAGGCTGGAAGTCACCAGGGACAAAGCTCTTACCAGGGCAGGAATAAAGGTCAGGCCCTTGCTGACATCGTTGTCTCAATTAATTAATACACTAATCTCTATAACTCCTCTTCAGCAAATATAATTTGGCCTCAACCCTTATTTTGTTCATTTTTCTGTGACTTAGCTTTGAGAGAACTAATGAAGAGACCTTGATGGAAAAACCCTGCTTTTCACCATATACCTTCCCCTTGACCACCCCTATAACTTGTTGCCTTTTGCTCCTGTTTGTCTGAGGACTTTGCAGGAAAGTCCCCTGGCCTGATAAATGGCTTTTCATTGCATAGCAAAAGAGACTTAGCCCTCAGTTCAGGCTTTGAGGAGTGATAGCAGATTGCTTCAATTACAAGGAAAAGAGTGTGTGAAATTGATTGAAGGAGGAGAGTTAATATTTTATTCTATTTTCTTGTGGATATTTCCTATGGGAAAGTGCAAGACCAGTTCTGGAAAACACTGGAAGGAAGTCTTTGTTCCCCAGCTGAAGGGCTGAGTTGCCCTTCGTGAGTGCAGGAAGGAGGTGTCAGCAGTTTGGATTCTTTGACCACATAGGCCTGAGGCTCAGCATTTTGGGACAGCTGTTTTTGAGCACAGAGTCTGCCCAGGATCTCTTAGGGATCGCTACCAGCATCAGAAGATGCAGCAGGGCTTGGAGAGGAGCAGAAGGCAGAGTGAATGTGTGTGGCAAAGTGCAGTGAACTGAGCCATCCTTGGATGGGCAAGAAGGAATATTCCCTCCAGTGCTACCCACTGAGGAATCAAAGAAATGAAGAAAATCTCTCCTTGTCTTCTGTTCAGCTCTTAGTTCTGGTTTGTTGTACTTTCCACTCCTTTGTGATTACATCCATGTCTCAGTCAGGTATTGTTTTCTGCTTGACTTGGGAACATTCCCTAAAGCTGTTCTGAGTGCACAATAGTCTTGTTCTCTTTCTTAGTCCAGTTTTAGACTGAAATTTGGCAGATTACACAAGTGTGGAATGTTTACTGTCCTGTCTTACATCATCATTTATCCTGTATCATTTATTTTTCCTTTAACAGATTCTTAGCACTGTCAGTCTAATACGCATCAGGGGTTGAAATGTATTACCATAATGCAGTGCATTGTGGGTAAATCTATGCAAATTATTCTGTGGAAAGTCGTGCTAAATTATGTTCTTGGGGGAAAAAAAAGGCAGAAAAACAAAGGCTCTTTTTTTTTCCTTCCCTTTTTCTTAACTGTTTGTTCTGTGGATTTCTGAGCAGCTGCCAGAGGCACAGGTTTAAGTGAGTTGTTTGACATTCAGCACCACGTGCAGTGATGCTCCTCCCCACAGGACACTGCTGAAAGGATGGAGTTGAAAACTGCTCTGGGTTTTCTACATATCTCTGTGATGTTTAGTTTTAAAACATTAATAGCTTGTCAAAGGAAAAACCTGAGTGAATGTTGGAATAGCACAGTACAGAGGAATGTCTTGATGCTTTTTTTGTCTCTATTGTCTCCATCTCCTCATCTGTAGGAATATCAGGTTTTCTGAACTTAAAGAGCTTCAGACGCCTCTTGGAAGAGGCAGTTCTGATCATATGTAGTGTTGGGTTTATATCTTTGTATTCTTTGTTCTCTATTACCAAGGTCATTTTCTTGGGAAAATTTCCTCAGCTCCTCTGAAAGTCCATACGCTTTCCAAACTGAAGCAGTAATCCTCCTTTTGGATAGAACACTTGATTGTAGTAGAAATGATTGCAATGTCACAAACAGAGGATTATCACTTTCAGTAGACATCATAAAAGGACTCCTAAGAAAAAGGCAGCATGTTCTTATGCAAATTTTCTCAGGTAGTACATCTGCAAGATGAAAAAATCCTGAGAGCCTGTAATCTGGAGTCAGACTCTCCTCTGCTGATAAATGTTTGTCTGCTTTCCTGTGAATGGTCAGGAGATTTTTCAAAGACTCAGAAACCTGTAGTTTGTTTTTACAAGTCCTGTGTGATTCTCACCTGATGCTCTCTCCAGGTGAAACATTTGTCAGCTGCCCTCCATTTGCTTATTTCTGGTCTGCATCTCTGCAAAAGGCAGTGTAGACATGTCCATGGCAGAACAAGGGGCAACATGTGCTTTTGTGGGTGTCACATCAGTTACCCCACTTGAGAGAGCTGCCTCTCCTCACCATAGCTCTGTGTCTCTGGACTTGTCTCCCTGTCTTCATTCTGTTCCTCACAGTCTTCAAAGACTTTTTGTCTTTGTCTCTCCTAAAACATAGAGTGTGCAGGTATTAAACTGACCCTGTGCTGGTAGGATTATTGAAGGGAAAATACTGACAGGTGATTTGCAAGACTTTACATCCAGCTTCCAGTTCTGACCAATGTTCTCCTTGGTAAATGTGTCCAAATGTCTAAATTCATCTGCATGCTCCGGGTCAGCTCCTCATGGACAAGAACCACAAGTTCCTATCTCCTGTAATAAATTAGAAGCTTCCTTTTGGTCCTCATTTTTTTGCTTTCCTTTTAGTAATATTTTTTTTCCAATGAAATTTAAGGTATAATTATCCAGCATATATAACTTAATGGCTCTCAGTTTTCTTTGTGCCACTGGACATGTGGGCTCTAATGAAATGAACCTTTGGGCTCTGCAGGTCTGCAAACCCTTGTTAGTGGTAAATGGCAGCTCGTTCACCTGAAAGGACCTTCTTGATCTCTGATTTCTGACTGTGGATATCACATCCCTGGGACTCATTGCAGGATATCCGTCCTAACCCAGGCTCTGAATGAAATGATTAGTAGCTTGCCCTTGGGCTGTCTAGTGAAATCTCCTTCTGACCCAGCTTTCTCATGTATTCTGTAACTTTCTGTGGTGTTATTGTATTACATGTTCATTTTGTGAACCTATATTAAATCAGAGCAGACATCAGAGAGGGTCCTGCAGTATTTTTGCCTGAATTACCCTCAGTGTTATCAGCCATTCTTCAGGTGACTCATATAGAGTATTCAAAAGAAAGAAAGAAAAAAAAAGGTCCCATTTTCCCTGTTATTGTCCATTTCTCTGTTAAATGTGACAAGCAGCAAGAAGGGTCCTGTGTCAGAATGATTACACTGACATATGTAAGAGAACAGCCAGTGAGCTCCTTGCTTGTACTTCCATCCTCCCTCTTCAAAGGGAGCAGGCACCAGGCTGGGGGAAGCCCTCTCCTCTGCAGTGTCTCTTTCCTCTGATCTGAGCTGGGCAGAGAGGCTTTTTGTGCTTTCCCATGTGCCTTTGGCTTGGAAAATCAATGCCTCCTTTGTTGTTTTAGAAGTGCTAATACAATAATTGTAGAATCATAGTTGCTTCCTGTCACTGATGCTGAGATTGTAGGGATGGATAGGTGGGAAGGCTGGCTTTGATGGTGTTTGCTGAAGTTGACCAAAGAGAATTTGTGATATGGAAAAAAGAAATTAGCCTGGGGGAGCCATTTATAATTTAGGAAAAAAAGTCTCGGGTAGCTCTTGACATGTATCAGAATGAGGGGATGGATAGAGAAGGCATGAAAGGATACAGTAATGAAAACTGAAATGGGAGAGGAAGGTGCAGGGCTGTGGATTGGTCTGTGTCCTTACCTCTCACCTGTCAGGGTCTGTGTGAAGGCCTATTTAAAGTAAGTTTTTAAGGAGACTAACACACAGAGGGCCTCAGGATAATCTCTTCTGGACATGTGCATGCAATCATTCCACCATGGAAGCTGCCCTGTGCCATCTGATGTGCCCAGAAAAGCCACCCCCAGGTGGAAGCTCTGCTCTGAGGCCATTGGCAGAAGGATATGAGGGATTTTGTGGAGAGCAGGCTTAGACCTGGAAGAAAGAGGTAAGCTTCTATGCTTCAGGGTGTGATTTGGAAAGCAATAAGGGACTCCAAGGACTGGAACAATAAGAGTTTGTGTAGGCTGAGATTTGGATGCGTTCTGGAGCCACAGTTCCCTGGCAGAGCTTGCAGGCAGCCAGGATGGGAACAGAGCAGGATGCTGTGGGACCATGCTGGCTGCTTTGTACACAAATCAGTGCTTGCACATTGTGTGCTCTGTTATTTGATATTTGATTAAGGTTGTAACTCACAGAATTAGGTGAAGCCCAGTTTTTTTTTTCTTGTAGGAGTTGTAAGGAAATTAAGAAATTGAACTACTAAAAAGAAATCTTTAAAACTGGCCAGCAGACTTAGCAGTTGACTATCTAAAGCAGGTTCAACCAGGTAAATAATCATAATTATGATTTCTTATGTTTAAAACCTTATCTGATGTCATGAAAGAACCACCATTAACACAACCACAGGACCTGGACTAACACCAAGATAAGGAAACCAAATGATTGAGAGTATTAATAGAATGTATAGGGCCTTGATAATATGATTTTTATTTTTTTAAAGAAGCAAAGGAGCTAGAGGACAAATGAGAAATTAGTATATAAAGTTTCATTCATGGCTTTCATGGGTGAACCTAGGATAATTTTCATGCAGAATGGTATCAGTGGGCATCCCAGATGAGTCATGGCTAATAAAAGGAGATGCTCCCACAAAAGAAAAAAAAAATCAAGAAATTTTGGGAGTTATGGAGTGACAAATAAAAGGCTCTGTGTGTAGTGAAAGTTAAAAGGCTGGGAAAAGTGAGTAGGATAAGGCAACTCTGGGTTGGAAAGAAATGTAAGGTGAATCCATTTACCACTCTGTGAATTGGTGCTGGTCAGTATTTATAATTTGAATGACTGGAAGGCAAGGAGATAATAAGATAATAAGATCTGCTGCTAGCCACTGATGCAAATTATGCTGTGGGAAGAAGGGCTGAAAGATTGTGGGTACTAGAATGGAAGATGAAACATAGGCAGTGGCAGGGTACAGCATGTTTGAAGGAATAGTTTAAAGCATTCAGACACATGGCTGGGCTCTGAATTAGCTCTCACCATTCAGGAAAACATAAGTAGCTATTACAAAGACAGCTTGATAAAGATGTCTGTGCCATGTGCAGCAGTAGCAATAAAGAAAAAAAAAAAGTAAAATGCCTGTGTGTGTGAAGAAAGAGGGAGCCTTGGAAGATGTTCTGATACCCCTGTAGACCAGCGTGGTAACACCTCCTGTGGAGTACTGCGTGTGTTAAGGGTCATTTCTTTGTAAGAGACAAAGCAGTGATACACATGGGCTGGAGGGAACAGATGAAAGTGCTTAGTGGCCTGGAAGGCAGCTTCAGTCTGGGGAAAGCTTTGGGGGTCCTGGAGCTGCTGAATTACAAAGGGAAGGAATAAAGCTCAGCAGTGCAGAGTGCAGCAGCGTGCGGCACAAACAGCGAGCGCGGGCTGGGGGAGGCTCTGCAGGGCTGGGGATGCTTGGAGGCAGCACAGCAGGGAGCAGAACCCACCTCACAGGGCTCTCCTCTACCTGACATTGCTGCCAGGCCCAGACACAGTTGCAGTGGTTTATTAGACTTCAGGATGTCTAGTGTGGCAGCAGAGGGATGGAGATGACGTGGCGTGTCACGCTGGAGCAGCTGGGCTGTTGTCTGACTTGTGCTGTGGTGACTTTCACTAAATCTGTTCTAGTGCCCCAACCAATCTGTGTTGGTGCAAAAGTGAATGGTTCCATGGTCTCCTTTTGGATGGAGAATTAAAGCACACTAACCTTGCTGTGTCATTTTGGTCAATTTTCATCTGGGAAAGAATAGAATGCCCTACAGAAAACCATGTGGATAAACAACAAAGTGTTGTGTAATATAATAAAAATGTGCATTACCATTCCATGAAATTAAGATGCAACAATTGACTCTTTGTATAACACATAACTAACCTGGGGATCCCCACTGTGAATGGCATTATGAAGACAAATACCTTACTGAGATTTTTTTAAGTGGTTTTGACACTTTGAGTAGCATCTGCATTTACATTAGCCAGGATAAGTATCATAAATCATTTTTTCCAAGGCATGTGATGATCACCAGCCAGGATTAGAAAATTATTTTACACCCATGGTGAAATATGGCCAAACTGGGTAAATTCATAGCTGATGAAAAGGCTTGGGTGGGCCAAGAATCTGCTTACATTTCTCTACATCAGAATTATTTATAGAGGCAAACTTTTAAGTGGAGTAAGAGGGGAAGAAAAGTCACCCAGGGATTAGGCTGCCAATTTAGGACTTGAAAAATTTCAGCTTCTTGCTTTCCCGAACAGCTTTTAAAAGCTAATTCATTTGACACAGATTCTGAGACATAGCCCCACCTCACACTTAATCTCCAGATACCTCAGGCTATAACCTGTCTGTGACTTGTTCCATGCTCCACAGAGTTCAGACAGCCGGGAAAGGAACATATGTGAGAGGAGGTTGTGGTGAGACTACTGATGAATTTTCAAGGCATCATCAGATACCAGTTAGCCTGTTGGAAATACTGGGAGCATGGGGAAGAAAGGTGCTTTCTAGAACAAAGCACTTGATAGATTCCAAAACCTGGTAATTTCTGTATTTCCTTGTATTACCTCAGAATTTCTATGTGACTTGAACAGTCCTTAGTTCTGTTTCTTGGCAGCTTAAGTGTCCTGGAGCAGAATTTCTTTTTCTTTAGAACTTTAGAAATTAGCATGTTGGGGTGTTTTTTTTTTTGGTTTTTTTTTTTTTTTTTTTTATTTAAAATAATGGCATTGCCTACGGCTTTGGTTAGGTCTACAGTCAAAGTATTGCTCTCTGGACAGTCACAGCTTCATTGGGTGGTACAGGGAGGCTTCTCCTCCCCAAAACTGTCTGCAGTCATCAGAGAGGAACTTGAGGCACTCCTGATCCTGTCACTGTGAAACAATGCAGATTCCACTCAAGGGTGCAGTTCTGACCTGGCCTTCACTCAGCCTCTTCAGTTCTGTTTGAAAAGACATTGTGGGACAAGGAGAAAGATTGTTCAGTGTCTGCAGAGAGGGATAAGCTTAGTCCAGGTTCATCCAGGGCCTAAAATAGGTCCCTAGCTTGTCACAAGGAAATGAATGAGACAGAAAACCGATGTACTAGTCAATTTTATTGGAAAGCAAGAACTCTGCAAAGAATAGCATCTTTCTACATGGTTTGTCTGCATAGGTGGAAAACATCCTCATTTGTCATTCTCTTTTCTGTTCCTGACATGACCACCCGTCACAATTATGGCCCACATAAAAAAACAAACAAGAAACAAACCAAAACAAACCAGAAAAACAAAGAAACAGGTAATATAACACCCAAACAAACAAACAAAAAACCCTAAACCAAAAAAGTTATTGTGCTATTTCCTGTCCAACTACTATCTCAGTGTGTATGCAGTCTTTGAGGAGATGAGAAGTTAAATCCACTCCCGTCTCCATCCTGTGTAGCTTGTAAATTGTTGGCATAAAACATTAGTAGCAATGTTGCAGCAGAGTGGCCAAGAAAAAAGAGAGCTCAGGTGCAACACTAATAAAATTTGGCTCCTCCAACACATGATGAACTTGCCATATACTGAGTCATTCATGGGAGATGATAAAGGAAGGGACAAAGGATGCTGAGGAAGGAACAGAGGAGAAGAAATTTGGGCGGGAGAAAAGGGTGGAGGGAAATACTGTGAGGGAAAGGTGGAAAAGTGTGGAAATGTAAATGTCAGACAAATAGCTAGTCAGTGGAAAGAAGGAAAAAATATTTCCCCACAATAGAACTGGAGACTTCCTAACCTAAATAACTGTTTATTCTAGAGAAATTTGCAAGAAGTTCTGTTTGTTAAATCCCCAGCTTTTCTATGAGCAGTTTGTCCAGGACTCTTTCTCTCACAGAGTGGAAGGAGAAGGTATTTCATCTTCCCTTTCAGTCTGTGCCTTGAACAGTGTTGCCGGTGACATACATATCTTTTAATAGTAAAAGAGCCCATTTGAATGATTAAAACAATAATTACTTCTGTGCTGTTGAAGTTTGCTCAGGCAAAACACCGGCTGAGCTCAGCAGAAGTTTTGTGAGGAGCTTCAAAGCAAGTCAGGACTTTTCTCCTCACAGTGTGGGCAGAGTACCAGATGTAATGAGGACAGATGTGCAGAGCAAGGCACACTTTCCCAAAGGTGCCAAGGTGGTCAAGGTTGCCATTAGCTTTCTTCTTGTTATCGTTCCTCTGTATCAGCATCCATTGACCTCAACAACCCTTTCTTCTTTCTCATCCTTTTATCTCTCCCACCCTTTTATCTCCTGTCTCTAACTCCAGTCCCTCTCATCTTTCTAGAAATTCCTGCTAGCCTGTTTTATTTTTCTCCCTTGCATCTTCAGCCTTTTCCACTCACTTAATCCCCTTGATATGTTTTGGCCCAAATTCCCATCCCCTCCACTTCATCTGTTTTGCATACCATTCTTGCTGCTGAGGGATCTCTGGGCCATGAGAAAACCTGGGTTATTCCCTGCTGTCCTCGTTGTCCAAATAGCCAGGTCCCCAGCAGGTGTCTGTGTATTTTCATTTACTGGGGTTGAAAGTACAGTAACCTTCAGGGCTGTCTCAAGCAAAAATTAAGGCTGCAGACACCAGGCACCAAATGTTTCATTCAGCTCCCTAAGTTTGTCCTCTAGAGCTTCCAAATGGTTTTGATTAGTATTCCGAGGGAGAGCTCACTGATGGAATTAGTGAGAAACCAGACTGTCAATTTATTTATACCCGGCCTTAGGGCATAGCCATTGTGCATGTGTAAAGCTGTTGAGATGCAGGGAATATTCTGTAAGTGTGTGTGTGTGTGTGTGTTGACTGGAAGTGGGTTTGCAGGGGAATTGCAAGGACTGAACAGTGACCTAAAGCAGGAGAGGCCACTGATGTGGCTGTGCTGAATGTCAAAAATCCCTTTTAGGAAAAAATTGATCCCTCTGAAATTTTTTCTCTGCTTGTATTTATTAGTATCTCCCAGCTCTAATTTTACTGTAATTCTCATTACCCTTGTGGAGAAATCTCTAATTTAACTCCTGGAGTCTTTCCACCTCCTTCAACAATATCTGTGATACAAAACTATCACTGTCTTTGTCTCCGGGAATATTTAAAGCACATGAGTAATGAATAATAAAGTTTTTCCATTACATTGTCATTTAGCCTAGGAAGTATTTTGAGGGCAAGCTGAGAGATATTGGAAACATTTAGTTGTGGGTATTCATTTGATGCATCAGTGCCTAGCATGAATGAACTGGTTTTCCAACACAATTTGATCAATTTTGTTAGGAAAATTTGTATTGACAGTGTTGAGGTCAAATGATAAGTCTTTTATTCTTGTTCCCCTGTTTTGTATTACAGTGGAAAATAAATATACCTCACACTTGGGCTGTTATTAGGCATCACCTCCTCCCATTCTGTCTGTTACTGTATGAAAATGTGCAAAGGGTTTAAGAAAAGTTTTTCAGCTCCATTACTCTCTATAATGGCCAGGAAACAATTAACCTGTTATCCCTTAACATGATGTCTGCAGAAGATTATTGCATGACAGACCCCAAGGGACCAATTTGCATCATGCAGAGGAATGTGGTGCATCAAGCTGAAGCTGGTCCAGACTGGTACTTTGATGTAATGGAGAGCAAAACCTGTGTGGAGCTTTGAGCTGATCATTAAAGTAGGGTGGTTTAGTTAGTCTGAGGCTGGACTAATTAGGACTGATGAGCTTATCTGCAGTTTTCTGGTGCAGGGGTGCTGCTTCCTCCTTCAGAATTCGCCTGGATCCTTTTGGCTTGGGAGGCTTTGCACCACACTCCACTGGTCACACAGAAGTGACCAGAGGAGGGGACAGAGCTGTAAAGCCTTGTGCCAGAGAGGAAGATGGGGTCACTGAGAATCCAGGCTGGCAGGACACTGCAGGCGAGGTGCTGGCAGGCAGAGCAGCTTCCTCCTGTGCAGCTGTGACAAACAGACCGTGTACTGTCACTCGGTAACACCCAGACAGCTTCCCTGCCATGGAGCTGTGCTTCCTACCAGCTTCTCAACCAAACCAGACTGCATCATTTCTACCTTTCTTTCTTTTGTTTCTTATAGGACATTTTCAGAAGTCTGAGTTGTAAGCACAATCTCAACATTTTTGCAGCTGGCTGTGCCACTTGGCTACAAGGGAAATGCCTGGAGGTCAGGCTTCCCTTTCAGTAATGCAGGTGGGACTGATTATTGACCACTACACCAGGTCCTGGCATTGCTGGCAGATGCCATCAATAACATTAGTTCAACATGTCAGCTCTGTCCCCAGCTTCAGTTTAATGGCAGTCGTGCTCTGCACCTCCAGCTCCTTCCTTCCTCTGCTGAGGGAGGGAGAAAGGAGAGAGAAAATTTCCTGAGTTAAAATAAATAGATGTCCATGTTTGAAGAGAATAAAGTATGCTAACAGGCAATCCTCTGGCTGAGTTTCTAGCTGTTACTCCTGAGCTGTCTAATATCAAAGCAATATGGGTGCGTCATATAGCAGCTGACTTCAGTGCGTGAACAGTTACTGTCTTAGGCTTCTGAGGTGTGTTATAGTGTTAATATCATTATTATTGTTGTTTTGCTCATAGTTTCTTAAGGCCTTTCCATATCCTGAGCAAAGCTCTAGGGAGTCATAAAGCCACAGGCTGAGTTTCAGCTCAGGCACTGTTTGCATCTCCTTGATAGCTGTTTAGTATGTTGCCTTAATCTTGGAAGCAAGACCCTGAGATGCACCCCAGGGAAAGCCTCGAGATGTTCTTTGTGTTTTTTGCCCCTGAGAAAATAACTCTCTTGCTGTGGAAATGGCATCTTTTTTCTCTGAAATGTCACCACTTCTGCCTGCTGGTTGTAACTCTGTTGCACTACAATATCTTAAGTCTTTTAAAGTAAAATAATAAAACATTTAGGAATCTATTTAGAGCTGCTGAGCATTCTTATTGTTTTGTGTTAATGACCCTCAGTTCCCATAAACTTCTCCCTCCATTTTTGTTTTTCTTATAAATTATTGCTAAACTTTTTTGTACCCATATCTTGCTTGGCAAAGCTTGCAGTAGAGGTGAATAAGAGGAGAATAGAAGTGATAATAGACACTAACCCACTGTGATAAACATGCTTAAGAGACTGTTCAGAGAGCAAAAGTCAGTTTTCCTGGGGCCCTAGACCCTGCCTAGCACTGAGGCTGTTCCCTCAGATGGAATGTACTCTTCTGAGCAGGTCCTTCCTTGTCCAGCCACTCAGAACTTGTTTGAGTTCTGGATTATGTTCATCATAACTATAGATTCATTCCTTGCTCATAGGGCCTCAGAAAAGAAACTGAATTACAATTTCTTGTCCATAGCAAAATGTACTTGTGATCAGAGAGGGTGGTTTTTATGACAGATGATCTTTGCATATGCTGGACCTGCTAGAGAGAAGTTATGGTGGTGCTGTGCAAATAGTTTCTGTCCTCCAACAAAAATGCACTGAAAAACTCCTCAGGAGAGCTGCAGACATTTATGTGTGAAATCTCTTCTTTCTTCCATCCACCTGTGTGTTTTGGGCTGGGAAATAATCTTCCAGCTATACAGAGGTGCTCAGACTCCAGGATCCCAAAGCATTTTACAAAAATAACTTTACATAGAAAAAGAGCAGAGCTCTCTCCCCTGTCACGGATTACTGAACACATTATATTTTATAATATAAATTATAATATTTTCAGTACCCATGAGATGCTCCCTAACAAATATCTAGTGGAGAGTGATGTGCAGCTCACACCATGCTTAGGGCCAGGGATTATTCTGGACTTTTGAGAGTCGCTAAGGAAACAGCCTGGGAATGGAGCTGGAAGTCTCTCAGAAGCTTGGCTGCCGAGATGTTTTTACTGCAGAACCACACAGGGCTGTTATTGGCAGAGGCAGCAGCTGGTCCAGCCCCTGATGAATGATGAAGTCTCTAAGTGCCAAAGATGAGGGACTCTGCAGTTTTAGGTTCTTTCTGGTATATTTGAGCTTTGTTTGTCTCCTGCCCTGCTCTCACCAGAAGCATGAAACTGCCATCAATGGCACTGACTTACTCTGATGCAGGTCCTTGGTGAAAAACCAAACACAGACTATTCACAGCCAGCAAGGATCCACAGCTTGGAGAATTGCTCTCTTGAAAGATGAAGTTGATAATCCAAACCCTGTTTGTGCCACCATCTTTTAACAGGCTGAGAAATTCCTTAGAGGTGTTTGTTATTTTGCAATTACTTTGCAATTGATTTTCTTAAAAACAATTCATAACTTGTTAAAGATCTCTTCCTCTCTTCTCTCCCCTTGTCCAGTTCCCTTTTCTATCTTTGCCACTGCCTAATGTTTATAATCACAGGACTTATTTCTTTTTCCCCCATTACTTAGGTAGACAGCTTCTCTACAGAGTAAAAGAAAAGCTAGATGATTTGTAAAAGTGGATTTACAGTCAGATTCTCCTGGGGTCTAAGTCTAATTCTTACAACGACTTCTGAAAATCTGAGACATTTAAACTATTTGCCTCTGTTTCCCCTGCTGTAAAACAGAGGCTATTTTAGGATAGCTTCTGTAGACCATGTGCTGTTAATTAATTTCCAAATGATTCTGTAGGGGAAACTTCCATATGTAGGAATCTTGAAACCTTGTGCTTCTCTCCATCAGGGCCTGCAGCTGGGAACGCAGGAGCTGGAGGAGATGGGAAGCAAGTTTTGCCTTGGTTTGCTGATTCTGCACCTCAAATCCCTGCCCTGCAGCAAGGAGCTGATGGCTCAAGCAGCACTCCTGCTGGATCTGGAGGAGGAGATCACAGACAGGGCACAAAGGTCAGTGACTGTCATATCCAGAGGGCTCTGCTGTGGGAATGGAGTTGGTGGGGCATGTTTTGGATTTAGATCTGCAGAAATGAACTCTCCTTGTGGCTGAGGTTTGTATCTTAGAAGCTGCAGTGTACGGAGAGTAATTGGAATTCAGATGTAATTGACTCCCAAAGAAACTATGAAACAGTGGGTCCATGCCCTGCAGCCATCCATGTGGAGGAAAAAAAAGGTGAAAGAGAAGTACCTGTTTCTGTTTTCCAGTGATTTTCCATTTTCCTATCAAAACTGTTCACTGGCACATGGGGATGGTACTGCCCCAGAAAAATTCATCAGCAGGAAACATTTTCCTGCTCACTGTCACATGTGGTTCTGTCCAGCTCAGATCCTCCATGGACAGAATCTCTTGTAAGAAATTCATTATCTAAGTGCTGCACTGTAGGGAACAAGTATTGCAGATTATAAAAGGACATTGATAGCAAGATTTAGAAATTGTGGACCTCATACTGCAGATATATTCCTATAAATTCTTTTCCTCACTGCATGGAGTCCTTTAGTCATTTACAGCATAGATTTATGACTTTTTGATGGACAGAAAGAAGTTTTGATCCCGCTGGTTATTTAGGACATGTTTTTCCAAATTGCAAAATTAATTTACTTGTTTCCTATGTTCAGTGGGGGGTATTTAAGTGAGTTTGCTCCATTATAAATACAAGAGGAATTTGACCTGGAAAAGTGTCTGAGTATGAGACTATTCAGTTTGAATTTGAGATGCAGCAGAAATACATAATTTCTCTAGGCCGTCATCACTTGCTAGTGCTATGTGCATCACATATGTTTGCAAGAATGTTTTTCCAAGACACATGGAGAAAGAAGACTTAGTGATGTGACATGATTTGAAGCTCCCCGATGGCTTTGTCATCAAAGAGCTCTCTCAGCTTCATCAATGAACATCAAGTTTTTCAGTTGCAGAAATACCCCTGTAATTTATAGCAGACTTCCAGTCTCTCCCCTGCAGGAACATTTACCCAACATTAGCACCACCTGTTCCTCATGCCAAAACCCATTCTTGCAAGCTTGTTCACAGTTTTAAATGATTATGAGGGATGATCTAAAATGAGGGATAAATGTAGAGACATTCCTTTGGATTAGCTGTGCTCATTTGTAGTGTGAACACATAAATGAAGCAGTTAAGGTGCGTGATGAACACCATCCATGTTGTGGACAGCCATCCAAAAAACCATTGCTCTGTCATTAGAGAGAGCTGCTGCAGCCTGGCTAGGTGGATGGTTTTGGGATAAAAATCAAACTTTTGAACTGGAGCTAGAAGGGCATTGGCATGAAAATAATGTAGAGGAAGAAAATCATTAAACCCTGACTTCTCTCAAACATTGACAAAAAGCCATCTGGTCACAGTGAGCATTTCTCTGATCTTTGTAGCCTTCTGTTACTTTTTCCTTTAGCTGACTTTATATTAATGGGAATTCATTCTACTTATCCATTATCTATTTACTGTGTGGTAGTTGATCAGTACAGAAGGAAGATCTCTAGTGACAAATATTTTTAAAGAAGTTAACAAAAAATAAAAGTTCTCTTACTTTGTAAAACTCCCACGTGTCCTCAGCAGCTGAAAGCAAAGTCTTCTACCTCTTCAAGTTTGCCCAGCAGTAGTGAGCACCTCTGTGGCATCCAGGAATGAATGTCATTGCTAACAGGCAACTGATAGGTAGCTGATAATTTTCACTTCACTGGGTGTAATTGCACCCAGTGATTTTGTGGAATTTTACTAGCTTGGATGTAATTTGTTACCATTTGCAGACCAGATAATCAGCTGAGTTGATGATCTCACCCAGAGATGTCACATTGCAGGAGCTGGTTGCAAAAGGCTGTGTGAAGGGAGATGCAGGGACCAAAGTGTTTGCTAGCATATTCTCTTTAAGAATAAATAATTCATGGAAAATGATTGTGCAGCATATTGATTCTGATTCAGAAAATTAATACTTTCCTCCCGTGTTTCTCTGAGCCTAGCCAAGAGAATTCCATGGTTTGGTTTTAGTGGGAATATTGGAACCAGTGGAAGAACGCAGAATACAGAGGACTCACTGATACAGACAGGAGGGCAACTATTTCTACATCCCTCTCTCTACTCAGAGGTTTTGAAAAAAATAAATAAAATATTCTTTATCAAAAGGTTTCTCTGGAGGAAGCTGAGGGGTGACACTCAGTCTAATATTAATCTGTAAATATTATGTCTAATCTAGTTCTGTGAGGTAGCACCAAAACCTTGCAGCTTTACTGCTGGTATATCACGACATCAATGGAAATTATACTCTGCTGTTTTCTAGGATAGACCCACCTCTGTGGGTTTGAGTGAAGTGTTTGCAATTTAAAATTAGCTCTGTTTTCCTGTGTGCTTACCAGAAAAAGGCACAGTACCCTTGCATGCTTTCTATACTTTGCCTCAGAAAGTGTGAGTAGATGTGAATAAAAATACCCACATTTCTGTGTACCTTTGCCAAAGCAAAATCAGATTTGGAGATCCTTCAGGTGTAACACAGGAAAAGTTCTGGGTGGTCACTTGGTGAATTTTTTTTCTTAAATGCTTTTAAATAGTGAACAGCAGTGTGTTTTGAACAGCTTACAAGCTATCCCTGTTCCAGAAGTCTGCAGTGTCCTGGTCCCAGGAAATGATATGCATGACAGATATTTAAGTGGGAGGCAATAGCTTTTACTGTAGCTAATGCTTTCTGGCAAAGGAAAATGTGTCCCAAAGACTGTCCTGCTGATGAATCTAGAAAGAGATACAAATATGGGTGAGGCTTTCCATAGCAGTATTCACCAATATCAAAAGAAAAGATTAGTATTGTTCAGCCTGGATGAAAACACGAGCTTTTCTTAGTTGTTATGGTTTTGTTTTGTGGAAATCAAGCTGAAATTAAGCTGTGAGCAGTGTGATGTATCACACAGTGCTGAAGTTAAATACATCTATCTCAATCTAATGTGTGTTCTGTGTACGAGTTTTTGAGTGCCCATCTCTGTAATACTCTGGGTGACAGGTCAAGCTGTGGAACAAGAAGTTAATCCAGCACTGGATAAAGCTGACTCCCAGATGAAATGTCTCATTGCAAAGGTACAGAGATCAAAAGCTGTGGAGCCAGAGATCTCCTCTGTTTTGAAATCCCTGCAGTTCATGTCCTGCATTTGTCTCTCTTTGCCCTGGTGTCTGCTGTGCGTGGCATTGACTTGGCATCTCAGCATCTCCCTCCGACAGCAAACATTTTCACCTGTCAAGGTTCATAACTGTTTGTGTCCTTTAATTTTCCTCTTCAGGCTCTCTGTGCTCTGGGTGTGCTGCAGCCTTATTCTCTCACCACTGCTGTGAGGGGATAAAGGAGCAGGCTGGACCCTGCTTCCCTGGAACAAACTATTTGCTGTGCACTTTATAGAGCTCTGTCAGAGCCAGTGGTCAGTAAATTGGAGGCAGGTAATAGCTGTCAGGGAAGTGCCTGCTCTGATGGAGGCATCCTGTGAGAATGGGGATTTCTCACACCGTTGTGCTCAGCGTGCTGTCTCTAATGAGTCAAAGAAAGGTGGAAGAAGCCTTTAGCAGAACTAACTAAACATGGTTTGGTGCACAGAAAAGAATTTCTTCCCGTCCCCCCTTCACAGTCTGTCTTTCCCCTACATTGTCAACTGCAAAAGGAATTATTCACAAGCGTGAGTGGGGCCACACTTGGAATAAGTTCTCAGCAAAAGCAGTGCTACCTCTGAGAATAACCAAGAGGGGCTGAACTTCCACCAGTGGGGCTGAGTGGCTAATGGGACAGTAGAGTATTTCCCCTAAACACATGATGTTCCACGATACCATGAAGTTGGTCTAACAGCTCTGTGTCTGTTTTCAACACGTGGCAGCTGTCTCAGGAACATGCCAAAAATGGAGAAAATACAAGATGCAGCACAGAAGATGCATTAGAGCTACAAAGTGTGATGATGAGGAAGAAAGGTTAAATTGCTCCAGGCATTAGTTGGTCTTTTAATTAATAACCTGTGCTTCTGGGACACATATTGACTCATATTCAGGCACCCTCAGGTTACACAAGACCTCTGTAGGTACTTAGTTGTTGTGGCTTTTCTTTTCACTAATGATATTTCCACCAGCACTGAATAGGTTTGGTCTTATGGACCACTCTGACAAGATCAAAGGCCAAATATGTGGAGAATTTTTTGAGCTTTGCAATCATTTTCAACAAACAAAGCCTTGTGTCAGGTGCTCATACAAGCAATTTATTCTGCTCTTTCTCAAACTTGGCCTCATAAGACAGTATTGCCTTGCCCTAGAAAGAATTGCTGATGTTTCCAGCATCCCACCATGCCTTACACTCAATTCTGGCATTCAGAACCTCTCTGTGGGGAAAGTGAAATGTAGCTTGTACTTTGGACATCATGTTTTTTTAATAATAGTTTTCATGCTTCATTTCCTATAAAAATAATTAAGTTTTAAGTCACTGCTGTCCAGGTAGCTTCACATTTGTCATGACCACAAGGAGGATGGGAAGTGACTGTTCACATAAAGCAGGTTGGAGAGAAACAAGGAGTGATCTCCTCCCTCTCCAGTATCCTCCCCTTTTTCCTTGTGGTTTAAACTGATGGCACATTCCTTAATTTTCTTTTTTTCCCTGCCTTCCAGGTTGTGCTAGGAAATGTTTTGCATACACTGCAGCAATTGCAGCCATTTTCATGAGACATCTCAGGTTTTGAGACAGACTTTTGTGAAGTCATTTTCTGCTGACTCAGACATTATTTATCTCCTGTGTTTCTTCATCATTTCTTACCTTTCTTGAGCACAGCCAAATCTCTTTCCACCCCAGATGGTAAATATTTGATGGTAAATAGCTCTGCTATTAATCAAAACCAGAAGGCTTAATCATTTCTCTGTTTCTTTGTGCAGATGTAACCTCTTCATCTTCCATACAGTGAGCAGAGTTAGAATGGCCACTGTACGGATGGCAAAGCCAGAATTGACAAGAGGGATATGCAGATCATTTGGAAATGTGTGTGCTGTTCTTCTATGCCACATTGATGCACCATCATGATCCTGGGTAGTATTGAACTGTTGAATCTCCCATCTTTTCACTAAAATGCACCTGCTCCTGATTATAGCTGTGCAAGCAATTTCACTCATCTTTTAAACTGTGTGGCCAAAAGGTGATTCAGATCAAATGAAAGTGATTTTGTGGAAATGAAGCAAACAAAAAAGTTCAAACAACAAGAAATGCAGCTGGAGCAAAGCATGCTCACATCATTTGAGGCATCCTTAGTGCATCTTCGAATAGCAGAAATGTGGTTATACCTATATGCAGTAATGGAAAATGGTTCCTCTGCCTGGTGGGATGGGTCTTCCTATTCTTACACGTGAATGTGTGTGTCGTTGTTTTGATTATACATACTGAAACAAATTGCAGCTGAAAGGTTTAGGTGCAAGACAGAACTTCACCCTGCACAGCATCCCATCCCTCCCAGCCTGGATGTAGCAGCAGTCTCAGTGTCCAGTTCTGAGGCAGGCTGGACAGCTGGACTCTGGGGAGCCCTCTGACATATGGCTGAAGATGAAAGTGCTCTTTCATCACTTAGAGAATCTAACCACAGCAGGAATTATTTGACCAGGTTTGATTCAGGTTTTTATTTGACTGGAGTTCCATTTTTCTGTAAGTAAAGATTTGGTGCATTTTTAACCTTGATCATCTGTAGACATTAAATACCTTGTGGCAGCTTTCAGAAGAGGAGGGTGTTTATTGATTTGATTTTTTCGCTTAGTCACAAATTTTATGGCTGGTAAAGGAATCTGAAATTTCTACTATTATATGAGCATCTCTGGATGAGGTATTTCTGTATTTGGATGCTGGAGAGAAAAGTGCTGTGGGAATGCATTTACCTAAGTAAGCCACACCACTTTGTCACTTTGGTGGAGAGCATGGGGCAAAAGGGGTTTCTATAAAGTATTTCATAAAACACTTGTGAGAGCACAGTCTAACATTAATTCAGTATGACAGGTGTGAGAGTGGCTGAAGCTGGGCTTTGGCTTCAGAGCAGTCTTATGTTACTGTAACCATTTCGGATCAGCTCAGGAAATGCTTTAACTCCTGACTGTTTTATAACACTCCCCAGCAATCTTTTACACTGATGTTGCAAAAGAGTGGTACCTCCTTGCACCCCCAGGGTCTGACCTAAAGAATTGCTGCCTCTGCTCTTGAGAGGAAAAAAACCTTCAGATTTCAAGTTGAATCTATTACAGATTTTAGATTATATTGTTTTATAGGCCTCGATAATCTTGTTTTCAAAATAAAAATGTGAACCTTCTTCTGTTCACCCCTTCATCCCTCTTATCCTGCTCTCTTCTGTGCCTCTCCTTTGTTATTGTGAGAATACAAGCCCAGAGAATTCTTTGGAGGCTCAGCCAAGCAATGCAGCCTATAATGAATATATTTGGTATTCAGAAGGCTTTCATGTAGCTGTTCACAGGTGAGCCACTGAAATTCAGCAACTTTTCATTAACACTTTCTAGAGCTGTCCCTATTTTCCTCCTATTGATTTTTATTATTATTCTAAAATGCCTTGCAAGCTGCTCAGCTTCTGTTGACTGCTATCAAATGCCAGCTCCAGCTATGCCAGGCTGGGTATAAGTATTCATGCTCATTTCAGAGGTAATTAATTTATCTTTTTTTAGCTAACAATAGCAATTTGAATAGATGCAGAAAGAAAGGAGAGGAAAAGAGCAAATGGGAAGAGATCATAGGAGGAACTTCAAACATGCACAGAAGCACTGCTTGCTATTGTATCTGTCTGAGGTTATTCAAATTACCATACTCACACAGATCTGACTGGACTACAGATAATGAACTTGTATATACCCAGCAGAACAAATGGGCTCTGCAGTGCCCTTTCTGTGAGGCATATTGCCATGGTGCTGTCTGGCATTAGACATTTTGGTATTGATTAGGAGCATCTGTATTTCTGTGCTGCAGTCTTTCTCCCTTAAGATCTAACTTGAAATATGAAAGCCACTGGGGCCCTATGCTGAGATAGAAAAATAAAGCAGAGGGCTATCAGGGGTTTCAGAAGTTCCCATTTGTGGAGTGCTCCCCAAAGCATTGTGAGGGGTGCACTCTTTTCTCTGAGGTGGCCTTTCTACAGACCAGGACACTGCTGACACCAGAATAGAATAGATGTTTGGTTCTTTACCTAAAAGGATGCAAAGGGTAATGGGAGGATCAGTTCTGTTTAGACTATTGATCATTTGGAATGCAGGCAGAGGTGGGATTTCAGATTGAACGTGTCACAGGTCTAGTGCTGAAGAGGCAGGTTCAGAGCACTATATATAGCCTTGTACAGACTATATCTATACTGCAGCAGCAACTGAACACCAGTTGCATTAGATTTAGAGCTCTGGCACAAGATCAGGAGGAGAAAACTTTTGTCAGTGCAACTCTGCTGGTGATTCCTGTCCTTTGTTTCAGCTGTTTGACATTATTCAGAGGAATAAATGCACAAGGCATAACTGTAGTGGGAGTCCTTGTGTCTTCGTGTGGGGAGGGAACCATAGATAAACACTAAGGTTGTTTCAAGGATCTTGGTTATTTAGTGTTTCCTTGTGGAACTTTTCCAAATGGTGTTCCCAGAGTCCCAAAATAACTTGAGATTTGTGGAAACCAGGGAACAGTTGGATTTTTCATACCAGTACATGCTACTTTCAGGCAGCCAAGCAATGGAAGGAGTGAGTAGGATGGTAGTTAGATGAAATGCATTTCCAACCTTTAGAAATAAGCACATTTTTTTGGATGTTTTGTGTTTTTCCTATCTTCATTGCAATTGTCATTTCAGTTGACCTCCACTTAATCTGTCCACAGCTCCCACCAGAGCTTTTTGAAGAACACAGTCATGCAGGTGAAAATTAGACTGGCTGAGGATCAAAATAGACTTTTCTATCCCATGTTGGAGAGCTAATCACGTGGCATAAAACACAGGAAGAAGAGACTTAGATCTGGATTACCTGGATCAAAGGCTTCACCATGTGGCATTCTCACCCCTTGAATCCAGCACAGTGGCTCAGATGTCCAAGTATCACAGAACTTAGAGGCAAACCAGAATGAATGCCAGTGCTCTGTGAGTTTCTATAGAGCAGAATATCTCCCCACCCACCAGCAGCATCAGAGGCTCCAGTCCTGCAGAGCAGGAGGTGGTGCTGAGAGTAGCAGTGCATATATTGCCAGTGTCTGAAGTAGGTTTTGCTGTCGTGAGTGAAATACAGGGCTAGAAGGAGCTGAATCCCCTGTAAAACCACCAGTGGGATCCAGTTTTTCACCAGAAGTTTGTACCTGTATAAATTATTCAGACAATAAGAGCTAAGGAGTCCCAAATGGATTTGATTTAACAACCCTCTTAGTCTCATTGTGTCCCCATTGCTGCCTCCTTTCTCTGCAAAGAGAAAACAAGAGCAGAGATTTCTGCTTTCGAGGTAAATGCCGTGTTGCAAGTCCTTTTGGTCTGGTGCCCAGCCTGCAAATGAGAGTCTGACCAGGTCTCCTCTGCTGTGGTGACAACGTACAGCTGCTATCTAGGAGCATACCAAAAACTTAGCAAGACAAATAAGAGACTAAATGGTTAAGGGGATAGAGAAGGCAGAGAAATTTATAATTAAAGCTGTCAAGTTGCAGTAAAAGGAGCACATAGCCTGGAAGGAAAGCGGGTGGGCGAGCAAAGTGTCATATTTGCAGGTGAAAGTTGGCACTTGAACAGCATTTTAAAGCACTCCAAAGCCACCTCCACTGACACCTCAGCTGCATTGTATATTCTGTCAGAGGCTGGCTGTATTGTGGCTGTGACTCACACACAGACCCTGCCTCTTGCTGCCTCACTAGATCCTGTACAGAGAGACAGGCAGGGGTATTGTGTGAGACAGGAGATAAATATGTGCAGGTTGTTGTTCCAGCACACACGTGCACCAGAGTGGATGAGTGCTTATGCACAGAGGTACAGACGTGAAAACCAATCCCTCCAGCCCCTGATAATTCATTGTATTCTCTCAGAAAACATATGGATTTATTAGGATGTGTATGCTTAATGTAATGTTGGTAAAAAGAACTTACGAGAATTAGGCTGGAGTTGAGAATAGAAGGATGTGAGGGGGAAGATGAACGTGAAATTAATACTTTTTTTATTTTTTGGCTGCAGAGCAAAAATGTACTCAAGTTTAACATCCCAGATCCTATTCTTATGAATGTAGGGAAAATTCTCTTTCAAGTACAGGAATTCTCTTTCAGTACTGGTGGAGCCCCATCTGTCTCTGGCCATGGTCGCATTTAGCAATTTAGCCCAGTTGAAGGGATCTTCTTCACCAGTCCAGGACAGAGCACCACCACTTTCCTACTGATGTCACAGTGCAATGTCAGAGGTGTGGGGCTGATTCCAGGCTGGAACAGTGCAGATGGACCTGTGATGTGCTGGAAGGGCTCATGGGGGTGGGGATAGTGAGGAAGGAAGCCAAGATTCACCAGCAGAACTCTATGGAAAATTGTGGCTTTGCTAGAATTGGATTGGGATACAAATGGATACAAAAATGGCCAAAACAAATGGAAAACCACACCTGTTTCTCGTGAACTTTCCTTTCTAAAGGAAAGATTGTCACTTCCTGCTGCTCTTGTGTCTCTGGGAAGATGCTGAGGGTGTAGGCTGCTGCTGCTTGGACCATGAGTGCTAAAGGAAGTAGGCGAGGGCTGCTGTCAGAGCAGCAAGGAGAGACAGACTCAGAACAGTGTAAGAGTAAAGGAAAAACATCCCCTTTGTCTCTGTTTAGGGGTGTTTTTCTCTGTTTCCTCCCCCTGGGCCATTTCCCATTCCTATTTCTATTTGTTCTTATTAAAACTTGTTTTTAACTGGAGGAAAATTTAAATTTCTGGAAGGTCAGATTTCATTTTTAAAGTAACAATAGCATACTTTCTGGTTAGACTTTCAAATATACCCCATACCATTTAAAAATACTTAATCAGCAGCTTTATCTATGGCCCATTATTCACCATTTAATCTATAATGTCTTCTTTTTAAGCGTTAACAGTTACTTACTACCTCTAAATCCCTATTTAAACATGAATTTGAGGATTTGGACTTGTAAGGGAGAATAAGCAATAAAAGCAGCTGAATGCCTGAACAAGATTCTGCTATCAGGCCAGTATGATCAGAAATTAGGAATAACTTGAAGAATAGAAAGCATCTGTTCTCTATTTCCTTGTCTAATCTGTTTGTTCTGTCTAGCCTACCCAACATGTTTTTACATCACACTCTGTACTTGAGAATTATTTTCTGTAGATGCCATTTTATAGTACCCTCCAAAAAGCACCAGCATCTCGTTAAAAGATAAAAGTCCCGTGCAATTCAAAGAGAAAGCAAATACCCATTCCAAGTAATAATGCTGTGCCTCATCTTCCATTGAACTGCAGGGGGCAGCCAAGAATTTGGGTAAAGTGTTGCTACCCGGATTTATCTCGTCAGGCTTTTCCTGGAATTAATACTTATTTTTTGTTCTAGTGCACAACTTGTGTTTTCATCTATGAGAAAGTGAATCATGAGAGAGGATGTGCTGTAGTACTTTAGTACAGTCAAGTGTCCTTCCTGACAGTGCTCAGCACTGGAGATTTCAGAGGGATGCAACCACTTGCCATAGTGGGCAACTGCAGAATGTCCCTATCCCCTGGGGGAATGGTTTTCTATCTTCAGACAGTGTTTTATTTATACCTGGGAACACGAGAATTTGTAACATTTCTGAGTAATTATAGTAACAATAATTCTATCTAATGAAATGTTCCAGTGCTCTCATTTTCTGTGTAACTTACTAGTGCTTTTTGAATCTTGCATTGCTCCTCGCTGCACCCTGCTATCTTGTGAGTTTTATAGATTGGCTGCATGTTGTGAGGAAAGAAAATATTTCCTTTCATCTGCTGCTCTTTCACCTTTGCAAATGCATCTTTATCCTCCACTGTAACAGAATAATTGAGAGTGCCTAAATTGCCAGGCATTTTGTAAACAACTATCACCTCCCTTCTCATGCATCTAGTCATGAAAGAGGAGAATTTTTTTAAATCTTATGCCTCTAACTACTTTTATCACCTACTTTGGACCCTGCTTATTTATATGATATATTTGAAATATAGGAAACCAAGAAATCAGAATGGGTTTTCTAGGGAAAGTGTGGCATATTTTAAAGTAAGTTTTGTAGTATTTTTTGTGTTGTCTGTGGCCTTGCAATTGAGGTTTATTATTTTCAAGAAGGGTGGTGTTTTTCTGGATTAATCAGCTCTATCCTCATTTGGTTGATGGAAAAATCCTTTTACCTTTAAGCAGTTTTCTTGGATGATTACTGGCCACAAATGGGGTTGGTGAAGGACTCCAGTCTCTCTCATGTGCATGCCCATAAAAACTGATGCCTCTTTTTAGACCTTTTAGATTTCAGTGTCTGTCCTGAAGAAAGTGCTTATTCTTACCTAAATATCCCAGAAAGGACTGAGCAGAAAATAAAGAAACAAATGGATGAGGATGTGATGCTGGTAGTTTGTGAGAGGTACAGAACAGAGAGAAAAAGATGGACAGTCCCTGTCAGAGGTGGATTTGGAAGGGTAAGGGCAGGACAAGACTTAAGCCCTCTCCCTGCCTTCCCTTCAGCTCATGGGAGTGATTCTCAATATTACAGAACCTAATTTCAGGAACTCAGGATTAAAAAAAGGGTTGAGTGGAAATATAAATAATGGATTAGGCTGAAAAATTGGTTTAGGCACTTTGACAATGTCTCTGAGGTGTCTTTGCCCCTTTCAAGGAGAAACAGATTGGAGACATGAGATGCAGAAACATGGCTTTTGTTCACTTTTCTCCCTCACGTTTTAAAATCATATCCAAACTCTTTTTGTGCAAATGTGCTGCTCATGATCAAAGACTTATCTCGGAGCAGAGAAAGTCCCTGGAGAGCAAGGCCTGAAGGCTAAGCCTGCAGTGCAGCTGGCTGTATCCCAGGCTGTTTGGGAAATCCAGTCATGCATGACCCAGCATCTGCTGATCCAGTGCGGAGGAGCAGTGTACCCCAGGTCCTTCCCTGACTTTTGGTCCTCTCTCCCTTTGCCAGCCCAGCTCCCTCTGGAGGCCATGGTGCATCAGGAGTTTGCCCTCACCATTTTCAAGTTGTCTGTAAGGCTCTTCTGTAACACAGCATCTACTAATTTCCTGAATTTTCTCAGGAATTGCATACTCTGGTGTAGAAGCTGGGATTTATCTGGGAAGGGATAATGGACAGGAACAGTTGAGCTCCTTGCCCTTTTCAGTGTATTTTCCCTCATGTCTTGTTTCTGGCATTTCCATCCACTCACAGAGTGACTCTAATAGCAACCAGCTTTGGGGGAAGAAGCAACAGAAAGATGTTCAGAGAAACTTCAGAGCTGGTGCCCTGCAGGTATGACAGGAGCAGCCATGGAAGCAGCATACCTGTTTGCACAGAGATCTCTCCTGCCTTGTGATGCCTTCCTGCCTTTACTGCCACCCCTGTGGGACACTGGAGTCGTGTGCCAAGAAGGCTGCTGTTAACACAGCTCAAACACCTCACAGAGAGCAGTGCCCTTGATCTGTCATTAAAAATGTCCTTGACACACTGTGGCATCAGGAGGAAGGCTTGTGATGCTAATTGCTGGCAGCACTGTTCTACCATGGATGTCACACAGAAAACCCTAGTACATTTTGTTTTAATTTCGGGAGAGGGAGGCTGGCTTGGTTTTGCTACTTCTTTTTTCAGATTTTTCTTTTTTTTTTTTTTTTTAAGAGTTTCCCCAAAGGGCATATGACAGCTGTGAGGGTAGGCCTGTGATCCCAGGAAGGTGACCTTTCCATCCCTGTAGTTTCTGGTGGGCTATTTTATTATTTTGTTTTGGGATTTTTGTTGTTTAGTTTGGGGGGGTATAGCCGCAGAATGATGTTCCTGTGCACTCTGCAGCCTGGTAGGACTGTCCTCTCAGTTAGATTAGATTTAGGGTTTTCAACTACTTCACAGCCTTTATACCTCCTGAGTGTTCAGCCTACCTCCATCTTCTCTATGGTAATAGCAAAAGCTGGAGAGTTTCCCTTGTTTGCACCTTGCTTTTTCTAGAACTTACCCATGCTCTGTAATGATTAAGAAAATTAAGACATGGGGACATATGCCCTTGTTTAGTCCCTGATGATGGGTCAAAAGTGGAAATTAATAAGACAGGAAATTTGTTTCTACTCTGCAGTCAGTAAAGGAAATTCACTGGAACCAAATTAATCATGAAACAGGCACAAAGAAGAGAACAGATTATCAGGGAATTAACTCATTAATTAGATTCATACCAAAATTCAGAAAAGGGTTTTCTTCAAGATAACCACCGACTTCAAAGTTCAGCAAGAGTTGGTCTTGGAGTACAGAAAATTTTATATCAAAACTCTGGCAAGGTTTTATTTTAGCCCAGCATTTGGCTGGTTATAATGGTTTATCAGAAAAGCTGCAGGAAGGCATTCAGCAGCTGGCATCATCTAACCACAAAGTGTGAGGACAGAAGCTATTATCAGCCGTTCACATCACTAAACTCTGGTTCCTGGTGTTAACAGCAGTGTGGGAGCCCTCTCTGTTATGGCACCTTGCTAAATTTAGAGCTTGATTGCAAATCCTCCAGTCAATAGCAGCTGCTTGCTGGTGAGTTTTTTTCCTAGCATGAGGGTGAGCAGAAACCACAAGCAGATTTAAGTGAGGTAAAGTGCTAAAACACCATCCTGCATGTGGCACTTCTCAGGACCCCCAGCACGCCCCCTTTGTTCCAGTTCTGAGCAGCAGGGTAGGATGGAGGTAAATTCCAGTGTTTCCAAGTAGACGGGGTTTGGCTGGAGTCTCCTCGCTGTTCTGATGGGAAGCTTCTCTCCATGAATCTTTCTTAGGCTGTAGCTTGAACTCAGGGTTAATTTAGGACCCACACAGCCCTATTCTTATTAAATCAAGATTTATGCTGCCTGTCTTGCTCGCTGCACTTGAGCACGAGCCTGCTTGCTGTGCAGGTGAAATGTCTCCTTTAGTGCTGCCAAGCACGGATACCCTGGTGAAGGGAATGCAGGAGAAAGGAAAAGAACTTGTTGTAGCTCTCTGCTCTGTGCTGCAAAATCCTGCCAGGTCCCTTCACAGCCTTCGTGGTGAGACCTGCTGCTGCCAGATGCCACAAGGTCCCTGTCCCTGGCTGGAGCAGAGGCCACGCTGCTGCAGCAGAGCTGGGATTCGTGTTGAGCTTGGTTTCTGTAGCATGTTCTTAATGAACTAACAACCCAGAGCTAAACATGGGTTGAAATGAGAGTGACTCCGTGTGAGAAAGGCCCCCTGCTTCCTCACTTACCCTTTCCCACCTCCTGCTTTCACTGAGCCTCAGCAGGAATGCAATCAAACCGAGCTGGGGAACACCTGAGCTGCCTATTTGCCACTTAGGACTTCCTGGGTAGTGAAGTTTCCACATTGTTTATTTAGAGCTAAGTGTTCTGCTGGGTCTCTTCTCACCTTCTGTAAATAACAACTGTCCTCAAAATTCTTCAGGCTGATTACTGAGGATGACAATCTGTGTATTTTGAGTTGCTGAGCTGTATTAATCTATGATATATTCTGGCCCGTGGATGGGAAAACTAATGCATTGAGGGTGTCACCAGAGGTAAAAGCCAAAGGACATATTCTTCCTGGACACGTGAAATAAAGTGCTCTGCTTGGGATGTGATTAAATCTCCCAGCAGCAGCAGCAGTGCATAAAGTGTTAGAGGAATTTGCCTTTGAAATCAACATGATAGAGATTTTATAGCACCAAAACTAATTCAGTTTTAGAAAATATGAGGAATGGGTTTGGTTTTTTTTTGCCTACCTGTAGCTTGTCATGGTAAAGTTTACTCCACTCAATACAGGAATTGATGGCAGAGGGGCAAACACATATACACAGAGAAAAACGATACCCAAGTCCTTCAGCTGGCACCAAATACCAACTTTATTAACCATCTAGAAGTTTTGCGTCTGGCAATGCCAGTTTTCAAGCACTTTTTTTACAGTCATTGAGAGCAATTCATCCCATCTCTCTTGCACACCTTTCATAGCTTCCACTAGTAGCAGGGTAAGTAACTGGGAGGTGCTGTTTCACCAGAGGGACAGGAAAAATTAAAAAGAGAACAGAAGGCATAGTCTAGGGCTGAAATATCTTCTGCTTTCTCTTTTGGAGTCTAAACCTCTTCATATCAGAGTGTAAAAACTGGAAATGCATCTCCTCAGACCCAATCAAAAAACACACTCTAGCAGCCCTTGCTAAAATGCAGATGAGAAAGTATATGTGAGGTTCATGGATTATACAATTATACAGAATTCAATCCAGAGTTTATATTGAGATAATTCAGTCCTGTGTAATCTACACCAGGCTGATAAAATATCAGCTTGTCCTGTGGATGTGACACAAGGCAGTTGGAGACTTCTCTGTGCTTTGGAACAGAACAGTTAATGCAGAGTATAAATTCAAGGAGCAAAATTTCTTCTTTGTGCTTTTAATACAGCAAAATGCTTTGCTGCTTCTTTGGTTTCCTTCCTTCAGTCATAACAAAGGAATGTTGGAAGTGGCTCCAGAGAAACAAAGCCTAGAAAAGAAAAGGGATTTAGAGAGAAGAGATTAGATGAGATTTGTAAGAAAAAGAATTCCCAGTGCCATGTTCCCAGCTCAGACTTCTGAAGGGGAGCCCTTTGCTCATGATTCACTTGGCAGCTCTGCCCAGAGTGGCCTCTCTCCTTCATCTCTGCTGCTGTAAATTAATACCCAGCCATAACAGCCCTGCCAAGCTCGGTTGCTGCTGATGTATTGTACACAGCTTTCATTAATGTATTTGTGCCGAGCAGCTCATCAGTGAAAGCTCCTTCTAATTCCCTTCCTTCTGATCAGCTCTGGACTTCCAAAGAGCAGGAGTGAGTTTGCAAGAGAGGAGTGACCTGTGATGCTCTCATGGTGTAGCTTGAGCAAGTTTTATTCAAGCTTTCCTTTAACACTGCACGATTTAGTCAGGACATGTTGATATAGACTTGTACCTCCTCATCTTCCTGTCTTTCGACCTTACAGTGATTGGCTTTTAATACTGTTGTGTCCAGTAGAGACTGATTTTTCTGGTTTGGGAGCCATGTGCAGACTTTTCCCTGCCTCCCGTTTCTGATATGCAGCAATTCCTGCAATGGTTGGTGGAAAGGGATGGCAGCCACCCTGCAGTGCTCTGGCCAGCCTGAGCTCTTACAGCCCTGCTGCTCCTTTGCCTCTGCTCTGATAGCTGGTATGGAAATTATTCCTCCTATATTATCATTGTGGGGAATGAACTTTAAACTTCATTTGTGTTTGCATAAAACCGGAGGAGTTAAGGGCTAGGATCTCCAGAGGTCATCAGCTTCCTGCAGTAAGGATCAACTTTACCTGCACCACTCTTGCTATGTTAATCTAATCTTTTCTAGGAGAGCTTTAATAATGGAGTTACCAGACTTTCTCCAAATAATCTATTTTACCTCCTACCAGATTTATATTTTCCTGGTATCTGGCTTGAGCCCTGTCCTGCTACAGGAAGTCCTGGACAGTCATTTCCTTACCTATCCAGCCTAGATATAGAATTAATTATTTCAATGTGTCTTCTGCACTGTTTTCAGTTGCACCAAGTCCTCCCTGAATTGCTTTTCCCAAGCTGGAAACAGATCTGTAGCAGAGATCTTAATAGTACTGGGTCAAGAAAGAACAGATTAATTCATATGTCAGCCTAAATTCTCTATACCCACACAGTATTGTATTTGCATTTTTGTAAAAGAAAGGAATGGGTGGCTCATTTTCAGCTTGCAGTTTTCAATAAGGCAAATCAGCATATTTCCCCAGTAGAAATATTACCTTTTCATTGCTCCTCATTTTCTGTGTTTGTACCATTGATTATTCCTGTCGAATTCAAGTAACTTGTACTTGACCCTATTGAATTGCAACTTTTTTTTAAGGTTATATCTCTAGATTTTCAAAATTATTTTGAATCTTAATGCAATTTTTGTCTTACTTTGGTTTCATCTGCAAATTGGATTAACATACTTTGCATTATGTCTAAATCTTTAATGAAAATATTGAATTGTACCAAATCCACATCCAAGTCCTGCAGAAGCTCATTCAACACATTCATTTTGACAGTGAAATGCTGAGAACTGTCCTGGGTACAATTTTCTAAACAGTTTATATAATTACTCTGCTGTGATTCACCTAGATCCTGCTGCTTATTTGCTGCAAGAACTTGAAATGGTTTCAAAAAGCTTTCCTATGTGATATCTTGTCCATGGGGTATTCTCCTGGTACCTTCTCAGAGAAGCAAATGAGAGTGGGCCATCGTAATTTGTTCTTGACAAAGCTGTGTTGACTGATTCCCACTTCTTTTCTCCTAAGTGCTTCCAAATTGTTTCTTTGCTCTGAGGAACTGGAGTTAACCTGACAGGTCTATCGTTTGCTGTCTTCTCCTTTCTCCTGTCTTCAAAAGACAGTCACTCTATTGTGTCAGTTATCTGGTTCATCACCAGCCCTTCCTAAGCTCAAAAAAAATAATCATTAACAGCTTTGAGCTTGATTGAGTCAGTTCCTCAGAACTGCAGAAAGAAAACAGTAGATGCAGATCATTTGGAAAATCTGAGCAATTTAACTTCTCTAACCAATCCATTTTGTCTTCTGGGCCTCCTTTGTTAGTCCTTAACAATGTTAATTCATCACAGCTGACCTTTTATGAAAACTTGTGCAAAAATCACTCTTCTCAGCCTTGTTGTCAATAAGTTTTCCTTCTATAAAAAGTGGACTAACAAATTATGCTGCATTTTATTAGTAATAAACTTAAAGAATTATATCCTTTGCTGTGGGATATTTTTGCCAGTCTCACCTCACTTTGTACTTTCATTTTTCATGCTTTCCTTAGCTATTCTTTTTGTACATTTGCACTCATTAGGTTATTCTAATTTTTTTTTAAGCTTCCTTTGTACTTTCACCATATATTTGAAGTCAGTTAAGACCTTTTGGTATGACCAAGCTGATCTGGCTACATTATTTTGTAGTAAAATAGCTCAACTTTGTAATTTTTCTCAGGAAAGTACCAGGTTATTTTTAAGTCTCTTATAGAAAGAAAATTCTCAAGGATCCTCCCCCACACTTCCACCCACCTCCATTGAATTCATGGCTGTGGAAGATTTGCATAAAACCTTGGCTGCTTGATCTTACTCTTTCACTAGGCTTTGGTGGAGTTCTTTCATGGAAGCACCTTTCATGGTTCTGGGGCTTTTGTTGTCTTTCTCTTATGGCAGTGCTTGCAATGAAAATGCGAGTTTGTGCTTTAATGCTAGAGGAGTTCATGTTTTATGCTGGGTTGACAAGGTATTTAAGAGTGAGAAAATCTGCTCAATATCAGGGTTCATTACTTGTGAAGGAAACTGTGTTCAGAGTCACCTTTGCCTGGAAACCGTATTCACAGTCAGACAAAGTTACAAGATGAATAAACCCACATTATTCTGTTAAAGTGTGTTTCAAAGATTGCAAATTTCATCACAGGCTTGTTGCTGCAAAATGACACGCAAAACCTTTGTTCATTTTATCTAAAGACCTTGGCTTTATCTCCGATTCTGCAAGTTCTGTTTCCCAAAGTCTCTTCATTCTTTGAAGGGATTGTCAGGAGTTTTTGATCGATTGAAGGTGTTAAAAGCAGATTGGAGTTAGACTCCAGTGTATTGCTGCTCCTTTAGTCTGGTGATGCTCCATAATAGCCAAGAACTGGCTACAAATCATCTGATTATATTGGCTGGGTGCCTGATGAATTTAAACCCAAGGAGATTTGCTTTCAGCTCTCTTGCTGGGTACCCTTGGGCTACCTTGTGGAATGAGGGGAAATCCAGTAAATTTAATAGCCTTGACACTGCTCAGGGTCAGGTTTTGTTTTGCTTTGTTTTTCATTCTGACTTAAGTGTATGTAACTGTTTATTTCATTTGTTACTGGCCATCCCCTGCCTTGTGCTGGAGTGAGGTTTCTGGGAGGCCACAATGAAGTTGCCCTGAAGCCTTTTCCTCTCCAGGCTGAACAGCCCCAACCATCTCAGTCTGTTTTGGTAGGAGCAGCCCCAACCATCTCAGCCTGTTTTGAGAGGAGAGTCTGCATTTCATGAAGCAGGTTTGTTCTCTCCTGTAAAAGCTTCTTGGCTGCCTGTGATAATTCTCTGTTTCACAGGGTGCTCCATAATATAAAACTTTTACAACTTCTTTTACAAAGGCTGTAGGCTTAGTGGGATAGAACAGACAGCATTTCTGAGTGTTCATACAGGGGTGGGTGGGTTTAGGTGCTGGAATGTGCTTCCCTCAGTGTTTTAGAGTGTATTATCAATTTTCCCCAGTGCTTATTATCTGAAGATTGAAATCTGTGGCTGCACTCTGTTGGGTTTGTGTCTCCTCTAATTGCAGTGTCTTCTCGCTCATCCTGATTTATAGCTTGCTGAAAAGCATGTATCCCATAGGATAGAAAGCAAGATGTGCAGTTTTATATGGCAGGACAGATACCAATGAAAAATGAAGACCAACTTTATCCAAGCTGGAAAAAATACTGAGGGACCAAAGGGAGAAATTGAAAAGAACAGTGACATTAAATGTTGACTATACCCCTTTCCCTTTGCTCTGAAGCCTTTTGGCCTTTTAGACCAGAGGTTTTCAAAGGAGGGTTTAAAGGACCAACTGTTTACTAAATAACCTTCATTTAGAGGGTATGGAGTGTTGTCACTCAGGGAATTGCCCATTCCAGGTGAGTTTACCTATGTTCAGTGGAACTGCACCTCACCTGCTGTGGTGGAAGGAAGGAAAATATGAGCTTCCATAACTTCTAAATGCCATTATGCTTCTGAAGAGATGAAAACTGTTCTCCGAGTATGGCCTTAGTCTGAGGTGGATGGGAAGTGAAAGAGACTGAATCAGAGCTCCATGCATATAGTATGAGTTCTTCTGTTGAATTCAGTGAGCTCTGAATTAGACCCCAAGTGTGTGAGAGAATGCAGTCTTGAGCAAGAAAATTTCAATACTTTTATTTATTTTTTCAGCACTTTTTTTTTTCTAATAATATTTTTTTTGTTTGGTTGGGTTTGTTTGTTTTTGTTTTTTTTAAGCAAAAAGGTACTCTGATGTCCTGCCTGAAATCTGAAGAATAATAATTATTCTTGATATGCCGTCTTTTAGCTGAATGTTAAGAGGGAGGAAAAGATAATATGGGGAAAAAAAGACAAAAAAAAATTCTTGGTTTCTTATTCTTTACACCTTCAGGGAAGGAGCAAATGCATTTGTGAGTTCAGTGTTATAAAGGAAAGAATAAATCCAACAGTGCTGAGAAACAAGGCCTTAATTGTGCTGAATTACTCTGTATGTGAGAACCTGCCTTTGCCCAGCACATGTATTTTTGGAGGATGAAACTTTGAAAATCTCTGAAACAAAATTTTTTTGAAAACCCTGGAGAATGTGACTTGGAAATTCCTAGATAATTTGTTTCTGTTTTCTCTTGCTTTCTTTATCCCATATCAACAACTTCCTATTTCTAATGGTTTCTTCATTTATGGTTTTGGACTTTGCTTTTCTCTCTGTTCCAGCCATATTATGTGAAACCAAGGCTTTCTAATCTGCATTTGTAACACATATCCAAGAGGAGATTAGTTTCAAAATGAGACTAGAAAATAGTACCTGGCTCCCTCAGATAAGCTTGAGACAAAGCCAGAGCAGTGCTGAACTCTTTGGAGTCCTGGTTATTCCATTGACTTCTGCTTCCCTTTTACTCCAGCACTGAACTGCAGTTGTAGTTCAGAAAAGTGGCAGCAAGGAGTAGCTTGTGGGGTGTCATATTCAATCTCTGTCAATGATGTCCAAGTCAAATCAAAGGATATTTTCTCCCCACCCCTGTCACATGGGCACTCTGGCACCAGATGTACTACCTGAGATCTCTCAGACAAACTGGCTGCCTCCTTAGCTGCTGCACTGACACAGAATGTGGAAACAAAACCCTCTAAAAACAGAATAATCTGTTTTTGTGAGGTAACTGTTCTACTTCTATAACAGTATTGTGGTAGCTCCAACAAAATTCAATGTCTAATTAGCTTTTTCCTTCTTCTGTACTGCATGACACAAAGGAAACAGAATATGCCTTCGAGCTTTTGGTGTAAAGAACTACAACCAAGAAATATTCTTCCACAGAATAGAAATATTTCCAAATAATATTTTGATGCTTTTAATGTCATCATGCCTAGTATTTATCTGCCCAGTGTCCAGGGCTTTGTGTCATGAGAGAAAAGACAGCTAAATAACATGAAGTGCGACAAATCTCCAGGAAATGCGAGGCTTTGTGTTTGTTTTGATCACAGTTGCATTCTTTCTGTGTTGCTTTCTGCCAGCATCCTGGGGCTAGGGGTGATCTGGGACAGGGGGAGGTGGAAGAACAGATTATAAAACAGTCATAGAAAGGACATGCAGAATTTGCAATGGTGTGCATTGTTGATTTGAAAGCTGAGTTTTTCCAGCAACAAAACAGAAACACAGTCCATTACTTCAGTGCATATTGCAAAACACTGGAGAAAAATCATAGTCTTATGTCCAGATTTTCAGAAGTGGAAGACAGGCAAAGGTTGCAAAATAAACTTATTCATTGCAATTTTTCCAGGTATAGAAATAATTGTTTCAGAAGGAATGATTTAAGTGTTGCATGGTGATGGGACTTGATAACAGCCTGTGCCCAATATCCTGAGAAGTGATGTATTAATGCCTTGTTCCTATTTCTGAGTCACAAAGGAAACGATGATGTTCTTCCTTTCCTGAGGTTCTGAAAGTGCTATTTAATCACCTAAAATTATTTTCTTTATCTTAACCTGTCATAAAGTTTAGTTACATCTTTGTAGAGGTATGTCTATGCCCTAAGTCAGAAGTTTAAAAAAATAAAGAAACCAAAAAAAAAAAAAAAAGCCCCTTGGTTTGTAGTCCTTTTGGGGATTTTGGCACAGTTTGGGTTCTTCAATAGCAGTAATGCAAATTAAATTAGCTAAAATTTATTGATTTTCCAATTTAGCTAAATCAGATTTTAGTCCAATAGAGTGTTTGCACATACAAGTGCACTGAAACAACTCAGCACATCTTAGGCAGCAGACTCAGTTGTGTTTTCATAGCTGCCTCAGCATCTCTCCTGGAGAATGCTGGGGAGGGACATCCTCTCTTGTGCAGATGGGCTGGGAGGAATGATCAGGAATGTTTCTAGCCTGATCTTCACAGGTGAAAGATTACTGCAGCTGGGAGGAGCAGACTAATGAGAAGGGAACTTCCCCTACATCCATCTGCCATCATCTTTGTTAATGTCTTTTCTTTCAGCAAAGAATTAGATCCAGAAGCATTAAAAATGTCTATTTTTCTAGGAAAAGACTGTGAAGGGAAAAAATTTCTAAAGATAGTCTGAATACCTCTCTGAAGTGGCAAGCACTTGACACCTCCTAGTCAGCCATCCTAGAGCCTTCTTGCTCCCACCACATGGAACTTCAATAAAGTAAAATCTAAGTACAATAAATTTTTTTTTTCCCTTATTGCCATTCTTTTTCACTGATGGTGCAGGGGGAAGGGAATTGCTGCTCTGAGATAACAAATTTGTGAAAACAGAAACAAAGACATAAGAACTGCTTGCCTTCATCCTGCACAGCATTGCCCTGCGCTGATGGAGGCTTTCTCTGGCTCTGCATTTTGCTCTCACTCTGAGCATATTGATGTGAGATGAGGCCATGGTACCTTGGCTTCTAACTAGATGAAAGCTGCAATGCAAAACACCTCCTTTGGAGTCCTCTTAGGAGGAGCAAAAAAGGAAAGCAACACATCAGAGAAGGGGAGAGATAAATAGGGACTCAGAGAAGGATGGCTGCAGAAAAGCAGGAGTGAAGTCTGGCCCTTCCAGGAATACATTCTCCTTCCTGCAGTGTTTTTCCAAGTTCTGATTCTTCCAGGCTGTCAAGGAGAAAGGACAACTATCCATTTTCAGGAACGTATCAAAATGTGATGATTCCTGTATTTTATCACTGTTGAGGGCAATTTTCCAATCATGCTGCTGCTATATTTACTCAGGATGGCTGAATCCAGAGAGCAGAGAAATAGTGCAACACTCATCCACAATTTGAACCAAGCTCAATTCAGACCTGGGAACTTTATTTTATGGAGGCAGTTGAGATTTATTACTTCAGTGTCAAAGGTAATGATTTGACCAAGTACATAAGTAGAATATTGCCCTTTGTGGAATGAGAATTTGGTCCTGTTTGCATCCCACTCTATATGGATATGTCCAAATTTCAAGACCCTGGCAATGTACCAGTTCAGTGCTTGCATGTACCACAGTCTTTTGTTTCCATAAATCCATGAGGCCAGAAAGGAGCCATGTCCCTAAAATGTGATGGATGGACTACAGGCAATGCACCAGCCTTGCAGCTCCCTACAACTTATGCTGTTAAGGCTTGAAGGAGAATCTCAATAATCTGAAATTATTGTAGTTCTGCTTTTGGGATAGCTGCTTTATTGTGCATGGCAAAGACATGAATGAGTGTGGAAAGTCATCCTTCCAAGTGCCAGGGAGCTCTTTTGTCACATAGCCTGTAAAAATGAATGATTTGGCCACCAAGAATGTGGCTTAGACAAGATTTTGGAAATGGGAAAATAACCACTGAAAAGACACAAATATTTTTATTTCCACTTGAAAGTGTCATGACTGTAAACTCTGCTTCTTTGCCCCTTCTGCAACAAGGAAGAATCACCCACATGGCAAAGTTGAGAGATTTCCTTATGCAGTAACACAGAGCTTCTGACTAGGGCCATAAAAGTTCTCACTGGTTTAACCCTACAGTTCCCCCATCCTAGAAGGGATGAGCACTAGAAAGACTGATGCAAAAAATCTGCCTGTCAGAGGAAAAGTTGACACACTTGTGACTTTTAGTGCAGTTGTGTCAGAGTGGAAGTAGGGATGGTGGAAATAGCCTTGACAAAGAAGGAGTACCAGGCAAAGTGCAGGTGACAGTGCAATTTATCACATGGCTGTGAAATGTATTAGCTGCCTATCACCCTCAGTTATGTAAAACAAAAAGAGAGAGAATTGATTAAACTATGACCTCTTCCATCTACTGGCTGTCATTTTAGTACCTGTGATAGAAGCTGGTGTCTAGTCATTAAATGCACAGACTTCTCCATTTCAGTTTTGAGCAGTAGATTAATAGTTCATGTTGTGTGATTTTTTTTCCCTCTGCCTGGCTCAGTACACACAGAGGAAGCTCCCCTCTGTGTACATCACCCCTCTGGGGCCAGCTGCCCACCCACCATGGAGCCATGGTGGATCCCTGTGCCAAGGCTCCCTCTCTTCTCTTTTGGCCCATGCTCTCTTACTCTTGTGTCTGGATCCAGATCTCTAGCTAATCCTGGCAGCACAACTCCTGATTTCTCCTGAACAGCTTGACATCAAATCCTACAGGGAAGCGGGATGCATTGGGCACTTCTAGCCTCCCAGTCCTAGGGGAAGATATCTTCAAAAGTTTAGTTATACAAAAAATTATGGCTGACTCTATGACAAACGAACTTTAAGCAGCAAATAATTTATCACCACACTTAAGGAAAAGTTTTACACGGGTCTTTTACAGTCTGTTTCCACCTGGTTAGTCCAGATAAGCTTTTGAAAGATCCCCTATTCCAGAGAAGCTTGATACCTCCACCTCCCATTATCTGTTTAGGGAGATGCTTAGCCATAAAGTTAAACTTAAAAAAAAGTAGCTGCTAATTATGAAAATTAATTAGCGAACTTGCACAGACTCTTTAATCAATATAGGTAACTACCTGAGCTGAGTCAGTAACTGAGCTGCAGGCAGACTGCAGAGTACGAGTTGCGATATGAGTGTGCACCTTCTGTGGCAAGGATTTATGAGACAGTGTAAGCCTCTATAGTGCAGGGGGCTACCAGCCCTTTGAGAATCATTCTGGCATTTCAGTGCTCCAAAGTGTGCTCATAATGAATACACAAGGGCTGCCCTTTGGGCATCTGTGTATCTTCATCCATCCCCATGCCAGGTAACCTGAGCATCTAATACAGAAGGGCAGGGTGTCCATGGATTATTAATATGCACTTGCTTGAGACCTCTGGATTACCAGAAGATGCTAGACAAGTATCTGCAGACCCAGGGTCAGTCAGCAAGGATTTTTCTTCAGGAATTAGGAATACATTTAATGAATTATCATTTAGTGAAAATATTATCTTCATTAGAAGTTCACCTTGTGACTGTGCTGCAGGTACTCTGATGTGAGAGCATCTCTCCTGAGCAGCTGCCCTTAGCACCCTTTCCCATTAGGTTAGAATATACTTCTTCCTGCTGGGAAAAGTCCAATTTCCCTGTTATTGTAGTCAGTTACATCCTGCTGCATCAGTGAAAGGAATATAGTGGGGATATGAAAGAGTTTGGGAAGACGACTACCCATGGGCTGGCAGTAGGCCAGTGTTGAATCTCCAGTAATCTGATCCTGCTACAGAAAATCCTTCTTGTTCTGGTTTTAGAATGTTCCTGTTGTAGACTTTTCTAGGATGAGGTGTGAGAAATAGTGTGAACATGCCTGAGTTGTACTGCTGTCAGATCCTCTCCTGAAGTATTAAGCAGGAGGATTGTGTTCATTTGCCTCTGGATGATGTCAAAGATCGAAAGTTCTGCAGCTAGACCTGGGCTATTTGTGCTTTCATTTTGTACTGCCTTTCATTTGAGTAATAGAGCCAGGGAGAGGGGTAAGCCCAGTAAAATATAAATAAAACACCAGCAGAATGAATAATGGATCCAGCAAGTTTCCAGTGTAAAGAAAAGCAGTGTCAAGCTGCTCATATTTGTGCCAGCTCAGTAGCCATGTAGGACCTTTCTGGTAGCTAAGCAACAGAGGCCATAAAGACATCCAGGCCACATGAGCTATATCTTCAGGCTTTTTTCCCAATGGGAAAGCTGTGAGAGTGGGAAGACAGGTAGGAGAGAAGCCAGCAGTGGATGATTTCTTCCTATATTTCAAAGTAAGGACTAGAATCTAGTTCTGTGTATGTGTTACAGAAGAAGAAAAGTTCCATGAATTCATATAAGTCTGGGGACCTTACAAAAGCCCAGTATGCATTTTGGAAAGTTCACAGAACCTTTGTGTCCCTGGGATTCACCAGTCACCGCCTAATAAATACAAGTCTCCTTATGTTGATTATAGAGTTCTGCCTGCTTTAGTTGCCTGGGTCTATTAGTCACCAAATTAAATTTTGTATAAGTAATAGTGAACCACTTTCAGGTAGTTCTGCTCAGGAAATAATGAAGAGCAGCCTGAAAATCAACTTACCTATCCATTTATTCCGTGGATAAATGCTGGAGAAAGTCATAATAGCAATAACTGAGATTTATTTAACTCCTTTCATTTGAAAGAATCCCGGAGGGCTTTTCTCACAGCATACAAAGAGATTGCTCACTCCCTGCTGAAATGCAACACTTCTGGGGTGGAACACAGCAACTGCTCTACTCCATCAAGAACTACATAAAATTTGTTAACAGGTAAAGAGAGGAACAACGGTAGTATTTTTTGTAGACAGAATGTAATCTTCTTAACTGGAATTTGTCCAGAATCTTGGATTTTAAAAGTTTTGTGCTTGCAAAAAAAAAAAAAAAAAAAAAAAAAGGATGGGTTATCATGACCTTGATTTTTATATCTTATCCAAAAGACAGCTATATTTTGGGCACTAGTTCAGTACAGAATAACAAGCAAGACCATCTTGTATTAATTACTAGATCTTTACAGCATCTGGGTTTTCTTTTGAGGCCGTTCCATCATCTAGGTTCAGACTTTCCTCTTTTATAAGAAAATCATGAGATCATGCTCTTAAGGAGTTGCAGATACTCTTAATGGAAACTGGATTACCTTTTCCTTTTTTTCCCTTGCCAAAAATGGAGCTAGGTGTATGGAGCTCAGAAGATGTCTTTGGGAGTTTGAGCAGAGAACTTGTGTGTTATTACTTGACAAGAGCACAGCACAGCTGGTTGTAGCAACACCTGCTGCTCCACGATGACCCCAGTGTCATGTTAGTGCAGGTGAGATCATGTGAGAACCTGCTGGAGGGTGAAAGGGGCTGTATCCTGCTGGTATCATTGAGTGAAAATCATGTGCATGTACACAGAACACAGGAGTGCTTCCCTACAGAATGTTGCTCTTCAGTCAAGCTCTGCATGTTTGCAAATGATTCACCTTAGTGGTCTTCATTGCTTTCTCAAGCTGCTAAGTACTGCAAAATAATATTAAGAAAAATGCTGTTATTTATCTGTCTGTATATGAGTGTCTCTACTAGTTACTAGAAACAAGTAACTGAGATTTAGGCTGGCTTTCCCTTTGAGCAGCAGGAGAACTGAGAGCTGATACATAGTGAAAGCCAGTAGAAAAATTTCCTTTATAAGTGACCTTCCTGACTAATGAGCAGTTGAGGGTCACAACCACAGAACAAATAAATGAGAAAAACTAAGCCGTAAATTATGGCAGAACACAAGAACATCAATCATTCTGCTTTGGCTTTAATATCTCAGACTGCAGATGTGGGCTGGATAGAGACAAGAAAACCCAAGTGCCAGATGTAAAAGCAGTAAGGCCTTGGGCTGTCTGTGTGGTGGTAAGAAGATAGCTGTAAGCATCAGGTCATCATCTTCACTCCACTTCATCCCTTGGTTTTTACTGTGTTTTTCTCAGGATCTCTTTTCCTGCCATATTTTGTCAGACGTATTCTCCTGCATAAATGAATCAGTGGTTTGGAGTTGTGTGTTTCTGTAAACTAAAGGAAATGTTGATGAATTTGTTGTTAATGGTTGAATAAGTGTTGACAAAAGTAGAGGCTGAAGACAGCACAACCTAAATTCCTGGTACATAATAGAGGCACATCAGGATAGTACCATCTTTTTTATCTTTAGAGCAGATTCCTATTAAGCAGCTTCAGAAATCAGAATGCAACTGGACCTTTGTTATACACTGACCCTCCAGCAGCCAGCAGGGCTACTGGTGAGCAAATGCCAGCAGTATTGCTGATGGTTTGCTTAAAATGTCTTAGTTATAGTTTGCCTTCTCTGATAACACTTGACTGTGTTACTCAATTGCAAACAAATGTGGAAGAGGGAGTAAAAATCTTAGCAAGGGTATAAAAGTGGATTGAAAATGGGTGTTAAAATAGAGCAGAGAAAGCCCTGATTGCACCCCAGCTGGTGAGGGCAGGCAGAACTTGGCTGGTAGAACTTCCTGGCCACAGAAGGCAGCCTGGCTAGTTGGCATATCCATTATTAGTCATCCTGTAAATTGATGTGGACTTGTTCCAGTGCTTTGGTATTCATGGAGGACTTTGCTGGGGAACTTGGGATGCTGCAGAGTGGAGAAGTGGTTTGTTTGAATCAATAGGAACTTGGGCTTCTTTGGAAACTTTTTTTTTTTTTTAATCTTATCCATTCTGAAAATGCTGCTGAAACTGCTCAACAAGGACGGTTTGTGAAAGTAATGGGCTGTTCTGGGCTGAATGTCCCCCACATCCAGTGGCTGGGAGCCAGCAACTCCTGCATTTTTCATAAAGTGCCTAAAGTACTGTCTCTTACACTTTGTGCTCTGGTTTTGTTGTCTGTAGAAATGGGAGCAATAAATCCTGGTCTCCACAGCGAAGTCTTTTAAAACTTGCCTCCAAAGAGATAACAGCACAGTGCACAGTTTGCATCTGCTCAGCTCCTGCCACACCTGGCTTTGCTCCATGCTGTACAGACCTGGTCTGAAACATTCCCAGGAGCCAAGTGATTAAGGAGTGCTGTGTTGAGATAAAGGAGGAGAAAGGGGAGAAGAAAGATCTGTTCCACAGGTAGTGGTTGTAAGAGGAATAGGCCACACAGAGTGACTGTGCTGGAGAACCTGACAGTCAGAGCATCACTCACCAGGCCAGCAGCAGCCTGCTGACTGCTACAAAGACCTTTCATATCCTTGGAAGGCACACACAGATGGAAGGGCAGCAGCCACTTCTGAACGTGGTGTTTGCTGAAACTTTGGTAGCTGGCATTAGCACAGAGCTTCGTGGAAATCTTACTCAAGGAAGAATCTGTAATCTGGATGTTTTGCAGGTTTTTATCTGTATAACCCTGGGCTGCAAGAACACCTGGTACAGGAAAACAGCTCTGCATATTCTGTAAACTGACATCCATGAACAATTTATGAGAACAATAGCACAATCTTTCTTTTTCTACGATGTGAAGGATATATGACAATAAAATACTTTCCAAGGACATGCTGGAAATCTAGACCAGAATTTACATCGAGCCTGCTGTTACTATTTTTTTTCCTTTAATACAATTTATATTTTTCATCTTTGTCAAGAGAGATTTCCTGGTTTACAAATTAGCCCTGTGGTTTTAGTGATTACTGCCAACCCTGTGCAGCAGGTCAGGGGAAGCAATGCAACCAGGTGATTGAAATGCATCCTAAAAAGATGCTGGGTGTGGGCACAGAGTGGCTCTCATTTGTCAGCTGTCTAGGCCCCATCACTCTGTATCCAGAGAATGAAATCAAAATATTTCTCACCATAATGGAGTAGCTATAAATGATGCCATAAATATCTAAGCAAACACGGGAATCACTACTGCTCAGCTGTAACTTGCATATGGGATATGACATATTGCTGTTCAGGAAAACTTAATTGAAACCATTTTCCATGACAAAACACAGCTTTAGCAAAATGGATCTTTTTCAGAAATCAACGTTTCCAAGAATCTGCCTGTAGCATAATTTCTTGACAGAAATCCTTTTTGAAATTGCCTGGTTTTTTGTTTGTTTCTTTGTTTTGTTTTTTGGGAAAAAAAAAGTTTATTTCATTTTCTATTACTTTTAGTATTTGTCTCAATTTTTCATACTATTTTAGTATTACTAATACAAAATATACAATTTGTTATAAAATACCTTTTTTCAAGGGGAAAAAATCACAGTAGTTGTATGTTCTAGATTGGTGAAATTCTCTAAATTTGGAGTTTTCACTGACTCTCTTAATCTTTCCTATAATTATGCATGCCAAAGTACAGTTTCCTTACTTGCTTTCCCTGTGAAATTTTGCTGGTGCAAATCATTCTCCTGTTATTTGACCTGTCACTTGTAAATAATCTGAATTGTGGGCTTGTGCCATTCTGTGTCAGAACTGTTTCACCTGTCTTGTACAGACTGTAAATCCAAAAATTGCATTTTCTGGGCAACAGGGTAAAAAGCACAGAAGAGAATACAAAGCCTATATTTATGGCATTGCCCAAAGACTGAACTGTCAACAGGGAAATAATACTTCTTTCTTATAAACACTATTATGCTGTAAGTGAAGTCAACAAGAGCTCTGCTGCTGGCTTCAGTGGGAGCAAGACTGGATCCAGGCAAGTAGATCATGCATTTCCTCACTTTACCCTTGCACACAGCCTGGTGATAGAGAGCTGAGGAGACTTTTGATTGACTTAGGCTGATATATGTTATTTGCAGCAAGTTAAATAGCTGCTTTTATTATGATGATGTTGATAGGGCCTGCAGACCCCAATTAAGACTTGGGGACATCAGAGCTTGACATTGTGTAATTACAAAGGGAAATGTGTCTCTCTGAACTCACGATTCCCTGAAGCTGTGTGCATACTCTGTAGGAAGTGCGAGCCTTTTTGTTAAAGAACAGTTTTGCACCTTTTATTTCAGTGCATAATTACTAATGGAATTAGTATCTTCATGCAAAACAGTTTCTTTGTTGCCTTCCTTCTAGAAATTTTCAGCTCTCCTTCAATACCAAGATGACCTCTTGGTCAATGTGAATTTTTGATCTCCAGGGAAATCTGTCTGTGTCCTTTCTTTTGTTTAAATCATTCTCCCTCCTCCACACATATCCACTCTTTTCTCTCTTGGATTTCAATTTGCTGTAGCATATTCTCAGTGCACAAGTCAGGGAGAATGAGATGGACAAATGCCTTTGAGATCTTTGATTTATCAAAATATTTTCATTCCAAAACGATGGCAGGGGAAATTGCATCATCCATATATCTGTCTGGGGAAGAGGAAGCAGCAGAATGATGGACTCTGGTGTCAGTGTCTGTTCCAAGGAAATAAAAAATGTGTGTGTGGAGAGTTAGAAGAAATAAAAAACGTATGTAGGTATAGATGACTACTCTTTGGCATCCATAATTGAGGAGACAGCTTGGCCAAATTTGTTTCTCTTGCTTTTGAAAACCCAAGTAGGTAATCTCAAGAGGGAAATCAGAAGAAGCGTTGAATTCTTGTCTTCTTGAATCTTGGTTTTCAATTACAGCACTGTATTGATCTTATGAAATTATTGGTCTCATGTCTGGTTTAAATAGATGCAGCTCCATGGGTTTTCATGAAATTCCCTGATTTCTTCCTGTTGATGATCTGGTTCATTGTTGTAGCTGTGGTAGCTAAAGCCCTGTCCAAGATGAAGTCATTGTACTGGCTGTAATCCAGACACAAAGGAGGAGAAATACAAAGGAGGCTTAGGAGGAAAGTCCTCAGCTGGCACAGTCTTCACTGTTGTTGGGCCTCTGGTCAAATCTAATGGAGACTCAGTTTGATCCTGGAGATTTGCTTGTGTGTGAGTGCTGATTATTTTTTTGTTACACTGGAATGTAACAAAAAGGTTGATTGGTTTCTGAAGACTTTATGCTTTCAGATGCTACAGAGTGAAAAATCCATCTCTTTAAACAAGTGTCAGGAAATCAGAGACCAGCTTTAGGCACAGCAGTTTCTTGGGACAGGGGGTTGCTGGGGAAAAGCTGGCTTAGCCTCTGTGCTCCTTGCAGTGCTGAGAGAAGCTAAGATTCTGGCAGCCAAGGAAGGACTTGGGATGTGCCTTGCCCTCACAGAAGCCAGGAAAATCCTATCCCTCATGTCTTCTTGGCACCATGAGTGCAGCCAGCACGGCTTTGCAGTCCATGCTGTCACCAGCTCTGCCTCTGCTCCCTCCTCAGGTACTGCAGTTGAATTTTACACCAATTTCTGAGAGCCCTGCCATCAGCTCCTGTCAGAGGCCCATCATACCAGTAATAGAATACAGAGCTTAGAGTCCAAACCAACTCGACTGCAGTGGCAATAGAGGGTCCTAAGCAAAATGCATCTTTCACTTTTGGGGAATAATTTTTCACTATCAGTTTTGCAGAGGTGCCTTTAAAATTTTCACACAGGAACAGAAAGATTTGCATAAGAATTCTAAGGCTGTACATATAATTTCTATAATTTGTATGGAAGTTGCACTGATTTAGGAAGGAGCTTAAATAATCCCTTTTATTTTTAGTGCAAACCAGGCCTGACAGTGATGGAGTTAGAGGGAAAAAAATCAGCAAGGCAGGTTAAATAATCTTTTACTAAAGGCAGTATCTTATATTTCCCTCTAAAATGCCTGTCTGATTGATGTCAGAGATAGAATATGTATGGGTTTGATCTAGTATGTCATTTCCTGCATTCCTGAGACATTATAACTCCTACCTAGATACTTTCCAATCTAAACTGCTGCCCACTCCTGGCTGCACATCTCTGACTCTGCTCCTTTGCTGGCTCTGGATTTTGTCTTGCTGTCACAACCACTTTAGCTTGTCAGGCTGGCAGAAAACCCACCCAGACAAAGGAAGGAGAGGAGTCATCTCCCAGCTGAGTTCACTGACATGTCCAAGTGCTGGATTCTCTGAGACCAGCAGAAGGACCCAGTCTGGAATGGGATCCAGTTTCCTGTTTAAAATACAGGATGCCAAACTTAGTTTAGATTAAACATCTGGCTTTTAGGTACCAAATGAAGCAAATAGCATCTGAACTTCTGTACACTCCCTGCTAATGCATAGATAGTTCCTCCCAGAGGATTGAAATTCATGGTGACTTCTTTTTTTGGGATTTCTAGTCCCCCAGCTTAGAATTTCAGGGTGATCACAGTGTTTGTTGACTGCAGCTTTCCCCCCAGTCACTCATGAACAGTGATACAGCCTCCTGTGCAGAGGATATCCCACACTTCTTCACCTCCTCCTCTTCCAAGGAGCACAGCTAGCTAGGTAGAGTGTCCTGCCCTTGCACTTCTTTTTCTAGAATTGAGCCTACTGGTGAAAAATACGAATGTCAAAATCATAAAAGGGAATAAGGCAAATTCCCCCATCCTCTCTGCTTAGTTTTTCAAGAAATGTCATGGATCTTCTACGGGAAAGGACCTAGCAGCAGGCAGGGCTGTATTAGAGAAAATGAGGTGAAGAACTATTTTTAAACCCACTGAAATAGTACCAGACAAATTCCATTTATAGGAACTTGTACTTGTCTTCTTCTGTGCCTTGAAAAGGATAATTATTTCTGTGAAGTAATGATCTTCATCATAAACAGGATCCTGAGTGCTGAACCTGGTGCCCTCCTTGATATTTCTATTACATTTTTTGGACTATCCTCACTTCCTTTCCCCTCACCTTTAAGCAAAGACACTGTAATATTGGGTTTTTTTTTTTTCTTTCTATTCATCCCGTTTCCTTCTTCATTATAAGAAAATTAGAAGCTTGGGAAAGCCTCTTGTGGTGCTAAATTGTTACTGGCTAATAAAACTGCAGGAGCCATAGATGGTGAGGCTTTTTCCATAAATCAGCGGTGGAGGGAATTAGGTGGCAAGAGATGGAAGTGCAATGTTTAATCAGCTCTTGTAGGAAATCATTAGCTGCACACCCTCATTCCTTCTCTGGCTCATTCTTCATTCCCAATGGCTGCTTTGCCACCAGACCATTAACATTTTTCAATGACTTCTAAATGCAGTGAAAACCCACAGAAGTGGTGAAATACCAGTGGATGCTATGAAAACAAAAGGCTGAAGAATGTGCCTGTCTTTTGTTTTCGTTTTTTTTTTTTTTCCTTTCCTTTCTTTATGCCTGTACTCTTTTTTCCTCACAATTCAAAATGAACCAAGGTAAATGACAAGTGACCTCTAGCTTGGAAGATTTTTGTCCCCTCCACCAAATAATAAGAGGCAGAAGATTTAATGGTAACACGGACAAGAATAAGATTTTTTAATTTGATTTCCTGTATGTTCTCATTTATGGTTTTGTCGATTTCATGGCCTTTCACACAATCTACCATTGTGATCCAATTTCTGCAAAACTGATCAGAGATTAAGCTTTTCACTTAAGTGGCACAGAAAAAAAAAAAAAGGGTCACATTTATTTGTTAAAAAATTCAGGTCAAACAAAGCTGGTGCTGCTCAGCTGGCATAGAATGGCTCATAAGGGTCCCATAACTCAGCTGTATGTCTCACTGGCAAAGGCTAAGGCAAAATTTCATCTTCCACTGCCAGTCCTTTATTTGATCTGAAAGAAACTCACTCACAGCCTCGAGTGAGAGGAAAACCTCAGCCTAAGGAGTCAGTGGTTGTTTTTTGTTTTTTTTCCTGAGACTGCAGTGGTGCCTTGGTTTCTGCTGTGGGTTGCTAATCCCTTTGCATTAACTGATGTATTGGTGTGGTAGTCTCCTACACAGGCTCACAGCCAGGGAGATTGGGTACTTCTGTGGATGTCTGCTGTCCATGTGATAACCTGCAGAGCTCTGTGATGAACCTCCCAGCATTTCTCACCTCATCAGTTGTCCCTTGCCCACCAGCCTGCAGGGGCTCTGTGTAATCCAAGCTCTGCACAGATTACCACTGTTGCTATGGCTTGAAAAGCAAGGGCAAACTTTAAAAATGAGCTCCGGTGCATTTTCCAGAATTATATGTAATGTCTTTTTAATTAATTTTGGGTTTTATTATTTTTATGTAACTTCTGGGGTAACTGTAGAACAAATTATATGTCAGTGGGGTATTTTTTTATTTCTTTTGTACTCACAGGAGCTGCTCACATGTGTATTTGCAGGTTGTAAAGATGTTCCCATGCCAAATTCCTGTTGCTTTTCAGACATAACATCTGTCACTTGCTGCCTGTACAGTTAATCACATTAACTGGTGGTCAGCATGACTGCCTCTGGCATGGGATTTCCCACAGAAAACTGTAGCAGGTGAAAGAAGTGTCTCTAAAGCTGTAAGCTATGCACTGATCAAGGAAATGATGTGGGTTTCCATGAAATAACAGAGTATTAAGAGATAAACATAACATAACAATATAAAATCATACATTCTTGAAAGACAGCAAGTCCACAGTTCTGTGTTTTACTGAAATGTCCTTGAGGACTCTGATCCCATGTAGAGGGACCAGCTCAATCCCTGCTCTGTGCTTCTGAAAAGCCGGAGGCATCATTAGTCCAACCTGATGGATGATGGGTCCAGTCCACATTTGACAAGAAGAATGTGTCCAGCTCCTTTTCATACATCCTTGTGAGAATTTTTTGCCACTTTCCCATCCTGATCTGGACATACCAACAGGGGATGGTTTAAGGGAGCCTCTGCAGGGACAAGGCAGTGAAAATGTGGAGAGTTGGCTCAAAGTACCAAGTGACACAAATTTCCCTTGCTTCCCTGTATGTGACCTAATGTCTGTAGAGAAAAGATGGAGCAGCAACTCCTTCGTCTTGTGAGCAGCATGGATTGAAGATTTTTTCAAATGGATTCTAGCTGCTTCCCAGAAGGAAGTGTGCCACTTTGAGAATAAAGTTAGACATATCTCTACAAGACATATCTTTCTCTCCATTTCATCTTTAGAATTCAGAAACTGTTTTATTCAAGCCTTAGCTGGCACTCCATCATACTCTGACTCCTTAGGTACAGTGTCTGCAAAACCCAATGTGAAACAAGAGCCCAGGGTGATAAGCAGAGAATACACTTGAAGTAACATCTCATTTGTCAGACAGTGAAAGAAATACAGAAGTGAATGATCAAAATGTGTCTCTGTGTTAAGTCCTGGTGCTATTTCGCTTTGGTGAACTGAAAAGAGTTCTTTGTGCAAGAGAAGGACAGCCTACACCTGACTTTTATTAGCTGTTGCAAGAACAGTGCTTCTGTCCTCAGGAACCTTTTGCCCAATTATCCACATCTTGGTCCTGTGCTGGAAATGTGAGTTTCTGGAGTAAAAGTGGCTGTAAGTCCCAGCTGCACTTTTGGGTCTCCAACAGACCAGTCTACCTCAAGATTTGCCCTATTTTTTTACCTGTCTTGTGCTGTAGGAAGCAAAGCACAGATCTTGTGCATCACGGTCTGTATGAGACTTTTAACCTTCTACCTCTTTCTCCTGACAGGGCCATATGATGGGGCCATGCAAAGAAGAGCAAAAATGTTTATTGACTGGTTTAGAATTCCTGGGGAATGCTAAGGAGGATGCTAGAATGAGAAACAGAGGCAGAAAGAGCCTTGAGGAAATCTGTGTGAGGCTATGCACTCTACAGCTTGCTCTACATTGTTCTGTTGGTTCTTTTTTGTTCTGGCCCATAATGTGCTCTCACCAACACTGTGAACATGAGGTTCATTCGTGTGTTGGAAGAATGGGATGTGGCATTATTTTTAAGTATAGTACAAACCTCCCTTTTAGTAGGATTTAGTTTCTTTGGCTGAAAATATACATTGGTAGACATGCTCTTGAAATTGTGCTGGGTGGATGGGAAATGATGAAAAGTACAGAAGAGTTGGTGTTTATAAAATTAAAGTAGCAGTGTAATCTGTGCAGAGATAAGTGTCTCTAGTTAGACATTGTTTGCAGAGCTGGTCCTGGCAGGTATGTGGGGTCATGCAGCAAAATTCTTATGTTGCAATTTACAGATTAGAAATGACAGGCAAAAAAACCCCATGGTGTGAAGTTAAATGTTACTCCATTGAGCAAAATTCAAAGGAGGAAATCATTGGTGTGTCATTGATTAAAAAGCTGGTGGTAACGAAGACTTAGAGAGCTCCAGGCTATAACACATAAATGAGAAAATCATAAATGGGAGAGTAAAAAGTCACTTTAAAAGAAGATTTAAGTGCTTTTGCAAGAAGAAATTACTTTGCCAATCCAAATCTGGTCAGGAGATCTGGAGATGTACCTGCAAAAATCCAAATTCAGAGATATTAATTAAGACAGAACATTAAACATTATAAAATTTTGCTAAGTAGCAATACTCCAGACAATAAGTTTATTTGGAGGATCAGAAGAAAATTAAAGCAGCAACATTCTTAATAATTGATGAAAGTGAAGTGGGGTTTCTACTCTGCAACACGTAACTTGTATGTGTTTGAAAGTGAAAATTTAACTGGTGTCATATCTGTGCTGCCACAGCAAGAGCTACAGTACTGTGCATGGAAATGGGTCTGGATAAAAACAGAGAGTCTAAAATGCCTAATTCTGAAGGCAGATTGGTACAGGAGTATAGGCATGTGATATAATGATTTCTTCTTTTAGGCCATTGCTTTAAATTCAGCCCCTGTCATCTGTGACTGGGACGTGTTCTCCTGCAGTGGCTCTTTGACCTACTTGAGGTTAATTGGTGGTTTCAATCCATCCCTCTTTATGTGATTGCTCATAACCAACTGCCCTGTTTCTAACTGGTCCCAGAGAATCGCTGTTGTTTTAACCAGGCTTTTTTTAGTGCCCTTATTTTACAGAGACATAATAGTTGCCAACTGGCATCAGACCAGGGGCACATCTGGTCTTCAACTGGTGAGGAGCAGCTGGGGTCTGCTGCTGTGGGGAAATGGGCAGGGAGGAGAGAGATCTCATCTCTGCAGATGAGACATGACTCTTGCCCCTAGGATTCCTGTGAAATGAGATTTAGACAAACATGCCAGCTACGTGCTCAGTCCAGATTCAAGTGGGCAGGAGCAGAGATGAGTGGTGTTTGCTGTTGCTGTTGTTTGCAGTTGTATCTGCAGCATCTTGGAGCTGTGAACTGGGGCCCTGCTGTGTTAGGCAATGTGAAAACTTGAAACAGAAGGGCTGTTTCTTCCCCAAGGAGCTCACAACTTCTCTGGGTACAGCACAGGAGCACAGATGGAGGGGTGCATCCAAAGAGAAGAGAGAGGAGATTTGCCAGTACTAATCAGTAAAATACTCATAAACTGTGGCCTGTCATTTCCATATTCTTACAGGCATCAGAGAAAATAGGAGGTTAATGAGGAATTTGAAGGATATCTGTGATATCCTTGTGAGTCTGAGATGAGTCTCAGAGAGGTTTGCTTGAAAATCCAGCAAGCCTGTGATGGAGCTGCTGTTGTGTGAGAAAACAACTGACCTATAACCTCTAAATGAGAAATGTCTGACAGTATAAAGGCAGATAATAGAATGCCCTGGTATAAATGGGAAGAACTGGAAGCCATGAAGAGATGGTGCCTTTGACACCTAAAATGGAATAGATCAGTCTGACAAAGATGTCAGGTCCTGTGTTGTTGGCATGCGAGAGTATAGCAGCATGTTGAGAGGTGCTATACCTTTTCTTTAAAAGGTATTTAAAGATGGCTATTCTGATGATTTGTCATTTATTTGGGTTCTTCTTCCCCTGCAGTGAGACCTTGCTGAGGGCACTCCCCAGGCCATCAATACATGCTCAAGGGGCATGACCAACACTGTGCAGAGGGTGTCCCTTTCCATGGCATTTCCATCCTGCATTGTGTGTGCTGCAGGACCCAAACGCCCTCCTGTTAATATTCTCATTCAATTGAGTCTCACTTGCAGCCTTGTGTTGTTTGAAATGTCCTACTTGGGAAAAGAGAGAGGCTCTGAGCTCTTCTCAGTGGAGGCGTTTGAGCTTCTGTGAGAAGCCTTGTCCACTCAGGGTGCTTGGCAGTGGCAGGAATTCCCACCCTGGCCCAGAGTAGCTGGGATCATGGCACAAGGAAAGGCACAGAGCACATCTGCTTGTGTGGACAGGCAGAGTTTGCTCACACAACAACTCTTATGTTTTGCTTGGAGGACCCTTCTGGCTCTTGGGATATGCTGCTGTTCTATTTTTGTTATGATAACTGGAGTCAAGGGCAACCAGGGTCTGGTTTTCTTGTTTGCTGTTTTTTTTTTTTTTTTAATTGGAGAAATCCAAATAAAACTCAATAAATGAACCCCAGATGTGGGCTACATTCTAGAAAGTCTAAAGAAGGGGAAGAGGCCACAGAGAGGATGAACATGGTTTCTGGGAATTTCCTACATGACTCAGGGTGAGGAATCAGAACACTTGAGATTTGTGAAGCTTAAATCTGATAACACTTGATATTACTGTTACTGACAAGATTTTTCACCTTTGTTTTGGTGAGCCCAAAGTCTTTTTTTTTTAACCCAGATTTGCCCTGACTTGCCTTGTCGTGGAGGTCATTGCAGCTTACAGAAGCCAGATATTTCTGCTGCCCTAAAAAAAACCCCAACGTTTTCAGACTCAAAAAAAAATCCCATTTGTTCAGGCTGATGGAGAGATGACCATGGAACAGATTATAATAAGTACTGAGATCTGTTGAAACTGCACTCAACAGCATTAAAGGCAATGTTCTGCTCCCATTGGAGGTCAGTAGTGAAATGTTTTATCTGTTAAAGACAGTGGGGACATCTCTGCTGAATGTGACAAGCAGTTGAGCTTACCATTTTCCTGTCAGCTTCTGATTAAAGTTAAATTAGCTCAAACTTGAGTTAACAAAATAATTTTGTCTTCCCTCTCCCTATCTCTTTAATTTTAAATTTTGAGTTTTATTTTATTCAAAGCCACATATTATTTCTTCACTAGCATGTATAATTAATTAGGAGTCTCAGGAAAGAAACCAACTCCCAAGGGAATTGCTGTGAAATTGCTTGGTGTTTCCTCTGTAGAAATCTCAGATTTTCTGTTTGGCTTTTTGGGGTTTTTTTTGGGTGGTTCTATTTTTTCCATAAAAAATATGTTCCCCTATATGAAATAATTTTTATTATTCCTTCCTCCCCTTCTTGCAATTTCTTTAGATGAACGTTCCACTTGATCTCAGCAGGACTTGCATGGTTCCAATCACAGTGTATTTTTAAAAGTTCAGGGTTTTTTTTTTTAATGGCACCCTTAAAAAACCTGCCCGCTTCATCTTTCTCATCACCTTAGTCAGTCACCTCCAGCAGACAAGACGTGTAGAGTTTTAAACTAATAAAGATCCAACAGTTTTATGGGGAAAAAACAAAAAACTAAACAAGCTCTACACATACATAAAACCCAACCAAAATTAAAAAAAAAAAAAACAAAAACCAAAAACAAAAAAACCCACCAAAAGAAAGCCAAAAGGCTTAAAAAAACCCCCCAAAGGCTAAACCCAAGCTCTAACTCTAAATCCAATAGTCCTTTTTGCCCCCTTTTGTAACTGCATATCCTGCTTGCTGGAAGGTGCTCACCAGGAACAGAGACTTTGTGTGTTCCCAAGGCTGCAGGACCAGCTTTGCTCCACCTCTGCTGAGGGCCAAGCAGCTGCCAGCTCCTGGTCACCTCTAATCACCCCAAAGTGGATTTAAACTGCTCACTGAATTTACAAACATCACAAAATTTGGGTTTTTTCCTGCTCTGCTCATGCAAACACAGATCTTCTCTAGCAAATGTAAGACACTGTGTGTTTGTGTGTGAAATTCCCTGGCACAGGGTAATTAGTGCCCATTTTTAATTGACAGCTGTAGATCTCAGCCTACTCCTCATGCACAAAGACAATTTATTTAGTGCAGGAGTTTTCCTGATGGCCTGACTGTGGATACGTTTAAGCCTTGAGGTCTTTTTAGGTCTGTTGCTGCCTGATCAAGGTCTCTGACAGTAGTGAATGAAAGAAGGGACTCAGGGATTAGAAAAACAAGAATATGAACAGCAACATGACAGAGGCTGGCAGGAAAAAAAGAAAGTGATGCTGTCAGAGTGGGTGTTGTTTGGCACTGAAATGTGGAAGCTAGCCAGAATAAAAATTGTCTCTCCTAAACAAGAGCTTCACCAGTAAAAACATAAAGTAGACACCTCAAAACTACCCCAAGGCCTCATCACAACATGGTGAAGAATTGCATTCTCTAGGCAAAAGCCAAATCTTTCCTTGCTTCATGATATACTGCTAAAGTAAAGGTTCTGCTGGCTGAACCACATGAAAACTGAGCAAGTCTAAATCAGTGTTCAGCTCTTTACCTGGGTCAGAGCAGAGGCAGCACCTGAGTTAACAGGACAAACATGCTCTGCCAGCCCTGACTGCTGTGGCTGAATGGGAGTAAGAGAGCAGAGCCAGAAACAAAAGTTAATATGGAAGGAAAACCTGCTTCTTCCCAGCCTCTATCAGTGGCAGAAGGTGACACTCATTTTCCTACACCAGCTTTTTGTTTATAGAGGTCCTGTGTTGCAAGACATGAGTGCACCAGCAGTTGCTTTACAGGGCAAAAAATAAATGGCTTAAGGAAAAGTGTAAGAAAATAGTTAGTTCTCTTCAGGAAAGTGAGAGTAATGAAATGGAGGCTTCCTACTTTAAGGGAGTTACAAAAAGCAAGTATCAGGGAATGTTTCAGCAATTCCAGCTCTACTTTTCAATTGCTGGCTGATCACTTTGAAGCAATTCAGAGGGAGCCAAGCATTTTCCCTGCTTAGTATTTAATGAGATTTTGTAGGCTATTCCATAGTAGAACACAAACAGGTGATTTCAAATCGACCAGACCAGGGCAGTTTTTCCTTCTTGCACAATTCTGGGTAGGAAGCAAGCAATGAGCCATTAAATTACACATCTTCAGATGTGCCTTTACACTATGCAAAACTGTAATCAGACCTCAGTCAGTCTTAATGGCTCCGGTGCCTGTGTTGGCAGCCTCCATCCAATCCATCACCCCACAGTTCTCTCTCAAAAATGTGTGTTTTAGGCATTCTCCTGATAACCTCACCATGTCTGCCTAGGAGAAGGAAGTGCTGGTGTGACAAGATAATCACCACTCAGCAATGAGCAGTAGCTGTTATGCTAAAGCACTGTTCTGCAGAGCCTGTGGTGAGCCTCTTGCAGTCATTAGTTACAGGACTGTGTCTGTGGAGGTGGGTGAAGAGCTTGTAATGAAGACAGAAGCTGTTCTCAAACTCGGGGGTACTTTGTCCCTATTAAGCTGAGGTTCTGCCCAGCAAATCACAGTGACTTTGCAGCAGAGATCATCTGCTATTCTGAGAGCAATGAAGGAGCGGGACTCATTCACAGCATCTCTTGATGCTGATGTCTGAGACCTGCTACAGGCCAGTGAGAGCACTTCAGCCTGCATTTTGTCATTGAAAGTAATTTCAAATCTCAGTGTACACCGATAGCAGATAAAGAGTTTTTATTGCTTCCAGAAGCCTGGTTGATAGTGTAATTGTGGGAAAAGCAAAGGAGATACGGTTTGTCAATACCACCAACTGTGTAGGCAGAGAATCAGTGCTTTCCTGATTTATTACTGTTATTTTGAAGAGACTTCTTCTCACTTTGCCTTTTGTCCCATTGTCCCATCTACACTCGCAGTTCTCCCATGTTCTGCTCCTTACTTTGAGTCTGACTCTTGGAACTCAAGGAGGTATGACAGTTAATGCTTTCTAATGGCTGAACAAGTAATTTGTGAGTCTACACAGAGAATTGTGGGAGGTTTCATGGTTTGAAGCATTAGAGCTAAAGCTGGGATCCTTGTGCTTAAAGACAGCTGTCCCAGCTGCAGCCCAGGCCCTCATTAATGCAGAATTGTTGCTGTTGTACAGCTCTTGGGTGGGCTGTGGGAAATGATCTGTTGTTTTCTGATCACTTCAAGCAGTCTACATTCACTACTAATTAACATGTGGGTTTAAAAAGTTGCAGGGCTGAGCTGTTTTTGGACCTCAGGCTTGATTGCCAGCTGTGCTGAACCTCTGTCTGTGGTAGGAATGGATCCTGAGGTTAGCCAGGGTCTGGTTAGAGCTCCTCTCAGTCAGATGAAGTGTACCCTGAAGGGACATTTAAGCAGAGCAGCTGGAGCACACTTTCAGAGTCTCTTCTCCTCCCCTGTGAGCAGATCCTTACTGCAAACCTGCCTCTTGGAAATTATCAGATGTCCTCTTTGACTCCAGGGAGAAGCTGTTTGTGTGGAGGATGGATGCTGAGAGTAGGCAAAAGTGACAACTGTAAATGCCCTCTTCAAGTGCAGGATAAATTTCAAGAGCTTTTTGCAAACAAGATTGGAAAAGGGAAGCTGCAGAATCAATGAAAGATTTCACACATTTGGTCCTGTGGGCTTTGAAAAGGAGGTGAGATCCCTGATTATATCAGCAAACAAAAAAACCCCTGCCATCTTTTTAATTCTTTAAAGCTTTAGCTGTTTGCTGTACAAAAAAAGGGTTTCTGATTAGTGGCCCACTTGTAGCAGAGGAAGGAGGAGAGGGAGCTGCTGAAAGGTAGGCAGAATTTGGCACAACAAAGAATTTTAATTGATTTCTATTGCTCCCTCAGGCCAAGGGTGCTTCACGTAAGGTCCATGCAAGGGCACATCTATTGGCAGCTGGAATATTTGTCTCTCCTCTGATGATAGCCAGGATCCAGCACTGTCAGCTCAGTTGATATTAGACTTGCTGGGTCTGTAGATCCACATGTCATATTGTCAATGGTCATTGACTTGCAATGTCCAGTTGTGGGCTATAAATAAGGGAGGTGGAAGTGGGGGGAGTTATCAGGCTTAGCTGAGATTGACTTGGAATATCCCACTCCAGTTTCCTCAAGTCTGTACACAACAGACTCTATCAGCTATGGAAACAGAGATGAAATTACCTCCAAGAACTCAAAGGTTATGTGTTTGCACTAATAACATCATCCTAAATGATTCCCAGTGGCCTCATTGCTGGCACTGAGACAGCTCGTGCTGAGCTTGCCTGGGCTGGGGTTAGTTCAGTCAGGGCACAGTGGAGCCAAACTTCTCCAGCTGGGTGAAGGAGCAGAGAGGCGGAGAGCTGCAGCTGGGATGTAGGATGTGCCTACTGCTTCCTTTCATGGCTGAGCTCTTACAGCCCTGAGTGAAGTGAGGACTACAAGTAAAGAGCCCTTCAGGGTGAGGGCTGGCTCGGATCAGCAGTACCAGCAGGGAGGTGTTCCAGCGAGAAAGAACAGTAACAGCTCGTGTGAAAATAATAGTGCTATCTGGCTCTTTTAAAAATTCACCCTGCCTCTCTCCTTTAGAATGGTGCCTGGAGCTGAGCTGAGCACTAATGCATTCCAGAACTGGAAGCAATTATGCCTCAGGAAGCAGCTAAAACCAGTGGACCAAAACCAACTGGGATAGAACGTACAGCTAGAACCCTCTTTTAAAAATCTGCATTTGCTGTAAGGTGTTTTGTTTAATTATTGAAACATTGGATATGAGAGGGAGATATGTTTCCTGATTTTTATGAAGGTGAACAGAAGTCTTAGTGATGCTGTTCAGAGGCCACAGCAATTTTTTACCTCTGCCATTCTGAATGGCAACTTGTGCTAGTCCCAAATCTCCACAGAGCTTTCCTCAGCTCTTCTTCTCCTGAACTTGGATATTTCCAGCCATTCTCATCATAGCCTTTTCATGTAGCTCTGCTAATGCATCCAAGGATTTGATTCATATCTGTTTTCTCCAGTTTTACCCCTTGAGCAATTTTCATTTCTACTAAATCCTGGCCTGTGACATTGCCATGACTTTTGGTCATGAAATCTACTTTGGGTGAAGAAAGTGAGCACAGAGGTCTAAAGCAAATGGAAATCCACATAGGAATACCCTGGAAGTGTCAAATGTTTTCCACCTCTAACTCCACAGATGAGGGAGAGATACATTAGGCTGCTGTGCCACCCAGGCTCTGCTGTGAATCAGATGCTCCTGCAGTGATATGTGGTGCTCATGTGCCTCCAGGCCATGACAGCAGCAATGGGAGGGAAAAGTTCCATGTTCCAGCGTGAACAGTCTTTTCTCCCTTTGTCCATTGTCCCTTCCCATGCCAGAGACTGCTTATTTCCCAGGTATCCTGACTTGCCCAGTGCCATAACAAACAGATGTGCCCTGCAGTTCCAGCGGTGTTAATCACTCTGTTGGTCTGTGCACCTTGCAGCTCTGATTACAGAGCGATTCCTCCATCTAATCACAGCTGTGGTACCTAGAAAAAAGAGCTCTGGCTGGGCTCAAAGGTCTGGAATGGTGAAGTATATAGTACACTGGACTCTGTTTCCACAGTTTCCACTCTATTTCCACAGCAATAGTGGAGATGTCAGTGGTGAAGCTGACACCATGAGCTGCACTGACACAATGAACCTTTACTGTTCTGTGTTTATGCTCCTCACTGCAGTGAGCTGAGTGACCTGCTAGAGAACAACTTCCCAGAGACCTGGAAATCCTGGAAGGGCTCTACAAACAGCAATTGCAGTCCCTACAGGGCTACACATAGGAAGGAGTCATTCTGAAATATTTTTAGGGTGTCATAACGAGTTATGATTATTAAAAGTGGCAGTTTGTCTCAGATATCCTTGACTCTTTGGACACTGATGTTCAAAGCATGCTCAAATCTATTCGTGCAGCTCCCTTCCTGTTTCTTTTCACCAGAGCACTAGGAGATCCTTGTGGTTGCTGTTGGCCTAAAGTTTGAACAAAGATGTTCTCATTTCAAACACAGATAGATTATGTTTAGCCCTGGAGGCCTGGAATAAATAGCTGGAGCTGGGTGACATTAGCTGAATGGAAAAACTTGTGTTGGAAAATGGCCTTTTTAGAAAATGAACATTTTTATTAAGCTGAAAAAAGGTTATTTGCTTTTTTTTTTTTTCCCCAAAAATATTTTTGGGGTTTAATTATTTTGTGGAGATTTTAAATTAATTTCTTGCCTCTAATTTTTGTTTGGTTTCTATGTGTTGCCTTGGAAATCCATCTGTGGTTGGGGTTATTTTTCTTTGTCCGTATGTTCTGTCATTGGACATGTCTTTTTTCCTCTGTGTGTATAAGACTATACTGTCTTTGTGCTGCTTCTTTCTCTTTTGCCCTTTCTTTTTCCTGCCATGAAAACTCTCCCCTTTTTTCCTTTCTGGTTTTTTAACTTTTCAACATTTTCATGTTGGCTTGGTAGACAGCTGCTGTATTTTTCCTTCCTCCTTTGTGTTCAGCTTTGTACTTTATTGGGCTTTGTGTCACACCTTTGGCCATTTGACACACCTTTCTAGTTCTGCTTCTTTGACTCACTTTCCCTTCTGGGTGTCTGAGGTGGGCACCATTCTTTTCTTTTTCAAGTATTAAACTCTCCCAAGCATCAACTCTATTTGAAAATCTCTGATGAAAAAGGCAATTAAGATCCTGTAGGGGAAAAAAAAAGAAAAAGAGGAAGCAAACCCCAGAAATCCCAGCCTCTGCTCAAAATGACAATTATGACAATTCACAGTTATGTTTTAAATGCTCGTGACTGTTAAATGTAGACTGCCCTGGGAGATGGAATCCCGAAGCTGACTGGGAAAAATGAAAGGCAGAGACTGAGTGAACAGAATTGTGTAAAATCTCTGCAGAAAATGGAGGAGAAAACCCCAGCAAATCTGAAAAGAAAAGGTTTCTTTTCCCCTGTTGATCAATAAAGGATCTTCATATGCTTAAACTGTATTTGTGTTAATGAGACACATTGAGAAGTGACTCTGACTGAATTTAATGAGTTCAGGTCTGTTAATTTCTCAGACTTTCTCAAGATATTAGTGGGGCGTGTTTTGGAGTCAGATTCTCTCCCACCTACTGCCTTGTAGCTCACACCTCCTTACTGATTACTGTTATGTTTTACCTGGCTAAAAAAGCTAAGTTAGTGCTGATGGAGCAGCTCATGTTAGTTAAGAATATCCAGCTGGAGGCAGAAACCCTTCCATTGGCAGCGCTGGTTCTAGAAGGGATCTGTGTCTTAGGCTGCTGCTTTAGATTTGTCCCCAAATTTAGGGCTAGGCATTTGTAACTATAGACACCTACAGATGTGATTGAGGAAGTTATTCAAATTACTGATATTCTTATTCTTTACTGGTCAGAAAAAGAGGGAGAACAAATTTTAAAAGTGTTAAAACTGCAACGAGAGAAAAAGTGTGAGAGTAGTAGAAATTTCTCTTCTACCATCCTGTAAATTATTCACATGTGCTGCCTGGTAATTACTTCTAATGAACATCTATAAAGAATTTTGATATGCTCAGATGAGCAGTACTATGGAAAGTGTGTCCAGTGTTGAGATCTGAGAGATAAGACACCAGCAGAAAGGAGAGAACTACCCATATCATTATCCTCCTGTGGTATATTGGCTCACTGGTGCCCTGCCTCGATGCCTTATTAGAGAACCAAATTACTTTTCAGAGTGTGAACTTCAGAGCCAATAATCTAATGATGCTTCAGTTTAAGGAATAATGTGGAGCAATGACAATTTCTGGCAGTCTTTCTAAACACGGGATTTGAGTCCTTCCTTTCCTCAAAGGGGCAATGTCATAATTATTCTTGTATCCCTCTGTCCAGCTGCATGACTCAGCTTTGCATCATCTTGAGCCCATCAAGCCAATGATCAAGGAATCTGTGACTTGCACTTGCCTGTGATCTCCCTGTGATGTTAGTGGTGAAATGTGCTTGATTAGATTTTTGATCTACTGATTCATAACAAGATCCCATTAAGGAAGCAATTTTCTACTGATCTTTGTCAGGTACATCCTGAGCCTCATCCTTCATTGTTTGATGCTTCCCTTATTGAAGAGTGCCCAAATCGCCTGCATTACTTGGCTTGGGAAGGGGGGCCCATGGAAATCTACTGTGCGATGAAGATTTATTATTTTCAGGGACATACAATCAAAGGGACAGAGAATTTTGGTTTGTGGTAACACTTCAGTATAGAGCTGCAGGTTGGAACAGGTGACATTAAATGTGTTCATTCCTAATCTTTGTGAGCATCCACTTTTCCTTTCCTATCCCATGTCTTTGTGTTTTTGAAGAAACACCTTCTTCACCTTTGCAGGGTGCTCTTGGCATCTCTTCAGGATGCACTATCCAGCTCAGAAAAGCTGGCTGTTGCCCTGGTGAAGTAGAACAACCTCTTAAAAGGCAAATTTAGTCTAAAATGTTGTGCTAGGTCAGAGTAAGGAAAAATGTGTTAATTTAAAGGGGGCTTAGACAAATTAAGAGTAGTTTTATTCGGTATAATTTATAGCTTCTCCCTTGCCCTTTTTTGTATTAGAACTCAAAATCAAAGCAGAAATGTGGTGGCAGAATACAGATAGAAAGAAAGAAGGGAAAGGAAAAAGACAGGGAGGAAGGAAGAAAGAATGAGACTTGGTTAAAATAGAGCTCTTTTATAAATATGTAAGTTAGGTCTTTTCACAGCACCAGTTGAAAGCTGGTGACATTTGAGAGTTCAAGATAAGTCAAACACCAGTTGGAGATTAGTATCAAGGAACATTTTTTAACAAGTGTTCCACTGCAGGCCAAAGGTAGCGAAAAGAAAAGTCTTTCCTTCATACATGCTTATCACTTGTGAAGGAAATAAAACTTTTATGGTTAGTGTGTCTTTATGTTTTATTCTCAAAATGACCTGTGCATTCATCGTATCTCTGAATCAGCTTCAAATGGGACTCTTTTCTCCAGTAAAGATTGTGGTGGACCTTTACATTTCCACCTCAGGGCAAAGCTGCTCCAGGAAAAGAAAAGGAAAGAAACAGGAATGTTAAAGGAGTGCTGTAGTTATCATCAGAGAAGGACTGATAAATCACTTAGTTAAGTATATTAAAATATATATGATAATATAAAAATTGATACAGAGTGCATATAGCTAGCCATTTGTAAAAAGAAAAACAAAAAACAAAAGGTGACCCATTTCCACATGGAGGAAAGACCTGGTTTCTGTATATCTGTCCCTTTAAAAGTTTGGCAGATCATGCAACCCATGGAAGTGGCCAGCACTGCTTGGGTAAATAAAACCTGCAGCAGCTTCATGGCCTGACCCTGAGCGGGCTGCATGCACTAAACCCCTAGAGATGCATCACAACAGGAGGGACATATTGCATGCTGAACCACTGTGCCATCCAGCACGGCCAGCTGGAATTCATCCCAAAGGACAAACCAGCTACTGAGCTCGTGCTGTGTGTCAGCAAGGCCAGAGACTCCTGCTGGGAGGTCCCACCTGGGGGCTGGGTCCCTGGAACTGTGCTCATGGTTTGGCTGAGGCGGATGTTGTGTGCGTTGTGCTGGGGATGCTGTTTAATTAAATTGCTGCTGTGCTTAGTGTTGGGACACCTGTGTTTGACAGAGGCCTGGAAATGGATCTGTCTCCTTTCCCAGCTGTCTCTTTGGTCTGCCTTGCTGTAGGGTCTAGTGATGAGGATGGATGCAGCGAGCAGCGCAGTGCTCTGCTCCTCTCTCCTGTGTGACCTCCAGCATGTCCCTAACCTTTTTGTTCACAGTCTGTACAATAGGGAAAAAAGTTCTGTGCCTTCTCAGGCTATTGTGATGATGAATATGTTACTGATTGTAATGAACTCATACTGGAGCTGTAGGAGCCATATCAGCATCTGAGATAAGTGACAACCAGCACACAGGAAAGTGCCGTGCACTAAAGCTTTCACTGGCAGAACTGCATCTTTCACATCCTGCTGAGCTTTACCTGCTGCTGATCACAATGAACAACTTAGGCCCTGAAGCTGGAGGATTGATACTCTTTGTACTTTATTTTTATCCAGCTGGTGGAATGGGAAATGCTATCTTACCACTTCTTAGTAGTGTCTAATCCTTCCTGGGCTCTGAGTTCTTTGTCCCCAGAATGCCATGTGGGACTGAGTTCCACAGGTTAATTACACATTAAATAGTGTTTCATTTTGGTATGTTTTCAATGGGTGGCCCTTAATTGCATGTTGCCCTCCAGGTCTTGTGTTATGGGAAAGAGTAGAGAGAAAGGGAACCAGTAATTGCCCTTCTAGACATTATCTGCAGTGCTGTCTCATATGTCTACTCTCCCTCTTTTACCCCTCATCATCCCAAAGCTTTTCATTTTCCTTCTAATGGATTACTTTCTTCCCCCTCTATAATAATGCATAATAATCCAACCTACTTTTGCTGCCTCCACTGTCTCTTTCTGCTTGGCCTTTTTAGTGACTAAGCCTGAGCACATTATTCCAGCAGAGGATGAAAACTACTTTTACACAGAATGGCAGAATTTTGTCTGCATCACTGACTTGTCTCTTTTTGATATTCTTCTGTTTGGGGCTTGTCTGGGGATTCAAACTTCAGGAGATGCTGAAAACCGGGAGTCTTTTCTCAGGAAAGAAGAGAGGGGTGGAGACATTCTCAGGGAAGCTGGGAAAGTGATGTCTGGGTCATCAGGTATCATGGGTCTTCAGGAAACACTTTTGGTAGATTTTCAAGTGAGTACAAAAACACTGGAGCTCATTGGTGGTCTTTGTGGCAAAATGAAATGCTTTCAGAGCAGGATCAGAATCTGGTCCATTTATGCAAAAGATGCCAAACTCCAAAAACATGCTGAAAGTTTAAGGACGTTATTAAATATAGGAAATAATTAAACTTTATCTTCTTTGGTTCTTTATCCTGTACAAGTAAAACTTGAAAGCATTTCTATTGATGGGAAGGGACTGAAGTTTGTTGTTTTCTCCTATGAGGAAAAGCATGCACAGCTGAGGACTGCAATGGACAGTGATTGGGAATTGGTGATCCATGCCAGCTGCTTCCCACCTGAGTGTCTGCCTGGCCTCCAAGGGTGGCCTTTCGTGGAGGGCTCCCAGCAAAGTCATGAAGTACTGCTGTTTCCATGGATCCATCTTTGAGTTAATCAGGTGAAGAAGCTGACAGATCTCGCTCATGATGGCCTGTGTGACTCAGCATTGCAGGGGGATGGCTCTGCCTCGTGGTAGAAATCGTATTGCTGTGAACGCTCTAATCCCATTCTGCAGCGTTACATTACTCTAAAAATGCAGACTCAAACACACTGACTCCATTATACTTCAAAGCATTTCTTTTTCCCTGGGAGAAAAATCTAGATTGGATTTTCCCATTCTTCTGTCTGTCCTCTCTACCTTAATTTAGAAACACAACAGTGTCATTCTTCATAAATTTCTCCTCCCAATTGTTAGCAAAGCATAGGACAACATTTTGTGAGGATGTATAAAGATGTATTTATGACAAGATTTTCTGCTGATATATATCAAGATAGTTTGCATCATGTTTGTAGGCTGTGCTGTGTTATATCACAGGAATACCTTGTATTTTGTTATTCAGACTATCCTAAACACGGGCACTGTTAGCACTGATACTTTACTCTCATTTGTAGGACTTTGTGGTAGTGTGTGATTCTTGTCCTCCACATATAATTCCATGCCTTGGAGGGATAGGAGAAACAGAGGGAGGAGAGATGTGAGGAACCAAAGCTCTGTAGTGTAGTAAAGAAATAGCTTGGGGGAGATTTCATCAATGTCTATAAACACCTTCAGAAAACAATGCAAGTTTGGAAAATGGAATGATTTTCTCTTTAAACGTAGTAGCACAAGCAGCAATTGTTTTGATGATTGAAGGAAATGTTTGAGTTAGTTTCAGGAGTTTTTCAGTAACGAGAATTAGGATGGTAACCCTGTGAAGTGGGTGTATGTACAGCACACACTGGTGTGGTGTCTGCTGGGAGGGGATGCTGACAATCTTGAACTCAATTAAAAAACTTTGGTTACTCTCTCAATTTTAAATATAAAGGTGGCATGACTCTCATCTTAATACATTTTAAAATTAACGCCTTAATAAAAAGTTAAAATATTAGTTTCTGGGCCTATCTGTAGGAAATATTTCTGAAAATTTAGCCACAGTGGAGCTCCATCAGTTGCCAACAGAAAAATGGCAAGATCAGTTGGTTTCTAAAGACAAAATTCGATTTCTTCTTGTGATCTGAAGGCAGAAAGTTCTATTTCCCCCCCATGCTTATTTAGTACACCTTTTCCCACAAACTTATGATTTTCCAAAACATATTTGTTGGACTACACCGAGCAAAAGATTTGGAATTACAGCCATAGGAAAGCCTGTTGGAAAAGTTGATATGTTGTTGACCTTTAGAACAAAAAGAACTTTGGATGTGATCCTGGCTTCACCTCATCAAGGCAGTCAGCCTGTGCTCATTTTTGAGCCATGTTTGACATGCCATAAGCAGAACTCTTGACCAAAACATCCATCAGGAGCTGTTCAGAGAGTGATGTTTTACAGGAGCCAGGCAGGCATTAGAGCATGACCTCGAAAGAGTAACACTCCAGTCTGGGAAGCACGGGGTCACCTTCAGCAGAAACGCAGTGCTGGGAAACAAAGCATAAATCAATAAACATGGCCAAGGTCTTGAAAAGAAAAGTGAAAGGCAGTGTAAACATATCCCAGTGTGATCTCTGGGGGACCTGCAGGAGTGTTGGAGATTTCAGAAAGACTGGTGAGGTCACCTGGAAGGGAACAGCAGATTTTGGAGACTCTAAAATGGGATCTTGGCATTGGCTGTCTTCTAAATGGGTTGGTTTTCCAGGATCCCAAAATAGTGAAGCCAGGGAGAGTCCAGGGTGCGTAAATGGGGTGGAAGCCCCAGAGCCCTATCTCAGCACTATAATTTCATATTTAGTGCTCAATATGTACAAGCAGCTATCTTAGGATCATCCCAGTGCCTGTCCAATATCACCAGTCCCTTGACTTGTACCCCTTGTGATCTGGCTCTGTGACAGGCCTTTGGCAAGTGAACAGGACACTGGATTTTCAGCTCAAGTCTGTCAAAGTATTGCCTGTGTGCATCCCTGTATCCTTGATGAACACAAGGTAGCTTGTTCCCATCTACTCTTGTACTGTTGGAAAAATGAAGGCATGAAATAGGTTCCTGTGCAGAAGTGAGGTCAGATGAATTTTGTGGGATAGAAGGCTGTTGGGAGGGAACTTGCTTTGAGAGTCCTGTTGGTGTTATTCAGTACAACAGGGCTAAGAATTCAGACAACACCTTGAAAATATGGCATCTCAAGGCAGGCTGGAGGCAGGGAGCTTTCCACTCTGCTAAGTGCCAGGAAGGCTATTTCCAGATGTGAATAAGTGAACCTTTTCTCCTTTTTGCATTGCTGTCCAGAATGTGAATTGTTCAATGCAGCTCTTCATTTCCCTGTGGCAAAGGAATACATTCACCCTCCCTTCATGCTAAAAGCACCCATGCCTCTAAACTGTCCCTGGAGCTTCTAAATCTTCTGAACTCCCACATTGCTCCCACAACTTAGAAGCTGTAGCCTTTAAATCAAGTTGAGAAGTTATTTTTTATCTCTCTTGATGTGGGTTAGTTGACAGGCAAGTCTTCATTTGGATCATTAGTGGCAAAATAAGCTAATAATAAATTAGTAATGAACTTTTACATATTAGGAGCAAGATCTGGAAGTTGCAGCTGGCTTCCAAAATAAATTTTAAAAAGGCAGAGGGAGAAATCCAGTCCATTAAAACACCACTTAATTCAAGGCTGCATTTATTTGCTCCTAAAGTGGTGTGGGTGGCAGTTGCTTGGTATGTCTCCAATGAGGTCAAAAAACTTAGCAAACAGCTCAGATCTTGCTTGTTTGTAATAAGCTGCATTTCTGTTGGCTGCAATAATTTGTGAGAGATAGAAACTCTACCTGTAATCACTCCCTGCAGCTCTCACATCTGAAGTGGAGAGCAGTCTTCTGATTGGAAACATATTTTGGAGGGAAGAATTAATTTGATTAGCGCAAAAGAGAAGGTGAAAATCCACTTTCCTACCTTCATCTTTTACTTTTCTCATGTCTTCTACTGTATTTCTTAAGCAAAGACCCAGTCCTTGAAAAGGCTCTTGCAGACCATGAGATCTGCAGTTTTGCCTTTCCCTTCCCAAAGTTGTCAGAGTTCTTTTGCTTCTGAGAGCACAAGAGCCTCAGTGAGTTAGGATTTCCAGAAAGCTCACCCCCAGAGACACTGAGCACTGTTCTGGATAGCTCAGTGGGAATTGGGCTGTGCTCTGGAGGATGGAGCAATGACTTAATAGGCTTTTTTCTTTGCAGAACTTCAATGGTGCTCCAATTAATTAAGCTTTGCTTCTCCAGGGGAAGAATCTGTTCAGCTAAGAGGAGCTTTCACTCATGCTCACCCTATTTCTCCACATTCCTTCTTTCCAGCAGAAATATTTTCATGTCCCTGGTTTGAACCTTCCTTGCTTGTAAAATAGCCACTTAGTGGTACCATTGATAATTACAAAATCTGTAGGCTTCATTGGAATTTTAAGTTAAATGGTATCCAACCATCAGGAAATATTACACATTGACAAATCAACTACCCAAATGAAGTGACATCCAATTTTTTTCTCTTCTGCTGATTTCCATTCTGGTTTGGCATGAATGCAGTGGTGCCTTCTTACCACGCTCTTTATTTAATTTCCTGATCGGTTTTATGTGCAATGTACACTTGGTACAATACAGGATTTTTAGACCTCATCTGACCCTCTCTGTCACCACCCACTTCCCTTTATCATCCTGTCAGCTCCCACTCCAGCCTGGCTGACACTTTCAGCAGCTTAGTGGACACCCCAGTCTAACCCTTCCCTTCAGAATGAGGATATAGAGGAGCCAGCCAAAGCAAAAGCCTAGGCTGACAAAAGACAGGGTGAGGGACTTGGCTGACCCCTTGAGCTTAATCATGGTGGCTTAATCTTGAAAGAGTAGCAGGAGAGAAAGAAGTTGGGTTGAAGTTTAGATGATGAAAATGCCATGCCATTTGAGTCATGGCATGGCTCATCCGAACTGTTGAATTGTCTCTCAAAGCTTAGGTAAAAAATAATGCCTTTTATTAAAATCAGGTTTTGTTCCAGTGGAAGTGGGGCTTGCTTTCCTGGTTCCCTCTGCTATGCAGTTTGTGCCACGGCACCATCTGCAGCAGCTGGGAAAGCAGCAGAGGTGTGGCTGGTGGAGGTGTCTGAACCTCTGGAGGAGCTGCCAGCTGGCAGCCTGGCCTCCCCTCCTCTGAGCTCCTGCTCTGGGAGCAGCACCAGCAGCTTGTCAGCACAATGAAGATCAGGCCAAGGCACCTGCAGTGGAGGGCTGGGTGAGAGAAAAAAGTAAGAGGAGAAATATATTAGACACACATGAAATTAAAGGTGGAAGAAATGACTTTGAGTGTGATTTGAGTGTTGTTCAGTACATCATTGACACAGACTGTGAGTGGTGCAAATCACTGAGAGCTGAGGAATTAAGAATAAGAATAAAATACTCCTAAACTTTTTTTTTTATTAGTCTTTTATTGTCTTGGTAAGGTTGTTCTTTTCCTCAGCTCACTCATGGAACTACACAATTTTCTGTCCAGGAAGCTCCTTTTCCAGTTTATGTTATCCCTTTATTCCTACAATCCCTTTTGTTGGCAACTCATCCGAGCACAGTCTTGAAAAGAGAGAATGTTGCCATCTCTGTGATTAATGGTTTCATCCATTGAATTGCAATTACAAGTTTTAATCAGTTCATTATTCCACCTAGTTTTTTGGATCTTGACAGTTTTGCCGTGGAAATTAATTGAATTGGCTTCACCTCAAGGCTTTCCTGCAAAAAGATCTTGTCTTGCCTTTGGGGACTGTGGGGGCTAATTGGCCAACTCAGATTTAATTTCCTCTTTTCCAATATGGAAAAAAAAAAAAAAGAAAAAAGTTTGAGGATGTTTTTATTTCCCTTTCCTTGTCAACCACAGATTCCCATTTTCTTTTTTAATTTTCCAAACTCCATTTCCTTTACAGTGTAAGATGGGTGCACTGCTAAAAGTTCTGCTTGAGATAACGGTTGAGAATTCATCTTTTTAGTCAAAATTGTTAATACAGTTTTCTCTTCCTCAGAGAGTGGCTACTTCTCAGATACTGCAATTTTTTGTCCCTGACTGCTTTTTCATTTCATCTGGTCTAATGGATCCTGTTTATAAGGAGAAGTCCTGTGACTAGCAAAATTCTTGTTATAAGTCATCCTTGGATTTTGTTTTTGTTTGTGCCATATTACTGGAACTCAGAGATGAGCAAGCAGTAAATTCCCTAAAGATGTATACTCTCAGACAAGAAATCAAATTAGTGGAGACTTAGTAGTCTATACAGCTGCCAAAAAGCTCACAATTGGACTCCATCATACAACACAGATATGATCCAAAAGAAATTTCAGCAACAACTGGAGTCTGGCTGAGTTGTTAACACAGTGTGAGAAGATGTACAACCAGTAGCTGCAAAAACCCTCCCAGGCAGAGCCAACCTGCTAAGCTTCCTTCATGGAAGGGCTGCCATTCACTTTTCTGTTACCTTGGAAATATTGTTATACAGTATTTGCTTAGGTAAAATAGATTTTCAGAAGCATGCTCTGAGTGTCCATTCCTTTCATTGCATTTCCTTGGAACACACTTCTTGGAATCTATTGTGAACTTTAACTGGAAAGGGTGGGTTACAGAACAGCCACTGAGAAGGTAAAAGAGAACAGCTCCTAGTGATGACAACCACATATCATGTGGGATTTTCAGAGCCCTGAACATTGTGTATTTGGGCTCATGGGTTTAATTTGTATTAATCTATGGGTTTACTTGGTGTGTATTTTGAAATTCTGTATCCAAGCTGGAAGTTGGAACCAATCCTTTTTCATGCCTATAGGCAGCACAGGATCCCTCTCTGCCAGGAATTTCAGATTTCTTTTTTGTTCAAGGCAGAATAATCCAGTCCCTGGCTGGGATGCTTTGGAAGGGGGTAAAAGCAGACTATGGAAAGTTGAATATGTTTTCCTGTCAGGTTTGAAAACAGAGATTTTTAAAGAAGCAAATGTATTAGGGAACAAAAATCTGTTACCTTAGAGTTTTTATCTTTTTTTTTTTTTCTTAAACATTTTTTCTTTAATGAATCAAAGCATTTCTGAACCAGATTTTTCATCGCAGCAGGAATCACCAGCCAATATAAGTATTAGAGAAGAGGGCACAATGGCATCCTTGGTTTCATTTTCCATTGGTGCTTTGCTGTAATTAGAAGACTTTCTGCCTTGGTGGGAAAGCCATAGGCTATGAGGCCAGCACAGAAATGGGGCAGGACCATATGATTCACCTCAGATTCAGGTTCCTTTTATGAAATGATAAAACTGTAAGTTTCCATTTCACAGCATGAGTTTAAGGCTTCAGTCAGAAGTGTGAAAAGGTGCATCATGCTGGAAAGCTGATTAAAAATACATGCTGCATATTAACAGAGCCCAAATGGAATAATTTTTTTTCCAAATTCTTTTGGTTATTAAGGTACATCAAAGGTACATACTTTTTAAATGATGAAAGAACATCCTGTCCTTTTAGTCAAGGTGATTAGTGATATTAGTATCAATAATATCAATTAGTATTGGATCCTTTTGGTATAGTTAACAGGGAATAACATTTCTCTGGCAACTCATAGTGCAGTATCCAGAAGGGAGCTTATTAAAATATGACTCTTCCCCTTTCTGTACAACTCTTTAGTTTAATTACCTCATTAATAATAATGCAGGATCCAGGAAGTAACTTCCTCCTAGGTGCTCCAAGATATGTTGTGGAATTACAGAGACCAGCAAGGCGGAGAGATATTTATATGTTCAGTCCTCACAAGAGAAGGTGGGGGGTGAAATTGGGGACCCATGGGAATGCAGAGGAATCTGGGAAGTGCAGCCTGGTTTGTGACCGCAGCCACATCTGAGCACGCTTTGTGAGCTTAAGAGAAACAAACAATAGCAGTTCCTTTAATGTGCAAAAATAAAGATCTGTTGTTTAAAGAGCACACAACTGTATCTGCCACCTCCTGATGCTTTTGACAGGAATCACAGAAGGAGCAGATTGGATCAGCAAAACTTCACTCAGCCCTGACAGTTTGATTGCACTGCTGTGGAGGATATGACAGATGTTGGAACAGCACGAGCAACTTAAACAAAATGCAGCAAGCACAAAGCTGGGGCTCAACCTCTCCTCCACTTAAAATGATTTGTAATCTCTGCACGGTCAGCATACAGGGGCAATGGTTTTACATGTATGAGGGGAAAGGGAAGATTGAGACAAGTGGGAAAAAATTTCCTCCAAATGATGAAGTGCCCAGTAATATCAGACAAGTGCGTGGATCTGGAAACATGTTATTTGCCTTTCATGAATTCGTTCAGAAATGAATCATAGCTGAGGCACAGGAGGCTTTGGAGATTCATTGGGCAAACAGCAAACAGATAAACAGGCTTTACAGCATGTGCATATGTAAAAATAAGAAACAAAATATTCTAAGGAGTCAAGGAGCTGATGTTTGGCAGCTCATTCCCACCTCAGATGTTTACCTACCTGTGGCATTGTTTTCAAATTTGTTGAGAATTCCTTGCTCTTGCTGATTTTTCACACTGTGCTCAGCATTTCTGAGACAAATGAGAAGGGAAATATTTGAGTCATGTACCAGTGGATCTGAAACACACGGGGGGGGCAGGTGCAGTGCTGGTGTCAGGTGGCAGCACTGCAGAACCAGAACTGAACACACAACTCAGGTGATGGATTTTGCCTGTAGGTTCAGTGAGTTCTTGCAAGACTGCTTTCCCCATCATAAGTGAGCTCTCCATTTTCTTCTTATGTTTCATGGAAATCTCTTCTGCTCCCTGATGTGGGTGCACGTGTGAGGTCAGCAGTCACGTCGCACTCACCAGTTGTTTATCATTACAACAGCATTTATTTTAACGTGGATAGAATGCTGTCAGAAGGGAAGTAGTGGTAGCAGCAGATAGCTATAATGAGTAAGTGGCCTGTGAGTGTGGTAACTTTGTCCACACTACTGTGAGAGAACTGTCATCCTCTCCCAACATGCCTCTTCCTCTTCAGGTTTCAGGCATAGGCACAAAATGACCAAGTGTGCAAGAGGGTCTTGGTCCAGAAGCTGGCTTGAGAGCATTAAACTAGATTTAGAATGGGAAGGGGCTGAAGTTTTGTTCAACAGAGAAAAGCCAGGTACCAATAGAGCTGCTACAATATTTTTTTTTAAAAAAGCAGCTTTCAAAACCTTTTTACACCCCCATATTCTAATGCAATTTCTTTTCTAGTGGTTGTAGGAAAGATTCCCTAATTCCTTGCCCTTTCCTTTCTCAGATCCCTCCTGTAGATGGGCTTCCTGTGGGTGTCTCTAAGATGGGAATCAAGTTAAAAAATAAGGATTTTATAATATCATAAGCTCCTGCAATGTTTATCTTTCTCTCTACTTTCAAATGCATCCCAAGCAGGTGGCAGCTTTCTGGTTCCATTCATTCACAAAAGAAACTCAAAACTCCAGCCAACACCTTCCACTGGAACTATGTTTATCCCAGGTGTCCTCCTCAAGGACTGCTCAACCTGGACTCTGGATCATCTCCTGATATTCAGATGGGACAACAAATATCCTGCAAGGCTGAGCCAGCAAACCACATATCATGGTTCTTAGCAAGACCATAATTTGCTAACAGTATGAAATTTTCAGGATAAGATTATATTGCCACTTAATATATTATCATACTGCTGTTACACTCCTGCGCAAGTTTTTGGGGAAAGGATTGCTCTCACTCTGCATTGTGGGTGATGCATTCATTGTTTTTGCCAAGAAAAGCCAAGAAAAACCTGAGCAAAACACAGATTTTTCTACTTATCTTTTGCCTGTCCTAGACCTTCCCTATTTCAGTGATATATATCCAAAATTCAGGATGTTCAGACAGCCCTGGTGTTGAACTTTGCAGGAATATATGGATTTAATAGTTTAGGCTCATCTCTTTCTTCATTGACCATTTTAATATCCTTCATCTATCTCAGCTCAAACTTCTCCTTGGGGCATGTTTTCTCAGCAGTGTAAACCTTTGCAAAATATAGCCTTTGGCTGTAAAATTTGGGTGTCTAAATAGAGCTGGTTGCCTACCTTCCTCTGTAGTTCATGAAGAGAGGAAGAGGCGGCTGAAAGATGATCAAATTATTAACTTTATTTACTTTATTATTACTTTATTTGTTAACTTTATTTACTTTATATGGTTGCAATGTATCTTTTGTCTCCCTTCATAGATTTGAGGGGCAGCCACAAAATTTAGTTTAGACCAGATGTCATTGTAGTGGTTGAGACTAATTCCCCTCTTATGGTGTTTAATACTTCTTTTTGTATATTTCTCCTTGGATGTCACCCACAGTAATTAACAAATTGAAGGCCAAGAACCAGAGATAGAAATAGAAAAGAAGAAAAAAAAAAAAAAAGAGAGAGAGCTCAGCTAAATTTTTGTGACCTTAATTTCCCTAGGAGGAACTAATTTTGATTTCTATCTGGGAAGGGGACAAGTGTTTGGAGATTCTTTTTTTTTTCCTCCTTCCAAAATGTCTTGCCCACTCCTAGAAATCTCATGTAAATTCAAAATATTGCAGATTTTCTGCTGGGATTCCTTCCTTGTGTAGGTACCAGTGGAGTTAGGAGCAGCCTATCAAGTGCAGGATGACATATGGAAACAGCAGTACACAAATATAACCTGTGCAAGAGAATCCAAATCACAGACCTGGGGATTCATTGACTCAGCTAGGTTTGGCAAGCAGGATAAGGATTTGTTTAAATAAGGTTGTGCCTCTCAATGCTTTTCTGCTGATTTTATGCTAAAAGAAACCTCAGGATCAGAGCAATGAGATGTGCAAGGGTAAAGTCTCTGAAATCCCTGCAGGCCTTATTATGTGTATAAGGAGACAGGCAGCGTGCATTTCAGGGCTGGGGAAGCTATTGCACTTGATTTAGGGGTAATTAAAGTGTGTGAGTGGCAGCAGAGATGGCATGTGATGCCTCAGACACCTTTTCTCCATTTTGCTTCCTGCCTGGCAAACTCATCTGCATGCTGAATGAAGGATAATGTCTCACAGCATTCTCCCTCTACCTTTTGAGGATTTCTCTTCTGCTTTCCCCCCTCCTCTCACTGCTTTCCTCTCTGAGATTTCAGACTGAATATCTGGATTTTGCTCCAAATTATGTCCTTCTTCCTACCATGGCTAAATCTGAAAAACATTTTTTCCTAGGACTAGGAATGTCAGTCATGCTCTGATGTGTAAAAATGACCAGTCTAGTGCACCACTGAGAAGAAAATAGCCCCTGCATTGAAATATTTTTGTTAGTGCTGCCTATCCCTCCAGAGCAAATAATCCACAGGGGAAGGGACGCTGATCTCATTTTTAATCTGCCCATGGCCTGTTTTGTTTCCAGTAAGTCAGCCAAAGTGAGGATTTGTGGTGAATGTTCAGCTGTGGAAGTGGCTGAGTCTGCACACAGCAGGGGCAGCACAGCCTGGATCCAATGGATGCTGGATGGGACAGGCAGGCACAGGAAGAAATGGGAAGGTTTTCTCTTGAGCTCTGCCCATGCTGGGTGAGATTGGAACTGTGGGTCATCTGGTCCATCTCCCTGCTCCAGCAGGGTCATGCTAGAGCACATTGCAAAGGATTGCATCCAGATGGTTCTAGAATATCTCCACTGAGTCCCAAATTTCAGGAGACTTGTCTAAGCCTCGTTTCTAAAAGATCTGTCTTAAGTCTCTTTTAAAGGGGCTGAAGGCCATCCATGATTGCAAATAGATGTATTTACATCAAAAGAGAAAGATAGAGAATGCACACAGAGGTGATAATTGTTCACATTATTCCATCTGTCTAATAGCAGAACAAAATTGCTGGCAGATTGGAGTTCACTGTAAGTGAAAACAAAAAGCCTGAGGCAGTCACAGAGCTATTAAAGAGAAAAGAAGGTTTGGGCTTTGACCTATGACAGTCATTTTCCTCCTTTGACTGCATCTCTAAGTTGAACCGAATCAAACTGAAAGTAGTGGCGTACTCGATGGTTTGTGTCTGTGCACAGCATTTTGCCAGAGGGAAAGGGCAGCAGTTCATGTACCCTAAAATGGTGGCATTTCTTTCCCTGGCTTCTGATTAAAAAAGATGCTGTGTGGGGAAACTGTGGGTGATGACAGCCTTGGGGGTTTCCTCCCATTTTGATTTAGAAAGTAGAAAGGATACCATTTAGATCAGACTGTTTATGAGTGAAAGATATTGTTGACAAACCAATAAATAAACAATGATTCCAGAGTGAGTCTGCAAGGAAAGTAATGTCCAATCACTCCTCTGATAAATGTCACTCCAGTAGCATTGCTTTTGTCTCCTATTTATGAGAGTAGAACTGAGGTTTATAGATTAAAGAAAGGTTTGAAAAGACAGTCACAGAGTTGGGATCTATATTCCTTGACGTGACAGATTACTCCAGATCAGGCTGACTATTGGTCACATCAGAAAATCAAGCTTGAGATGCTTGTTTTGATTTTTTTTTCACCAAACACTGCCATAAGGACCTTCCTGAGACCATTTAATCAGAGAGAAAACAGAAATGTCTGAAGCAAGAGAGGCAGTGAAAGCTTGTAACACAGCAGTCACATGGAAATTGTCAGTAACTAAATAGATTTAACTAATTTTGGATAATAATGAATTTTTTTATTATTGTATACATTGCACCCACATGCACTTCTGGATACCACACGTTTTTACACGTGTATTCTCCCATTTGCCATGTGTCGTTTGAAGCAACACATCCGGAATGCAGTCCCTGCCCCATCAGCTGCCCTTTCCCTGCCAGCAGTGATTTCCATGAGGGCTCCATGGCTCAGCTCCCTGGAGCACCAGGAGCACATGGAGGATCCCCTTGGAGGCATTTAACTGAGGGCTGGAGCTCTGCTGGGAGGAGGGGTGCCCATACCCAGCTGTAATGACTACCTGTCAGGGAGATGCATGGTGTCCTTTCAGCAACTGAGCACAAACAGATGAGGGTGACGGTGGTATTTCTCCAGTCCCTTAATTAGAGCTTTGTGAGAGCAGAGGCACAAATGGAGATGTTTTCCATCATCTCTGATGAGGAGGGAGGTAAGGCACAGAAACCAGTTTGCTTTCGTTAGCCCTGGGCATTCTTCCTGCTGTGATATGTTCACCTTCTCATTTTTATCGCTCTCCCTTTAGCTCTTTATTTCTTCTTTTGTTTCTCCTTTCCTTACTGCCTTCAGGTTCCCAACAGGAACTAGCTTTCATTTTAAATAGCTAGAACCTCATGTTTTTCCATGACAGACTTTCCTAACCCAATTTTTGAGAACTGCAGTAAACTTTAAAGATCATCTCTAGGGTTGTTATGTATAGGGAGCTCAGAGCAGCAAATAAAGGAAACTGAGACACAGTTAGAGTTAGTGGATACTGCTAAAAAGCTGAAAACAGAGCTCAAAAGTTGTATTCTGAGGTCTGGACTCTCACCTGCAGGTGATACTCTGTAGGTAAGTGAGCTCTTTTCCTCCAGATAATGTAAAAGAATGCACAAACTTGATGCTGTAAACAGAGATTTGGGGCTTTAGGAAAGAAACTCATAACAAAGGTGCTCTGAAGAAGGCAAGGAGGATACCTTCATTTCTAGCCCAAATGTGAAGAAGTTTCAAAGAGGTGAAAGTGTGTCCCTTTTCCAGTTCCCCTGAGAGGAAAAGAGACATTTACTTCCTTTCATTCATACCTTTGCCCCTCACAACGTTTTCCTCAGGTCTAGTTTATCACAGCATCAGCTGCACCATTCTTCCAACACAGTTGAAAACAGAAGTTCCTTTTAGCTTCTTGTGGGGGAGCCTCAGACCTTTCCCCCCACAAGGTCTCCTCCAGGAAGTCCAAGGAAATGCAAAATCCCTTGTGATAATTCAGAGGTTTTGGCAGGTAGACAGCAACAACAGGAGGTGGAAAGAGACAGCTGTGCAGGGGAGGAAATGGTGATATAAATACATGTTTAATTGCAGTTTAATTACAATTACTAGGCAAAATTTATTTAAATGCGGTGTAATTAGAGTGAGACCTTGATTTAATCCCAGTCTTATCAGACACAGTTACTACTATTTTCCCTCACTTCCTCCTCCTCCTCCACCTCCTTTTACATTCCCTCTCCTGAAGTTGCCCAAAGAAATTAAAAACAAGGCTTGAAACAAGCAGAAGGTATCCATCTTGGAAAGCTTTCAGTTTCCTGAAAATTCAATAGCCAGGTGGCTACCAGCCCAGAATATTCTCCCTGGAAACTGTGAAACCCCCACTCTGTCTTGGCAAGCCGTTACTCTTCCTTAGCAGATAATGATAATGGATTCTCATTAGCTGGGAATGACTTATCATGAATATAATTCATCACTGATGGCAGACCTCATAACCCATCTGCTCACAATAAGTAAATTAGACAAGTCAGACAAGATGGATTGTTCTTTCTGATCTACCTTTGGAGTGCCTCCACATCCTGTTCCAGTGGTTCATACTGTGTCTTCACACCATGATAAGGGTGAACATGAGGACAGACACAAAACCTCTTGAGCAGCTGACCCCTGACCTCATAATTCTCCATTTTCTCTCTTCCTTGCCTCTTCCTCTGCTCCTTGCTGTGGGTCTGGGCATGGCAGAAGCTTCTTTCTTTATGAGACAAGCACTCACAGCAGACCTCTCTTGTGGACCTGTTGTGTTCATGGACTGCTCCTGTGTGGAAGCTTTCCCCACTCATGTCTCCTTCACGGATGTTACATGTTTAAAACACTATTAAACAGTCCCAACCAATACAGTGAAGGGGAGTGGTGAGTTTTTCTTCTGCCTTCTCCTCTGAAAGCTGCATTGACTGTTCTTCTCCAAGAGTTAGTAATCATTTGGCAGATTGCCACTCCTGGGAGCACAGTTATTCCCATCCTTTGCTGTGAAGGAACTAAGGCACAGGCTAGCAGTCCTAGCTGGTAGCTCACACACACATGGCAGACTGTGGTGGGAGAGGAAATATCTTTACTCTTCAAATTAAATCTGGGTCCCCTCTGAAGTCCATAAGCTATCAGCAAATTTGCTCACTTCAGTGAAAATATTATTTTCTCCTTCCATATTGATAGTTAATTCATGTTGTTGTGCTTTGCATCTGCCTCAGTCTTTTCCAGCAGCTCTAAATAAGGGAGAGTTAAACCTATCCATAAAACTATGAAGCTATTAATTAATTATTGCATGTTTTATTTTGCTGTTGAACCATACTGGCCCTGCCTGAAGAAAAATTATGAACTGCTGGGATCTTTGCACAGGGAACCAAAACCAGAGACATGGAAGCTTTTCCCTCCCTCCTTTCCTGACAGAGTTTGCTCTGCTTTCTTTCTTTTTCTTTCCTTTTTTTCTTTTTTATTTTCCTCTCCTGTCCATTAATTTCCATGTGACCTGATAATTTTTTGTTCTTGTGTCAATTTTTGTGTAAGAGAAAAAAAGTGGGAAGAACAAAAGTATGAAGAAAAAAAGCAGGAAGAAAAAAAGCAGGGAGAGGTTTTAGTTTTTACATTCTTCCTCTCCTGCCCTACCCATCTCATTCAGGTTGATGGTGAGGAGGGAATCTGTCCCCATATGGGGTTTCTAAGAGCTGAGGATCACCACGTCCTTCATACCCCTGTGAAGTGGGTAAACCTGGGTCTTGTGTTGCAGATCATGATAAATCACACAGAGCCAACTGGATTTTCCTGCCTGCTTTAATATTTATTTGACAGTGAATTTTTAATAGGGGAGGACTTTCACTTGTCATCCTCGGAATACCAAGCAGACAAAAGAAGAGAAGGGAAAAACTTGAAGTAGTGGATACAATGTACTGGGGAAAGGGAAGAGAGGAAATATGGGAGGGAAAAAAGGGAAAAGAGGAAGAGAACAGGGAGGCAGCAGTCACTGCAGCATCTTTGTTTGAAGATGAGTTTCTCAGATAACAGCAGCTCTCACAGCAGTGAACAGTTCACACACAGCAGGGAAGCAAAAAAGCCTGAGAAAGAGTCTTTGACCCAAAGGCACTTATACCCTTCTGGAGTTCATTTCTCACATCCAGCCTTTGCATAAAAACAAATAAATTAACCGGTGATTTGTGAGCCCAATTTGGGGAGGAAAAAAAAAAAAAAAAAAAAAAGGGAAACCTCTTGTGGTCCAAAATCCATAATTATACCCTGGTAAGTGACTGAGAGAAAGGGATAGAGAATCACAACAGAGAGACAGATACCGTTGCCTAGATAAAGAGGTGGTGAGGAGAGAGAGAGAGCAAGTGCTTCAGAGAGATGACGAGCATTAGATGGAGTGGATATATGGCTGGAATTAAAGAGATGGATGCTGTGAGTACCCATGGGAAGATACCTTGCACAGATATTCTGTGAATAGATGTTGCAGGAAGAGGGATATTGTTAGATAGACAGGCACTGTCTGGGAAAAATGGGTAAGGCAAGAAATAATGCTGCATCTGGGAACGTGAAGATTGATTCTGTTGATAAATAAAGTCTATAAATAAATACTAAAGAAAAATATTTCAGTAGCCTGCCATCTATGAATATTTGACACACACATCTAAGAAACTTCATAGCACCTCATCCAAAATAAACATAACCAAGCAGCTACTAGATATGTGTGTGATTATACTGTTTAAACATTTACGAGATGTGAGCAGCTGCAGCAAAAACAACTATTTATCACCCAGTTCAGAGCTCGTTTCACCCTGATAGACACATCACTGATGGTCTGGCACCAGTATGGCAGAAAAGGCCAGGCCAGCAGGTAGATAATTAAGCACTAAAGCAACCCTGGATAAGGAAACAGGAATATATGATGTTTGGATTTCAGAACTGGAAATAGGCCACAATCTGGATATGAACTCCCCATTTTGTATCCAGCCTTACCAAGGGATAACACATTTCAAAATTATTTCCACCACTGTCTTGTACTGGCCAAAGCCTGACCTTAGGGGTGTGTCTGTCCCATGTTGCTGCTGCAGCCCCACAAGCCCCTGTAGGTAATCCCATTCCCAGCTGTCCTCAGCTGCCTTATTGGCCTTGGTGAGCATTCAAAAGTCCTGCTACTGAGTGTCCTGGTGATGCCTTGTGAAGGCTGACCTAGAACAGAGACTACACAGAGCTAAGGAATAAAGTAGGGATTTATTAAAAGGCCTCAATGGATGCATCTTGGGCAGCACAAGAGCCCAGCCAGGACTGCACCCAAGATGAACCAAAATGGTCACAAAAATGGACAATTGATCATGGGGTCTCACACTTTTATAAGTTCTGGTCCATTTTCATTTTGGTGTTAATTGTCCAAATATAGCTTTAGCTAATGAAGTCCCGTCCTTCTTGTTTTTCTCCCTTCATTCTGCCACTGTTTGTGTTCTTGGGCCAGAGATTTGGATCGGTTGTCCTTGGTCCCCAGCTAGACAAGGAATTGTTTTGTCTACATACTCTATGAAGAGAGCTTACCATCCCCTAATATGGAGCTCAGAAATATACACTAAAGCCGTACAGAATCTGAAAAATATAAAAGCTAAAACCTGAGGCATCACTGGCACGAGCATGGAACATCCTGTCAGCTCACTCCTACACCTGGCAGATGCTGGTCACACTGAGGGCCTTTCCAAGGAGGCAGATGCTGTGGTAGCTCCTGTGATCAGCAGTCCTGGGCACTGCTGGAGTCCAGATCATCTGAGCAGTGCAGGTACTTTAATCTTACATCTTTCCACCCACCCTGTGTCTCCTGCCTCACTTGACACCTCTTCTGAGCTTTATAAGGAACTCATTTCCTTGCTGTGTTCTAGACTGAGATTTTTAGTATCCCCACTGAAATTCTGTACCAGCTACTCTTTTGTTCACCTCCAGAACTAATTTTCTAATCTGTGCTTTGGCAGGATCTCTCCTTTTGTTCATTGCTCAGCTCTGTGCCAGGGATGCTAATTTTGAGGCTGCCAGTCTCAGCACTGCCCTTAAAGCAGACAGGTCCATCCTCAGGGGTCTGCTGCTTGTCCAGCACAGTTTGCTTGTGCTGTGAACTCTCTGAGGATTCATGATGCACCCCAAAATCCTTCTGGAATATGCCACAGTTGGTTTGCTCAGTTTTTTCCATCTTGACTTGAACATTCAGGTCCACAGCATTGGCAAGACGAGCGCATTAACCCTCTGTTCCCCTCCTAGAACACCTCCTCCCCACTACAGTTATTGTTTTAAAACAGCCCTAATCACAAAATGTTTTATTTCAATTCTTCCTATTAGAGAGCTCATGTATGTATTTTATAAATCATTTAATCTCATGCACTCTGGTAAATTCTCACAGAAAGAACTTCACATACTGTCTTTTAGCTTACTATGGATGCTGCCTTCGGGGCCCAAATGCTGGTTTGTGGGAAGAGGCAATTACGTATATATTTAATGGTTTCAAATTAAGTTTGAAATTAGCTTTGAACTGTATCATCCATTTCTAGTAATGATGCTTAATGTTATCGTGAGAAAATCAAGTGCTTTACATTATAGGTGTCAATTGAGTCTTGTTCAGGAGGTTGTCCAAGGACTCTTGATATGTCATGCTGGGAAGGTGATTAAATCCCTGGCAGGGTAAGTGGGAATAGTATTTTTATTTTTCTCCTCTTCCTTTCATTTCAGTCTTTCCTAGCAGCCAGTTTCTATCTCTAAGGATGTATCTCATAATAATAATTGCTTGTTATCAGTGGATATTTTCCAGTAGAGCAAAGATATCTAAATCCAAAGTCTCCAGCAGAGGATAGTGACAGGTCTGAGTTTAAGGAGTTTTAGTTTAATCCATCTTAAAGGAGACCCTCTGTAAGAAGAGAAATATTAGGCATTTCCTGACTATAGGGAGTAGTGTGGGACAAGGATATGTGAAACTTCTGGGGTGGGGAGACCTTGAAAGCAGCAAGGGAGTAGATAGCTCAGGAAATTTTATTTTCTCTTCTTCATGGACCTCTCTTGCACTGGGAATGTCTACAACAGCATGAAGAAGTGGGAGGAAGCATCTCCAGAAGCTAAAGCTATTGGTTTGGGGTGCTTGGCTGGGCTCCTCCATAGTCACAGATCATTGGACACATAATTTACACATTTTCCTTAGGGAATTCACCCTTAGCAGCTTAGGTTAATACAACCATAATTGTGTAAGTGTATTTAATTCGGAGCCTTTTCCTCCTAAACTCACAGGAGACAGTTCCAGCAAATACGTGTGTGTCAGAGAAAGGCAACTGGCAGGATTTGTGTTGTCTTCCACTGAGATCTGGGAGCATGGCTGAAAAAAGTCTGCCTAAGATTGCCCTGGGTCAGTGTACACAGCTTCCCTGACCTGGCTCTGCCACTTCCCAAGCCCCAAGCTTTCCCAGAGCTACACAAGCAGGCACAGCCCTCACAGGAGTGAGTGCTGTTTGCACCCTGCCTTGCCACGGTGCCCATCTGTGGAGCAGGGGTGTGAGGCTGGCATGAAAAGTTCCACAGGCTCTCACTGCTGTTGTAATTATCAGCTAATGATCTCCATCCCTGGAAGTGTTCAAGGTCAGGCTGGATGGGGCTTGGAGCAACCTGACCTGGTGGAAAATGGTCCTGGCCATGAAAGGAGTATTGGAACTAGATTGTCTTTAAGGTCCCTTCCAACCCAGATCATTAAGTGATTCCATGGAATGATTGTCCCTGCAATCCTTACTCACTTGCAATCCAAGAAATACTCTGAGTATTATGGATTGGGGATCTAGGGCTTGCATCTTTGCCAATTTTTACACAGGTCATATTTCTCTTGTCTTCAGTTCCTTAAAATTTTTGCACTGGTTATTGACTGACTTTAGAATTCTTTGCCTTCTGTTCTAAAAATGACAAGATTTAAAGTAATGTGTCACTCCCTGCCTCAGAAATGGCTGCAGAATTAGTGGTGAATGATGCTGTTCAGGAGCTCAGCTGCTCAGCTGGGACATGCTTCCTGCACATCAACAGCCCTGTTCCTGATAAATCTTTGGGCTGCTTCTCTTTTCAGAAAGCAGTATGGGGTGTTTCAGGCTGCAAAGTTTGTATGTAAAGTAAATGCATTGTTATTTAAAAGTGATTCATACTGTTGGGAAGCCCAGTAAGGTGAGCTGATTGGTGGGTAAGCAATGGAGTGTAATAGCCCTTGGAAAACTGCTGTGTAATAACAGCTTTGATTCCTTGCAGGATAAAACTGTATAATGTTGCCATCTTTCCTGTACCTTTCATGTGCACAGCACTTGATATATACTAAGTGTATTACTTTGTCATCTGGACTGATAGCTGGTCTGATCTTCCTGGGCATTGCCAGTCTGCTTGTGAGAAGTATGAAATTTCCAAACAAAGTTTCAGGCTTAAGGTAACACCTAAATTATAGATTTCTGAAGTTGCTTTGGCAGTGTTTCTTGATAGGTTGCTTTTTGAGCTGAGCTGATAACCCATCTTGCCTCAGAAATGCTTTTTTCCCCCCCTCTCCTTGATACTGAATTGCCTGTATCATGCACCATTAAATCTGACAGAGTTTATCTCTGGGTTGGCTGTGCAGAAAAGGAGAAAGTCCAGCGTAAGCCTGGGAATCTCAGGGTAAAGTCAGCAGCAGCCCAACTTGGCTGCATCTACTCCACTATTCTATTATCTCCATCATTCCAAGAGCCTGGGTCCCTCAGCATCATACAAGAGTTTTTTAAGGGTTTGTGTGTTACTGGCACTTGAAATGTTACTTGGGGGTACCCTAGTATTGCTGGTGCAGCAGAAATGTCTGTGGAGAAAATGAGGCCATGATGATTTGGTGGGCAAGGAAGAGGTTCTACTACAGAACACATCAATCAAGAACCCTGTATGTATCCATGAACATAACCTTCCTAAATGCATCCCCTCTGAAGTGTGTTTGTATATTCTAGCACTTGGACCTGTGCTGTTTGCACTGGAAAATATAATTTCTCGGGGCTCTTTCTACACCTTGGTGACAATTCATGAGCCAGAAAAAACTCATGACCTGCTCTTCACATGATGTTTCAGCTCCTGGAAGACAGAATTCACCACAAGAAGAGCAGATGTCACTAATTTTAGTGCGATAAGCAGCTTTCTGAAGCAGAGACAAAATGAGGAGCTAGGAAAAGAAAACTACAAAGGCAAATGCCAGGAAATACAAGATTTAATGAGTAATGAGATTTTCAGGTCCAGTGGAACCAGCGTGCACAAGTCCTCAACCTTTGTTGAGCTGGATCTGGCAGCCAGGATTGCTGGGCTCTTTAAAATCAGAGGCCACACTGGGTACAGAAAATCTGGCAGCTTTTGGCTGTTTCTTTCCCTTCTAAACAATCTCCCCTTCACTTTTTTAATGTTACTTGTTTTCAGGACTGCAAGAATTACACATTTCTCTTTCAAAATATGATCTGGCAACTAATCCTTGGTGTCACTGAGCACCTCTCCCCCCTCTTGATGTCAACAGGAGTCCTACATACTCATCACTCCTCCAGCTAAACTCTTCATTCCTGTCTGGCAGAATCAAGAACACTGGCTTCGGTCCCTAAGGGATCTGGAAACTTGCTACTTTACTGAAGTCACTTCTTGAGCGGAGTTTTTGGACAAACTCAGTAAGGTTTAGCACATATTTGAACCTTGCTCAGCAAGGTTAAGCACCATTTTTGTCACTGCTTTCAGAGGAGAGAAGGGCATACACACATAGAAGAGGCAATTAAAGAGCTCTGCACCCTCATTTTGACAAGGCAGATGTTGGAAGGCTTCAGACACACCTTGGCTCTGCCGTGCAGACAGGTGCAGGGATGGAGCCTTGTGTGTCCACATTCCTGGGGAATTGGGGCAAAGAGAGAAAAGCAGTTTGCTCACAGCAACTGCAAGCCCAGTGAGTACAGAACCTGTATTTTTGAAAACCAAGTGTTTTAACCTCATGATTTAATTTCCCTTTGATGTACAGCCTGACATATTTTTTCAGTCACTTACACTGTGCACAAGAACTGACCTTTTATCATTTTTAGTTGTAAATCAGAGAGTGATGTTATATGCTCAGGGTGGTTCTCTATAAAGTGATTGTTTCACTGCTCTGCAAGCTGTGCTATAATTTGCCCCATCCATCCAAATACATGTCTTACCATAATTAAATGAATACTTTTGTCAGTTCATGTTGCTTCAGCTTTCACTCAGAATATGCTTGCTTCCATGGTGGGTTAGTATTCTTTTAAGAATTTATGTAAACATATATAAATATAGACATATATATTCACATACAGAAAAAAGAAAAAGACTGTAATTGCAACTTTCAGGTAAAACCCATAGAATATTTTGGCAGGCATTTGAAAATTGATTTTTATAAAATATTCAGAAAATACTCATGTTAACAGTGACTTTAAAAACTGTTCCCTGCTGGGAGTTGATAGATGCTACAAGCTACAAATGGATTAATTTGAAAACTGCATCTGCCTGTTATACAGGTGAAACATTACTAAGTACCTACAACAGGAACACAGAAGAGAATTTGGAGATCTCTTGTACAACAAACACCAGTGGTAACTTTTATATGTGCTTTACTCTGTTATTTTTGCAAGGCAATGTTGCTGTCTCAGATCAGAGCAAATTATCGTTGTTTTTCCTCTTTCCTCTCTTTACTGGGAGTCATATGTTCCTGGCTGGAAGGTCCTTCTGGCACAAAGAATCCCTTTAGAACCCTGTTTGAGCTCTGAAATAGGTTGAAACTGATGCTTCATGTTTTTGTCAGCTCTCCATGCCTGTTGTTTTTCTTGTTCATCCTTGCAGTTCCTGACAGACAAATTTTCAGAAGCAGGGAGAACATAATGAAATATTTGCTATTCTTCATGAAACATCTGGCAGGGCTTTGGCAAGATCAGGGAATTAGCAAGCGTTGCCACTTTTATATGCAGTAGATGACATTTTTTGTTGTCCTTAATGGAGTCCAAAGCATATGCAAATCAGCTGTGTAATGAGCGAGGTTAAGCAAGGTTTTGGATTTGGGTCCATATGGTGTTAAAAACATAATTGATCAGAATGTTTTGAAAGATATTGAACATGAGTATTCAGATTTTTTTATCTGAATCTCATTATGTCTGAAAAGAGATTTAAGATGAGGGCAGAGGCTGAAGTTTTAAGCTGCATCTATTGTTGATTATTTATGATCAGACATACTTCATCAGATGATTCTGCCATAAACCCCACTTCAATCTGCTTTAAAGGCACAATAGATTTCTTTGACCTTGCCCTTGCTGTCTTTCATTCTTATGGGTACACACAGGATCTCTCTCTCCCCTCCCACCCAGATATAATATTGATTAAATATATTTGTTTTCCTCAGGAAAGAACAAAAGTTCCATATCAGTCTCAGAACTTTTTACAACACAGGAGGTTTCTCGGATCAGTTGTGATGAGCACCCCTGAGTGAAATGTGTAACTTCTAGAAGGATTATGGCTTTGCAGATTTGTGTTGGATCCATTCCAAGAAATCTGTGATAACACAGGACCTTGGTAAAGGACCATAGGAAAAGTTACTTTGAGAGGTGGCCATGTTACATGATGTTCATCACCTGGAACCTCTGAGGCTTCAGAGCTTTGCCATCTTGTTGGCCTTAACTGCCTTCAGTGCACTCCAAGAATTGTTTTCTGTGGCCCTTAAGCTGAGATTTTTCTGAAACCTTTCCTTAAAAGCAGAATTCAGTGGAAAAACAGCTCCATTTGTTGTCATACCCTGTCCCCTCTCTGGGTGCTTCAGAACAAGAATCATTCTCTTTACCAGAGTTGAGTATTTTTGGTCCCACCTGTTTCTAAAAATGTGTATTCCTTACTTTAAGAGGTACAAGAACGAGTCAGGTCCATGTGAAATAGGAAAATGTCTTGGTTTCCTTACAGAAAATCCAAGATCTTAACTTTAGCCACAGTCTTGTTTTAAGCTCCCAAACAGCTGATGACAACACTGGAGGTTTTAGACAACCATTTCTGCTGCCTCTTGACCATCCTAACATATCTCAAGCCACAGAATCACAAGGTTGGAAGAGACCTTTAAGGTCATCAAATCCAACCCAGCCCCAACACCTCAACTAAACCCTGGCACCCAGTGCCAAATCCATTCTTTTTTTAAACACATCCGGGGATGGTGACTCCACCACCTCCCCAGGCAGACTATTGCAGAACTTTATCACCCTTTCTGTAAAAAACCTTTTTCATAATATCTAACCTATATTTCCCTTGGCACAGCTTAAGACTGTGTCCTCTCATCCTGTCAGTTGCTGCCAGTCCTACCCAGATGGTCTAATTTCCCTTTCAGGTGAACTCCTGCTTTGTCAACACTCACCTGGGGACTGGAGTCAAAGAATTGCTTTGCTCTGGTCACAAGCAGCTCTTTCCCTCAGGTTGCTTCCACTTGAATGCAGCAGCATCAAGGTTCAGTGATCACCTATTGTTATTTCTCAGGGAGCTGTAGGAGCATCTCCTGAGACCTCCCATGTCTTGTAATGAAAACTGTGCTCTGAATACAGAGCAAACCACATAACTGAGTGCATGTGTGGGTGTCTGGGTGTGTGTGTATAATGTGTATATATCTATTATTTATCTGTTTTTAAGGAAAGGTGATGTATTTGTGGATTATATAAGGATCATATAAGGGATGGTAATGTATTTACGTGCTTGTTTAAACTCGTTTACATAAACGGACACATACAATTTATAATAATTCAACCTAATAATTTAACCTCTGCCATAGATTGTCTGGAACATCAGAGTGGGTATTAGCTAAAAATACATTTTCATGAAGAAAAACTAGCAACCAAGAGGTTTCTTTCTCCTTCACAGGGTGTAGTGGTTGGAAATTAGTAATTTACAGCAATTATTAGTTCGGTCAAGTAATTAGATATTTATCTGTCATCTGCTGTGCAAAAAAAATATTTGCATGTGTATTTATCTCACCCTAAAATACCTTGTACATAGGATAGATATGTAACTAAGGCACAGGCTAGACATGTCTTGGTCTTAAAACATTTTGCTTTCAAAATCCCAAATCCCTTAAGTTGTCCAGAGAGAACTAATGGATATGTACATATGAAACTTGGACTTCTGAAATTAAATATATAGAACCACTTATACAACTTGGATAGAGTCAGTGGAATTATGTGAAAGAGCACCAAGGGAAAAAAAAAGGATCTCAGGAGAACCTGCCTGCCTTTACATTCTTTATCCTCAGCAGTACAATTTTTTAGCATCTAAGCCAAAATCTTCCTACATTTCTTTCCCCCACACAGTGCCAATATCTCAACTACTGGAAGCATCTAAAAGCAATTACAAGGATTCCAATAATCTTCCTGTATTACTTTGGCTGGACTGCTAAGTGTCATCAATAACATGATTATCTTTTTGAGAAGAAATTGCTTGAGATAGAGACACTGTGAGAAAAGCTCTCAAACACTTTCAAAACCATATTTTCAGCAACTCTTTCATTATTTAGTGTCCTAATGATTTCTGGTAGTCTCACTAAATATCTTCCCATACAAAGGGCCTGGACTGCTCATATTTCCACTTAAGCTTAAGCTGTAGAAAGCTAAAATTTACCTGGTTTGGAAGCATTTCCTCTGATCCTTAAACTCTAAATCCAAGCTGCTGCTTGTGCTGCCTGGTGGATGGGTATTATTCCATCTATTTTGCATCAGCCATCTTCTATTTCCTGTGAGTATATCTCATTTTTAATTAATATAACAAGATTACAGTGGACCTGGTATTAAACCATCCCTTAAATAAACACCAAGTTGTAGTGTAATATGGATCTGAAAAGCAATATGTGGCCTATGCTTTCCCAAAATACTCTGAATTTTTGTTTCCCAACAGTGCCTGAATATATCACATAAATTTATCACATATGATTCTTATAAAAGTCTTCAACTTGCTTAAAATTCGTATCCCAAGGCTTGAGCCCTGGTGCTTGGTATTTTGGCCCAAATGTCAAGAAAAAGTGCTGTACAGACATGGGAAGTCAGGTCTCAAGATTTCTTCGGGCATATCTCATATTGCCAAGGAATTAACACAGAAACTGGTGCTGGATGCCAGTTTTGGGTGAATGAGCTGTTCCCCCAGCTTGGGTGGAGTGGCTGAACTTGTTTGGTGTGACTGAAATTTAACAGGTTGCCTGGAATGTCTGTGGAGGTAAAGTCAGAGTTTTCCGTGCTTAGGTTCTTTTGTCATTAACTTCACACCATAATAAGTGGAAATTTTACTCAGTACCCTGGTTTAGCTTGTCAGTGGTGGTGGGGATGCAGCTGTTCTGTTCATTCTGCCCTTTCAAGCAGCAGATTAATGGAATTATTAATGTTTTATCCAAGCTAGGTATTCTACCATGTGAAAGAAAATATCATCACAAACCAAAATGAGTATGCCAGTTCACAAATCTTTCATAAAATACCCACAGGATGGTGCTTTCCTGTGCTGAAATGTGAATGTATTTGAAGAAAAAAAATGTACAAGACCTAAGAACAGTCTAAGGGTGAGAGAAGAAAAACTCATTATGTTTGGGGTCCGCAGCAACTGCCAGAGCTTAATTTCGTGGCTGACTTGTATCTGTTCAAGTCACTGGGTTTTATTAATGCTTACAAGCCTACAGCTATAAGAATGCTAAAGATGCAGTGTTTGCCCTGCACTGATATATAGATTGGTCTTCCATTAGGAGGAAATTAATGATTGTTCATAAGACTGAATCCACAGCCTCTGGCCTCTCAGCAGCTTTTCCACCCTGCAAGTCTGAAGACCAGCTTGTGTGAATTTTATTGGTTAGCATTGGAAGCACACCTGGATGTGAGCTGAGATACCTGGAACCCAGGAATGCCATGCAATGTCAGCTACCCTTCAAATGGGAGGAAAATGCCTTCTTGTCCTGTCTGCAAACTCGTCTTTCACAGAAAGATCAAAGCTGTCCCACTGGCATGGTGTAATTCAATTAAATGCAGTTCTCCGCCTTCATTGAAGGCTTTTCCATTTCCTAAGATGGAAATGGAAAATTGTGATGAGAGGTGTGAGCCCGGCACCTCCCCTGCCCCTACAGCAGCATCAGCCACCTTCTCACCACTGTTGGAGGCAGCCATTCCTGGGAAAAAGAACAGTTTATGGTAGATGCAAGTAAATTGCTGACCCAGGGCTAAATTGTTGCAAGCATGAATGAACATTAGGGGACAGTATTGGCCAGGAGTCAGCCTGTTTCTTCCTCTTCATGCTCTCCTTTTATTTACTGTTGTAAATATAAGCTGTCTTCCCTTCTCTTCTAAATAAAACCCATTTGCCCTTTACTTATCTAACTGGTGCACCAGACACCCATTTCTAATCTGGCCAAATCAATTATACATATTGCAGTCTACAATTAGCCTGGGAACTTCTGAAAAACTAATTAGTTCGAGCCTTAGCAATGAATTGCACCTTTCTCTTGGCTATTTGCAGCAGGAAGAAAAAAAGGAAAAAAAGCCAACCTACACTTGAAACAAGACCAAACATGTCTCAGCCACAGCAAACAGAATTCAAGGCCACGTTTAATTACGTTGATATTGCTGGTGAAAGGAGGGGCGAGGTGGGCTGAGAGCCAGGGCACCTGGCACTGCCTTGGGCTGAGCACACATTTTCTCAGGAGAGGTTGTGTTGTGCAAAAGTCCTTGTCAAAGAGTCTTTGGGAAGGGAAGTCCCTTGGGAGTCTACAAAGTTAACGTCATTGGCGTTTGCTGTGTAGCAATGACGGAGGGGAAAGCAAAAGCTCCTAAAGCTGGTGTCATCCCGCATCAGAACAGAGCTGGTCCCCTCCCTTGGTGAGGTCAGGGACTAAACAGATCCTTGTCTGGCATTCCTCAGGCAGGAGGATGCCAGGCTGCTGTCTGGGGAGGGCTGAACGGCAGAGGAGAAATTAGAAAGTCATTACAAGGTGTGCAAGGCATCTTGCAGCAACTGAATCCGGACACAAAGGGTAAATTAAAGCCCTTCTTTGCTGGCATCTTGTTGCTGTAGTGTATTTCTTACAGGTGTAATTACCTGCAAGCATCATAGTTGTTTCATTTATGTCCTAAAATACTACTTTATTGAAGCAATTAAAGGCAGAATTGTACTCTGGGATTACTGCAAATGTGTCTGCTTAAGGTTCATTTTAGATTCATTACAAGCCTTCAGAAGCAGTGTTCCTGCTTTTAATAAAACATATGGTTTCCTCAAAAGCAAAACTGTGCAAGACCACACATCCCTTTTAGATTTGGTGGTGTAGATGGAATTTTAATGTTAAAAAGCCAGAAGGGCAAGGCAATTCCAATTCACTATGGTGAGGGCAGCATATCTTTAAAGCTTCAGGACACTTTATTTACCAGCCCTGGTTACTGTTCATGCAATAGATAAAACTTCTTTGGAAAAGAATAGGCAATTCCCCTTCTGCACAGGTGATATTTGTGGTCAGGGAACTTTCTGGGGTCTCAATTCCCTGCCTGAGTGGGGAAAAACCACACCCTTCAGGTGAATGCTGTAACTGTGGAGAATTTGATCTGTTTAATCACATAATTTTTTTTTTCTGTTTTCTATTCATACACAAGAATGTCTCATCTCTTGAAAAATTTCAGTAAAGCTATTTCCTGCCTTATTTAGTCTATGAACTGCATCAGAGATGTGCTTGGTTCATTATACACAGCCACATCCCTGCTTTGGGCAGCTTCCAAAGAACTGGGACATGCCATGATGGAGAGAAGGTTTAACACAAGGAGAAAATAGGGTTACAGGCAGGATGATTATGCTGGGAAGTTATTTTTCATTGCAGAGAGACGCTGAGGACAAGTTTGCTTGTTTGTTGATACACCCTTCAGAGAGAATCATTGATATGTCCATGACCAGCAGTGGTCTCCAGCCTCAGCTTTTTCCTCCTTTTTATGTGATGCATTTAAACCCTCCCACTTCCAGTTTCTCTCTGACAAGGCTGCAACAAATTTCAACAGTGAGAGGAGCAATATGAAAGAAAAGTAAATGCTCCACTTCCCTCTGTAATGCATTGCAACTGTGAGGGCTGTCAAGTGAAGGTCAAGCAGAAACCCTGAGCAGCAGTCACAGATTCCCTAAGAGGGACAGTTGTCAGTGCCTGTTCTTTGCAGCAGAAAAAATGAAACATTCTATTTTGAGCCAGCCAGCAGAATACACAGAGAGGGAGTGACCTGCCACACAAGCAAAATGTGAGTGAAAAATCGCTAGAAATTAGGGGTTCACTAGTTTTCTCCATTCCCTGGAAGTGCATGTACAAGTAGATGGAAATTAAGTATGGAAGAGAGATGCCACTCATCCCCATGTGCAGTGTGTAGCTATAGTTTATCACCACAGCTGCACAGTGTGTGTTCTGAGGTGTGGCTCAGCAGGACAGCTTACATGAGAGCTTTCTCTCCAGCTGTGTCCTAGCAGGCTGACTCAGAATGAGGGGTTGACAGTAGGCACCTAGAAGAAGTGTTTTCCAGTCATACCACAAAGTTGTGTAAGGAGACAGGGCTCCCTTCTCCTTCTCCTCACATTAAGGCAGCAAAAATCCCAGAATTATTTTACAGGGAACCAAATCTTGCTTGCTTTCCAAAACTGAGCAAACAAAAAAACACACCCACATAGAAAACAAGAACTAATTAAGATTAAGTCATATCTGAGTAAATATGCAAATTAAAAAATCAAAACAAAGAAATTCTATTTATCACATCATGAAGTTGCAAATTGCTGCTGTGGTTCACATCAGCTGGAATAGATGGGGGCTATGAGGCCATAGGTTTTGAAGATCAACCAAATGTGTACATGTTTTATTGTGAAAGCTGGGGGACTGCTGGCTGCAGAATATATTTACCAGCCTTCCCCCCTCTCTTCTGCACTGTGTTCATGTTCAGTGGTATTCATAGTCTATATTTGTCTGGATTTCTATAATGTAGTGTCATTGGTTTTCCTCTTTGTTTACCTTCTGTGAGACAACATCATTATTCTTTGATAAATATGTTTCATGTCTCCTGGGTAGGTTTTTTGTTGTTGATTTGCTTTCAGTTTTTGTTTCATTTTTTGTTGGGTGAATTCTTTTCCAGCTTTTAAAGATCAGATTAAAAATAAACAAACAAACCCCCAAAACTCTGTTGGGAAAGAATTCAATAGTCAATAGATGTTGGCAGTCCTGTTCCTTAGGATTTTTCACCATTTGCATGGAAGAGTTCTCTGTGATGTGGGGAAGCACATGCAAGGACTGGCACTTGGTTGGTGGAACTGGCTGGCTCCTCCACGTGCCATATGCTACCACCTCTCCTCTTTCAGAAGAACCTACTGCTTGGAACCACAAAGCCCATTTGTGTTGCTTTGTAATGTGTTTTAAATCTTCCTGCAGCACAAAGTGAATTGTTGGGATGTAAAGCTCCGTACGCTGCAGAGAGGTAACTGGTTTGTAGAGTTTGTTAATGTGATAAAGATCCTCTCAGCTTTGAAGCCAGCAGTGTGGCTGCAGCCTGTGTTGGCAGCAGGAGGAGGCTGGTGCCATCCCTTTGCTGTTTGGGAGCTCACTGTGAGACCTGTGCTGCTGGCTCTGGCCCAGGGCTGTCACTCCAGGCTGGAGAAGCCACTGCTAAGATCAGTGCTAACTGCCTTGCTCATCACTGCCACTGCAAAGGAGCAAAGGGCAGAGCTAATGAGGAAGAAAATCTTCTTTCCTGACCTCCAAACAGTGTCTAAGCACTTCCTCACTCATGGAGAACCTCTTTCTGCACCACAACTGCCCCCTAAATTGAGCTCTCTTGGTGTTTTGTGTGCTGTGCAGGCAGGCAACAAGGGCGAGCTTTGGAATTCCATTACAAATGTTTTATGAATAAATGCTTTCTTCATAAAGAATATTCCTTCAGTCTTCAATGTAAAGAAATGGCAGGTTTGTATTTTTTGTCTTTCATTCTCTGTTTGTTGTCTTCCAGCCTTCCCTTCATTAGTAAAATGTTTTTGTGGTAGGAGGCATTTTGCCTTTTTTGTCAGAAATACAGTCCTAAAATCACTTAAATTATTGGAAAATTCAGAAGATCCTGTTATTTGGCTTCCCAGATTTAAGTAATAATAGGGACCTTTTTTCCCCCCAATTATCCTGTTAATGCAAATGTTTGACCTTCAGTTCCTAGGCTGCAAGCTGCTCCATCTGTAAAATATCAGTGAGTTGGGTAACAGCTATTTTCTGTCCCAATGGCATTAGCAGCTCCTTAAGAATGTACAAGTGCAATATTGAAAGTATACTTTGGTTCTTTTTGATTACAAATCTGCAACAGTAGGGCTTATAAATGAAAATTCTGGTTCCCCTGGGTTTAGTCAGCTTTGAACATTATCACAGGTACTCAGTATCATGGTAATTCAAGCCATGCCTGCATATGAAAATTAAAAGAAGAAATTAAACCCACTGGTCAGACTCAGCTGGGACCATTGCTGTTGCTGTTTGTGCTGGGAGGATTGTCCTGGTTTGTTTGTTTTGTTTCATGTCACATCCTCATTTTCAGTATGAGTTCTTCCTGACCCAGATTTCTGAGCAGACTGAAGTAGAGCCAGAAACTGTAAAAGTGCATAATTATTCTTTTATTTATTTTTAAGCTGTACAGCTCTATTAAGCTTTCAGAAAATCCTTTATACCCAGCCTTTGAAGTAAACTAAGCCAGAGATCAGCCTGAGAAGGAGATGTGGGTTGACACTGCTTGTTTCTGCTGCAGAATACTCTGCAGTTAAGATCTGGAGTTTCAGACCTAGGAAAATATTACACCTTTCTTGGAGTGCAGAAGAGGGGAGGGATCAATACATCCAAAAGCAATACTTTAAACCTTTGGTATGTTCTGAAACCCCACTTGCTGGCACTGCTGTGTAACAGCTGAAAGCTGGAAGATTATTCTGGTTACTGGCATGTAAGTGAGCAGACCACACATTAAAGCTGTGTATGCTCCATCTGCCAAGTAATTCATTCTTCCCAGCTTGGGACAAATTAAAAAACTCTGCCCCAGAGGTGGAATATTATTATTCCTTTCCCTGTCCCCCAAAGCAATACATTCCCTTGCTCTGAGTCTGATCGAAAACATTGACCTGGAGGTGAAAAATGCACTATCTCTTCCCCTGATTCATCCAGGCTGTGACCCAGACTGAAATCACAGGCTTCTTTTTGATCTCAAAAAATTATCCAGTTGCCCTCATGGGCTGAGAGCCAGATGGGATGCAGGCAGCTTGGGAGGAGAAGGACCTCCAGAGTCATCCAGTCTAGTGGTCACTTTTCTGCCATAAATATTGCACCAGGCAAACCTCATGCACTGTGCATTGGAAGTGGGCATGCAAGGAAAGCCCCTGTGGCTGTTCCTTTGAGTAAATGGCAGGAGGCCAAGGTGAGGTAACCTGCCTTTCTGAGAACCAGATTATGTGGCTGTGACATCCACTTAGAGTCTTTCCTCGACCATTCAGGCTTGACTCTGAGTTTGGCCCTTCCCCAGCACACTATCAAAACCTTTCCACATTCTTCACAAAACTCAGCCTCTCCTGGTGCTTCTGCCCTCCCTGCAGCCACTGTGCTTGAAGATCCAAGAGGCTCAGTTTTTTGCTTGTGCTGCCTCTTGTTAGCAGTGCTCTGAGCATTCACAGAACAGGAGGAAAAGATGCCAAAGCACTTCAACCACCTGGATTAATTAGGTCTTACACTAAATATGGAACTGCAGCGAGAGGGATGATGATTAAACCAGCAACCTTCTGGAAACTGAATACCTTCTTCTCTGCTATATTTCAGCTTCTGCAACCTTTGTTAGTGCCTCAAGGCAAGAATGGTATTGTCTGTATGTAAAGCACTCTGTTTCTGTATTAGCGATAGCAGTAATAGTGATGGGAATAATAGTGCTTTACTCCTGAGAGGTCAGTGAGTATCACTCTTCATTTTCTCACTCTCATTGGTGAGACAGACACAAAGGCACACCAGAGCTTGCTTAGTACCACCTCATCCCTTATTAACAGAGCCAAGGTTGAACCCAGAAAAAGCATTTCCCTGTTGCTTGCTCTTCCCCCGGAGAACACCTCCTCCTTTGGTGACATCCAGTCTCTCTTGTGGTTTTTCTGCAGAAGGTGCAGTAACAGCAGCCTGGAGTCTGATGATGAACCTCCTTGTGCAGAAGAGATTGATTATGACACTGCCAGTAGCTCTGATGGTGAAGAGGAATTCTTGGAGCTAGACCAAGAGATCCAGGAGTGCCTCTCGTGTGTGGAAGGCGAGACAGAAGATGAAGGAGTGACCACAGGACAGACATGCAGCTCCAGGGCTCTGAGGGGGCTCTACATTTCCAGCCAGCCAGCACCCAACAGCACAGCTCTTCCTCTGGGTTCATCAGCACTGGGGCTGTGCCGTGGGTTTGAGAGCAGTCCTGTGTGAGCAAGGCTGCGACCTGCAGAGCTGCAAGAAAATGGGTCACTGCTCATGTTTGCCTGTTTGCCAGCTTCAGCACCCTTCCCAGATGTGTTGCTCCAGGTTCTGAATGGAGAGTTGACTGTATGTTTGTGTAATTTGTATACATACACCTGCTGAGAATGACTCCTTAACTTTGTACCCAAGGCAGAGCGAGGGGCCACTAGCCCAGGTGGTACCATGTGAGATCATCCATTCCTAAACATAACCCCCAGTTTCATGGCTGCCTCTAGTATATGGTTTCATACAGATTGACCTAAGGAACAGTTTTTGAGACCAAGGAATAAGAGATGATTCTCTTTTTCTGACTTTAAGCAGCCTTTGCCTGGAGAAGTGACAGTTATTGATGCCTTTCACCAGAGCTCTCTGTTGCCATTCTCTCTTGAGCTGTAGAGCATGTCTCTGGTTTCCGTCTGATGAGAATTTTTACAGTGCATTCAACAGGTTGGGTCAGGCTGTGCGTATTTCTGAGATGGTTGTATCTCAGCAACAGCATGGGAAATCCAATGTGCCACAGTAAGGAAAGCAGCAGTGACAATTCCGAGTGATCCTCTGGAAACCTAAGGTAAATTCACCAATAGATTAGTGATGGTGGCAAAACCCAGGAGTAAATTTAGCCCCAGCATCAATCAGAACAGTTTCTTTAATCCCCAAATGGAGAAAAATTAGATTTCTCCTAAAATTGCCTCCCAGTTCCTGAGAATCCAGCACAGACAGAGAACCCACACACGTGTTCTGTATCTCTAAAGCGTGAAGCCATGTCACTTCATCTCACACTTCACATTGCCTGATCTTGCCAAGTGTCTTAGACTCTGCTGCTACAAATGGGGAATTGCCCTGAATCCAAATGGAGCTAATTTTAAGATGCAAGAGGCTCCCAACTCTGTCCCTGCTTTGTGAGGCTCAAGGACAGGGATGAATGTGCTGAGTGTGTTGTAGCATTACAGCCTGCAAGGACTCCAGTGATTACCAATGATGATTATTATTAATATTGATGCCTTATTAAAAGCACTGTGTCATCTTCCTTGTTATATGCTGGTTTTGAAGAGAATTCCTAGTGCAGAACATGAAATGCTCTGATATGTTTCTGAGCACCTTTCCTCAGACTACCTAGACAATATTTTCCAGCAGGAGGTTGCTCTTTAGATAAAAAGCTTCTTCCTGTCCTGCTTGGTTTCCAGTATCCACGGATCTTAAAGTCTTCCCTGGCACATAAGAGCTCCCTGTGTCTCTGTCTCTCTAGGATGCTGCTCAAAAGACAGGCAGCTTGGGTCCTTAGAAGCTGAGCTTCTTAGCCCAGACTAATTCATTAGGTGTGGTGTGTGCCTCTGTACAGATGTCCTGTTCTGCTTGGTTTAGCATGCAGCTTGTTGCACACAATACTGAATTTTAATAAAAGAGTGGCTCACAGGAAGGGACACAAAAGAGGTGAAACAGGTGTTCCCATTATAATAGTTTGTATAATACTGCTTCAAAGCTTATTAATAAAGAAACAATGTTTGTGCATAATTAACTTAAAAATCCAGTGTTTGTAGGCATGACAAAAACTTGACACTGTGCTAGGTACTGATGGCAGCATACAAAAGCCATGCTCTGGGGTGTTCAGCATACAGTACCTCCCCAAAACAGGGTAAAAAATACTGTTGTACATATCTGTGTCATGCATGTTTGCACCCACTTTGCTTTCTGTACCAACACCACCACAACAGTTGCTGAAGGGCACTTACCAAGGCTTGCCAGTGGTAAACCCTATTGCAAAGAAAAAAAATCTTCTTAAATCAGCATTTTCCTTAATGAGATACAAATATTTGGGCTATAATATTTGGCTTTCTAGCTGTTTCATTCTGAGTTTTTTAACATAGGGGGAATTCAGTTCAGTGGGAAAATTCTGTGCTGGTGACTAAACTGTGCAGGAGTAGTCATAATATAATAAAAGAGGTATCTTCCATGTGTGGAGCCAAATGTGTATGATCAATAGCACCAATTCAGAGATCCCTGTGCTAGGAGCTGCAGGAGCAGGGGAGATGGCAGAGGCCCTCAGGGTGTTTTCAGTGTCTGGGATCCAAATGCAGCAGCTGAGCTGGGAGCAGTGTCCCTGGACATCAAGCACACCTGCATAAATGCTGCTGTGTGGTGTGAAAAACCTGGTCAATCTTTCTCCCTGCCAGCATCCCATGCCTGTGCCCAATAACTGGTCAGCAAGTGGTGAGGGTGCTGCAGAAGGCAGGGGGCAGGAGAAGCCCCCAGGCCAAGGGTGGGGAAGTGCAGTGGGGCACATGGGTGACCAGCCACTGGGGAATGGCACCTGGATAACTTCAGGAGAAGCAGTTTTGTGGGCTGCCTGCTTTTTTTTCCCCAGGAACTTCTACACAAGGAGCAGATGCTCCTCTTCTTTTGACAGACCTCTAGAGGTCAGGAGAATGCCTCCGTGAGCACTGCGCGCTCCGCGCTATTAAAATTCTCCCTGAGTCATGGTAATTAAGCAGAGCTAGGCTCTGCACAGAGGAACGGAAGTGCATTGACTTTAATAAAACAAAGTGTAAAACAACTTTAGATTAACTCCAGCCTTGTTTATTCTTGCACACTTGTCATTCTGGTTTGGTATCCCCCAGTGAATGAAGCCCTTGTCCCCTGCGCCGGGGCCCGTCACCTCACTTCAGCCTGCGAAGTGCTGAGCACTGAGAGCAGTGCCTTTTCTTGCTGTTGCTAGCTAATCCCAAAGAATTTGGAAACAGCCGACGGAGAAAGGGAGGGAGAGAGGGAGGAGAGGGCAGTCGCCCTGCTCCCCACCGTTTTGTCCTTCCTCAAGAGTCAGCAAGGCTGTCAGGTTGAGACTCAAGCCAAATATTCCCATAATGGCCAGAAGAGATGGTGTCTTAGAGGCGCACTGGTCCCCAGTGCCGCAGCAGTTTTGGGCTCATGCCAGGCACATTAACTTTTTTTACTGATGCCTTTTGTCTCACGCTGACTCTCTTAGAGGCTCTGAATGGCTGTGCTCTCCTTCCTCCCCCCTCCAGTTGACATGACGTGGGTGGAAGATGCTGTGCTGAGCCCTGCACTACACTGCACCCTCTGTCTCAGCCCCTCACCAGCTCTTGGGTCTCCCGGCCACAATAGCTCTTTCCTGCCAGAGATGATCCCAAGGATGCCTTGCCAGCATCTAGTGAAATACATGTGTGTGTGTGTGTAAACCTCTGGGCTAAAAAATATATAATTAAACAATAAAAAGAAAAAAAGAATCAAGTCAGCAAACTGAAGGAAGAACAAAATCTAATTAGTTTTATCTGCTGTTTGTTATGAGGCTGTCAGAGTGCTCTATCCCCTAGTTTTACAGCACTCTGGAAAATAACAGTGATAATAATAATAAACAACCGTGCACTGGGTTGTTTTTGAAGCAGACAGGAAGCAGATTAAGGAGGGGGAAAGACAGCAGCCCTGCTTCTCCACTGCTTCTCTACTGCTGCCAAACAGCAGAGATGTGGGTGATAGAGCTATCTCCTGTCTTATCTGTCCTTGGACAAGATCCACTGCCCCTATCCATCCCTTAGAGATGCAAAGCCTGAGTCACAGACTGTTTGGCAGCAATTTGGGACACTCATATTTCTTTCTTTGCCACAGATCTCTTATGTGCTCTTGACCAATTTGTTTGTTCTCCCAGTTTCTGTTCCATTGTGAGATAAAGATGGCAAATGTAGTAGTAGTGAAAGTGGGTGTTTTTGGAATAAGGAGGGGCAAAATAAGGATATGAAATTGCCCAGGTGTTTGCTCTATACTGATTTCAGTTGATGAGATGGGAGCTGGAATTACTCTGCAGGAGTGTGGTGGAAGTTGCCATCGCTAGTTTCCACTTCAATGATGAGCAGTGATGATTTGTTAGGACATTTCTCTTTAAGCTGTGCTGGATAATTTTAAAAGCCTCTTCTATCAGGTTGCTATCAGCCCATCCTGTCCCATGGCCTGATCCTTACAGTGTGGAAACTTCACTCCTGTTTTAGTGAGAGCGGGATTTGACCCTCTGTTTGAAAACACTTGTATGGTTTTCCAGGCAGAGGGCTGGACGCAGGGCTTATCTAGTTGAAGATAATATGCAAAATCTTGGAGAACTAAAAACCCTGTCCATGTAATTGCATTGGGAAAAGATGGACAAGGTTAAAGAAATAAGGTATAAATCAGAGAGGAAGGAGAGGACTCAGTGCAAGGAGAGGAATGAAGAGAGCAGGAGGAAATAGGAGTAGGGGGCATTTGGGGGAGACACAGGCAGAGAAATGGGAGAATTGTTCCTATTTGTGCATCCTCTTCCGTCCCCAGATAATGTGTCAGTATTAGTGCTACCAAGAAACAGCCCTCTTTACTGTAGAATAAATCTGCCACTGTATTCCCCACTCCAGAAACGGCAGCCAAGTCCGTATCCTCAGCGCTGCATTGTGCTCTGGGGTCTGTGAGTGCTTTTCATGAGGGTTGAGCCTCTACCATCCCTGGCCTTGGGCTTTCTCTCCAGGACTCACATCCTCAGACAGGTCCTGGAAGATGCATGGCATATCATTGATGATGGAGCAGTTTGTGGCTACTTTCTTCATCTTTTCTTTTTCCTGCTTCTTTTATTTCACTTTTAAAAAGTGAGAGAACAGGAGGGAGAGAGAGAGAGAGAGAAAGGAGAAGGCAGAAAGAAGTGCCCTGCTATGAGTCCAGCACCATCTCCAGAAACATGGCAAGGCAGCTATTTTAGCATCAGGGGCTTTTTTAGCCTTTAATTAAGCTGCTTGTAGCTCATGCATGGACCAGTGAGAGGGAAGACAAATCTACCACTAAAAACAATCATCACTTGGATGCTCTGGCAATAACTCCAGTGTCAGTAAAGTGCCATAGCCTTTGGCTAACTGAGCTCTGGGCACTGAGGGGCTGGCTCCTCACCAGCTGATGTAATTGCAATCACAACCCTGTTTTCTGCCCCCTTGCTCCTTAAGGCCTGACTGACGGCTCTCCCTGAATGGTTTCCAGTGCATGCTCTGGCAGCTCCTGCCTTTGCCTCGGCATTTCCATAAAAAGCCATTTAGCTTTTCTGTGTTTGTTTCCCTGTCTGTGAAGTGGGGTTATTAATATTTATTTTCGGTGAAAGGGGTCACAAAGAGGTTTAAGTCTCCTGTGTTTACAACACAATTTGATATCCTTAGAGAAGGCAAACAGGAAGGATTAATTGCTGCTTCCTTCATATATCTGCCATCACTGAAATAAAAATCCTGCCCGTTACTGGGATCACTGCTAACTCCTTTCCAGGGGCTGCTGTGTTTCTTTTGGTCTCTGTGGAAGGTGGCACAGGTGGGCCAGACAAATCCTTGAGGTGAAAGCACGGACAGTGTCGACAAAAACTTCAGCTTTTTTTACAGCCAGCAGTCTTCCAAGAACCAGGCAGCATGCTGGTTAGTGAGTTAGGAAAATGGGAAATTTAATAGAGGTGAAAATGAGGCACTTGGGAGAAGAATGGAGCAATCTGGTAAACATCTGAAATGTCTCTGCCCAAGGGCTAGGAGTGTAAGGGCTAAACAGGAAGAATATAAAGCCTTAGTACATATACCAAGCTATGAGTTAATCAGCTTCCCAGACACATGGAAAAGAGAAAGTAGGAACAGCAGAAGAAGGATTAATTTGCTGTGAAACGTCAGGGAATTGGTAAGTTGAGTCAAGGAAAAAGGAATACAGGCCAGCAAGCACTGACTTAGAGATTAGAGCAGAGGTGCAATGACGAGATCTCCTAAGGCAGGGAGAAGAATAGAACAAAAGAAAAACACTGAAAGTGTGTGAGGACCTCATTAATGCCTTAAAATGCGAAATTAATTGTTTTTTGAAAGTTCAAGCAGCAGCAGGCTAGGAACGAGAAGAGAATGATACCAAAGCACGTGTGGATGAAATCAGGACAGTTCTAGCAAAGAATGAAGTAGAGGTAGCTACAAGGGAAGAAAAAGAAATCCTATAAATATGGTATAAAAATGCTAGAAGGAATAAAACTGTAAAACTGTGTACCACAGAAGGAGAGCACAGAAGGAGAGCAAAGGGTTGGAGTCACCATTGCCTATTTGACTCGCCTTATCACCAAAACAGTCAGTGCTAGATAAATATAACAGAAGTCACACTGATTGGGGTATGGGAATGGGCCAGAGCCAAGGGGTGTGAATTAAAGAACTCTTACAATGAGTGAATTCAAACTGCTTGACCTGAGGGAATTCCCCTGCAGGCTGTCCAGTGAAAGCAGTCTGTGAACACTTAGGAATGAACTTCAAGAACTTCTCCTATATCAAGAGGGTTCTTTAGAGTTGAAAAGGGCAAATAGGGTATTTGTTTGTGTGGATAGGAAAAAAAAACAAACCCAAAGAGCCAGGAAATTTAAATCAGCCAGCTAAGCTGAGTCACTACAGAGAAACCTCAACAAATTATGAAACAAACAATTCATTAGCTGCTATAGGATAAGAAGGTGGTAAAAGAGAATCAACATGGATTTGTCAAGCTGATCTAATTCCTTTCTTTTATTGGCTAATTGGCTTAGAGGATAACATATGTCTTTGCTTTAGGAAAGCTTTGAATACTTTCTTTTCATAAGAATTAAAGTAATATGGTTTATATGAAGTATTTGTAAGGAAGGTGCACATTAGCTGAGGAATTACTTATGAGAGACAGGTTTCATCTCCAAGAACTTTAGCTTTCTAGAAGTAAGGTATCTGGAGAAAAGATGACAGAGAGAACCTTGTCAATGTCTATCAGTATCTGAAGGGAGGGTGTCACAGAGATGGAGCCAGGCTCTTCTTCCTGGTGCCAAGAAATAGCATGAAAGGCAATGGGCAGAATTGGAACACAGGAAGTTCCACCTGAATGGGAGGAGGAATTTATTTCCTATGAGGGTGCCTGAGCAATGGAATAGTTTGTCCAGAGGGGTTGTGAATTCTCCTTCCCTGGAGATATTCAAAAGCCATCTGGGCATAATCCTGAGTGACACACTTTGAAGGACGCTGCTTGAGCAGGAAGGCTGGACCAGATGATCTCCAGTGGTCCCTTCCAACCTAACCCATCCTGTGATTCTGTGACTTAGTCTAAATTATTCTGTACAGTGTAGAGAAACAGGCATCCCCACAGGATCTACATTCTAGGATATTGGGAAAGGATCATTTGTTGAGCTACTTCCTTGCCTTGTTAACTTTTGAGTGAAGTTAAACTACCAGATCAGACAGGACTCCTAGCTTTAAACCCACCCCAAGAAGAAATCCCACAGTCATGCTTGCAGGGCATTATTTTACTTAACAGAGAAAATACAATGGAAAATCCATTTGCTTTTTTCAGAAAATCCCATATCTTTTTGTTGAAGTTCAACTTCATGTTCATACACCTTTATTTACATGAACACATCTGCCAGCCTCACCTTCAGCCTTTCCAGCACAGGGCTCTGCTTCAGAGCTGACCACACCCTAACCCTAACCCTAACCCTAACCCTAACCCTAACCCTAACCCTGTAATCCCATCCTTTTCTCACTCCCCCAGAGCGGAATACAGAGAATTCTGATGATCTGGGGGGCTGCATCCCAAAGAGAACTGGGATCAGACCAGGAACTCTCACTGGTGGCTGATGTCCAGGGAGATGCCAAGAGCCCTGGAGCAGGGAGCTCACACTGAAGCCACTGTGCCAGATGGCCTGAGTGCTCTCAGTTGTAAGAGCTGCTTTGTACTTTTTAGCTTTACTGATGCAGAGAGAACATTTTGAACTGTCTAAGCCTTCTAACCTTGTATCATTGGCACACGAACAGCAGCAGCACACTGTTGAACATAATAACAAGAGGGAAAGAGCTGTGGAATTAAATAAGAATTTAAATCTTAGGGTTTGCAGCTCAGAGCTAGAAGCTTTAGCTGTGTTATTTCCAGGAATTGGTTGAGTCATGTTTGAGAATAATGGATAAGATTAATTCCTTCGTGACTGTGGCTGAATAAATTATTTGCCAATAATGATTTGACTTCTTCTAGCTGCTTTTTCTAATGTGTATGATGCAAAAAAATATTTTCTCTATTATGGATGTGTGTGTTGGGTATGGTGCACTGGTCCTTGGTATCTGGCAGTGAATTTATTCCCCAAAGAAAATTTTCAATGGGATTTGCCCCAGAGCAACTGAGTGCAGGATTTGATCCTGCGTTCCTGTCATATTCAGCATGATTCATTTTTCACCTCATCAAGTAGGAAGACAGAAGAGAGAAGGAAAGTTATTTCACTCTGCACAACAACCCCTTTTCTTCAAAGCGTGATCTGCCACAGAGCCATGAGCAGGGCCCATGGAGGGACACGACAAATGTTGCTTGGCAACTCCATGCCACTGATGGGAAGAGCTCTGCAGGATGAGCATCGCAGAGGGACCCAGGGAGAGTGAGACAGAGGCACACCAGGATGCTTGTTTGTGTCTGGCCCTGTTAGAAATGACACCACTCATGCCCTGGTAATTGCTGTAGACAACAGACAACAAAGTCTATTCTGTTGGGTGGGAGAGTGATTGCAGGTCATAAATGCTGAAGTGTCCCCTGCCCACTCCCCAGGCACAAAGGGGCTTTGGATCTATTTATATCCTGAAGGTCACTGAATTCTTCCCAGTTTAGCTAGCTGTGAGCAAATCTTAAAATGGCTCAGCGGTGCTGCTGCTTGGTTAAACACCTACAGGGAACCAAAAAAAGCCTATTGTCCTTTGCAGCACCACACAGCTACCTTGCCACTTGTCACAAGTGTCAGGGGGTAGTGGTGGTGCAGCCCTGACAGTCTGAGGGTGCCAGAGGAGCAAAATTTGCAACGAGGCTTGTTGTTAAAACTGGGCAGCAGGCACAGTATTCCTTCATCAAGTTTTGTCACTATTGAAGGATCATAAATTAAATGGAACTAGATTGGTCTTGCAAAGCAAACCCCCTGTGGCTCATATGTTAGCACACTCTGCCAAAATCTGACTTGCTTTCAGCTGCAACTCCAGAAACACCTCCCTTTGTGTACCTACACACAGAGCAGTATTTGGTTTATCAGGCCTAATGCTGGCACCAGGATCAAAAGATCTTGGTGCAAACTTCATAGGGAGTTTAGTAGAAATGGGATTTTGGGTGCAAAGGAATATTCTGTTTGAAGATTGAAGTTCTGCTTCCCACAGTATGATTCTGGGGAGAATAAAATGCTCACTTTACTCTGATTTCGTGCAGTATTAGACTTTTCAGCAAGCCCTAAAATTTTGGACTGAGAAGGGATGTTTGCAGAGAGCTGGCTTTTCCTAACAGCCTGCAATTGCAACAATCCAAGAGTTTTGTTTATGGAAAGTGCCCAGACTGTAGTAACACTGCAGGTGTTATCAAAAATCACTACATGCCTTTAAAGGCTTTGAACAACCTTTGTAGGCAACACATGTGAAATATCCTCTGTTGTTCAGTGTTACAGGGTTTTTTTGAGTAACATACTGTCTTGGCTGTTTCTAAGTAAAAGAAGCTAACAATTTCTAATTTGTATAAAAATTTGGATTTTTTCTTTTTCAAGCTGTCTACTGCACCTTACCATCTGCTGGAATAGGTGGAATAGCCCTTCATTTTTGGAAGGGTTGTTTATTTTTTTCTCCAAGATGCAGCTCCTCTACCCAAATATGATGTCTCCTCATTGGCTTGCTACCTGGGCACAAGCTTTAGTAGTTTGAACAGTTTAATCCAGGTTTGACTCCTTCTGGCCTTCATTTTTTCATGCTGTTATGGAAATTTCGCTGAATCACAGGCTATTGCTACTTATGGCTACATATGGCACTGCCTTAAAATGCCATGGAAAATTTCAGCTTCTGACTACAACTAGATACACCATCATTTGTCTTCATTTTATGTAAATAAGTGAGTATTAACATGAATTATTCTTTCTCTGTGTGTGGGTTTTTTGGTTTTTTGTTTTCTTTTTTTTTGTTGTTTTTTTTTGTTTTTTTTAGTTTGAGGGTTTGTCTTTGTAAACCTTTCTCATTTTTTTTCACTGTCTCTTTTTTCAGACTAATGGAAACAGTTATATGTTGTTTTCTGAGGAGAGTTTCTTCACCCTATGGCACACTCAGCCTTATTCTGGTTTTCCTTCCTCAGTTTTTGTGCTGCTCTCCTTCCTTTCCTATTTTCCATTTTTCCACTTCCTTCACAAAGATGTACCAGGGAACAAAAAGACCCCAGTGCCTGCATCCCAGGAAATCTTTGGTTTGGTCTCTTGTGCAGAACACTTGCCCCACTGATTGCCTTTGGTCCTGCCTGAGGAGAGCAGACAAGGATGTCTCTATTGCATGGAGGGCAGGGTTTACAGAAAAGCATCTTTCTTTGGCATTTGAGGTCACACCTAGCCCCTCTCAGACGTGCCTGTATCTCTACAGATGAGCCACTCCATGAGCTCCATCCCTGACTCACTCGGATCTGCCTGGGCAGGTGCCAGTGGCTGCCCCAGTGCCCTGTGGGTGCCATCCTGCTGCTGGTTCAGCTGGCTCTCAGCTGCCACTTCACATCCTACATGCAGTATTCACAGAGACCAGCCAGAGGAAGCTGGGATTTAGATTTCAGTCATGTTTCTAATTCCTTTGGTTTTCTGTAGCTTCTCCCCTCGAGGCATCTCTCCTGAAGGCCCTGCTCATTCTTGCTTCCCTTTCAGTGATGCTCAAAGGCAGTGCAGAAAGCAGGCAGCTGAGGAAGCCACAGCTTCTTCTTGCCAGCCTGCCTTGCCAACACCTCTGGGGGCAGGGTGCCAGCTCCTGCATGGCAAAGTTATTATACCTTTTTTAAAAAAAATTGCCTTTGATTAAAATGTAAGGGTCCCATCTTTTTGTTGTCACTAATGTGGGCTGCAGGCTATGGGCCTTTGAAGTGTTTGCTCTTGGCTCATCTCCATGTTCTTTCTTTTTCTCCCTCTTTTTTCCTTTTTTTTTTTTTTTTTTTTTTTTTTTTTTTTTTTTTTTCTTTTCTCTCTTAATTTCAATTTTCTCCATTATCTGCCCTTTCCAGCTCAGGGTGAGAATTGTTAATTTTCGCATGCTTGCAAAAATCTGGCTGGCACACTCCAGCTCCCTGCCAGCTTCTACATGGGCAGCCAGTCACAGGAGCAAGCAAACAGGCAGCACATCTCTCTCCTGGGCTGCCCTGACCCCGCTTGGCTGCTCCAGTGGGGAAGAGGAGGGAATTGCACACTCACCTTGCCAGAAGGGCTCATCCCTTTGCATAAACACCACTTAGCAAGGCACAACTGAATGCTCTGCTGTGTTTAATTAAGGAGATCCAGAAGTGTTTTATTTGTGATCCCCGGCCTTTATAGGCTGATGGAATCCTTCCTATCCCCTAACCCCAAGGTCAGTATTTTGTTTCCTAGCCTGAGTGGAATAAAAGGACAACAGGGTGAACCTTAATGTCCCCTCAGGTATTTCCACTTGTATTAACAAGAGCTGATTGCTAGTTTGGGTGTGTCCAAAGAGGAGAAAATAAACTTTCAAATTTATTCCTCTTTCCTCTGCTCAGAGTTGTGGTCTGGGCAGTGGACATGACAGGAATGTTCATCTCTTGGTTGCTTAAGGATTCCCAAAAGTTGAGGAAAGGTGCAAAATGGCCAAGTGCCTTGAGCAAGGTGGTGCTGCAGGTCAGCTGGAGAAAAGGCAGCTCCCCTGAATGAAAGCCCAGGGCCCATGGGACTATAGTGAGAACTCTCCTGTAGGCTGTCCTTCGTAGGTGCCATGCAGCAGCCAAAATTTCATTACATTCCTGCAACCATCTGCCTTAACCTTTGTCATACTTAATCCCTAGTTTCTGCTCCCATACAAGCACAAGTGAATGCCTATAAGTAGCTTCTCTTTATTCCTCTCATGAAAGACTGCCTGCATGAGGTTTCTGTCTGTCTTTAAGGAGGAAGAAGTTGCTGCAGATATGGGCAGTCTCTTAGCCAAGGTGCTCACCCCAGTTACAGGTATAAATCTGACCTGAACTCCTCACTGCTGGGCCAGCAGAACTGTTCAGGTAGGGAAAATAAAGCAAAATAAAAATAAAATTGATGGTTAAAACTAAGGATTAATAGCAAGTTAACTAATGCTTTGGATTTCAGTGTTGTTTAGATATACCCTGCCCCTGAAATATCAGGGATATTTCCCCTGATCTGCACTGACTTAGGATACTAAACCATCCAAACATTGCACCTCCCTGGAGTTTGGCTTCAGCATTGGGATGTAGAGAATCTGGAGTGTTCCAGCTTCTTCCTGCCTTATCCAAGCACTCTATAGAATGCTGTCATTCTCTTCCTACTTTCCCTTCCCCTTTTTCTCTCAAGCACAGGCATAATTTCCTTTTACAGGAAGATGCTTTCTCCCAGGGATAATTTTTGGAGTCTTCCTTTTGTGTTCTTCAGGCTGAAAGTTCCTCTTATTTTTTTTTTTCCCATGGAAAAGAACTACTAATTGGTGGAACTGATTTTAAAGTGAATAAAGAGAATCCTCCAGCTTTACATCTTCTCATGACTCAAGCAAGAACACATCAGAGAGCTCCAAAACTGTCCAGTGATGCATCTCTAGCATACTGGTCTTAGAACTGGAAGGTGAGATTTCCATGTACAGATCTATGTGACAATGCTTTAAATGCTGCCCTGTAGTCACTGCACAGGAGCTCACACAGATCCGTGTTAATGAGGATGTTGGATCCCAGCTGGATCTGGTTTCTGGGGCACAGATAGCACAGAAAAGCATGGGACAATGAGATGGTGGCAGCTTACCCACTCCAGGATGCACACAAAGATCTCTGCTCTCTTGGAAGAGGAATTCCAAATTCAGCCATCTTCTTAAATTACTCGGGTTGAATAAGTCACTGAGCAACGATCAGGGCCTTCATCGCCAGGTCATGTCAAAGAGGAGATAGGATGGGTGGAGCTGAAACCTTTTCTGCTAGCACCTAGTAACTTCTATAGCTGGTAAGTGGATTGTGTATCCCTAGCTTCAAAGTGAGACAGAGCAGACAAGACATGAGCTGTCTGTATCTGGCTGGATGCATTTGAATCCCATTTATGCTCCTGCTCAAGCCCATGGGCCATCACGGGGCCGGGTGCTGCCCTTCCCAGCAGGCCTGGGGTGAGTGCTGCCAGCAATGACATGAAAAATCTGCCCAAGCTCAGCACAGCCCATTGGGACTCTTGGCTTTTTCCTCATCAGACCTATGTCTTTTTTCTTCCAGAAATGAGAGGGTGATGAACATGACACTTGGGTTGCCATGGGAACACAGCATGATGTTTGTGTTAGCTGTGCTCCTTCCTGCAGCCAGAGCTGCTGGCTTCAGAGGTGGCTGTGACCAGCGCTGGTGGCACCTGGCCCACAGGCTCTCCCAGGAGTCTGGGTTGGGGGGTCAGACCCCTTGTGTTATGAGAGGAAGATCTGAAGTGACAAGTCACTGGAAATTAGGAAGATCTGTCTGACTGTTGGGTGGGAAAATGATGGGTGCTGGTTGAAACTTCTGCTGTAAATTCTTGCTGAAAATCATGAGAGGGGTCCACAGGGACCTAAAGACCACTTGGCTGCTCCTGCATAGGGAATAGCTTGACGTTTTTAGTGTTAGGGGGGAAATGGGACCCTGAGTTCTCCTTGAAACTCTGCTACAGGGGCAGTTCTAACATCCCAGGGAGCGTGTGAGGGGCTACAGAATTTCTACCCCACCCTTCTTCCTGCAGGTTTTTATATATTCATTACCCCTCTCCTGTCTACCCTTAGGGCTTTCCTGAGTCTCAGCTTGGCAATAATCAGGAAGCACTTTCATGCTGTTACAAAGCCATTTGGAGCTTTCAGAAAGACAATTTGGGAGAGACAACTCATTGTCACTGCTATTTTTCTCCTTTCACAGACCTCCCCTTATATCCTTACCTAATACCATTTTATCAAGGACAGAAATATATTTGTAAAGCTCTCACAGAAGAAAGTTTGACTGAAGCTAAGGGAGAGGGTGATGATGTAATCCTGCTTAAGTGACAGGTGAAAACTATAGTCAGTCTGTCTCACTAATGTGATGATTTGAATGGGAATCAGAAAGGGTGGGAGCTCTCAGGAGGAGATAAAGGGAGCCCAGTTAAAAACAGCTGAGATACTGCTGGAGGGAGGGAAAAAGGTGAAGATGAAGGCTGTGTTGCAGGCAATATGGGTACTGTTAGGGTCTATGAGAAAGAGTGAAAAATACCACCAAGGGAATCCAGCCAGGTGGTTATAAACAATGATAAAATAGACTTTAGAGGAGCAGCTTGCAGCATGGTAAGTGTTAGTCTTTAAGACCTGTCAGAAGTTTGGTAGAGAGTAGCAAAATCTGCAGAAATAGATTAGGAATGTGAAGCTTGTTGCTAGAAAAGAAAATTTCTTTTCTGACTGTCATAAATCTTTGCCTCTTCACCACTTTAGCTGCTTCCTGCATTCCCTAAGCAGGCTTAGTGCTCATACATGGCCAGAGGGTTTCAATTTGAGCTCCAAATAATAATAATAAATTCCATAAAGTGATTCCACGTGGAGAGGGGAGATAATAGTGCCTTATGTTTACACAGTAGGTTCCATGATCCTTTGGGTTGGGCAGGCTGAGGAGCAGATCCTCACCTGCTGCTGAAGTGCAGCGTGCTCTGGGGTGACACTGCACCTGCTCTGCAGTGACTGCACCAGGGCACGGTGGGGGAAACTGCCAAGCATGGAGCTGCTGAGAGAAAATTGGGTAAAGAAAGGGAGTACATTTCTCCATGCTGGATTTTAGCCAGGATGCTGAAGTTAAACACCTGGTTAATTAATAAAAAGAGCTGGGACACTGGAATCTGTGCTGTTTTGTGAAGATGAACATGGCTCTTCCTTTACAGCTTCATTGCCACGAGTCCCAGGACTTTGCTGAAATTGACTCAGCTGAGTCTTGGAGGGCAGCTGCTGTTTTTCCTCATGAAAAGTCTTTCCCAGATGCAAGCCAGCCCAGCCTGCCTCTACAGAGGGCTCAGTGCCTGTCCTACCCAGATCAAGGTATGTCATTTTGTTTCATCTGGCGTAGGAGAGCAGGAGCTGCATAATAGCTCCACTGAGAGAGAGATCTCATCCTTCATGTTAGCAGGAGAATCAAGTCTTTGGGAAGGGCAGAGAGAGGAGCATGTCTGCTCTCACCTCTTTCCCTCTGTTTGACTTGGGCTGCCTCATTCCTATCTCCATGTGGAAAGGTCATCACAGCTTCTCTGTCCTGGGACTGGCTCCTAAGCAAGGAGCATTGGCACTTAGCTCTTGTGGATGATGAGAATCTCTCTGTTGAGAGCCAGCTCTGTTGGGGTGGGAGGACCTTGTGATGGCTGACCAGTGTAATTTTTGGTCAGCCATCTGGTGGGAATTATGTTCTTAAAAGCATATTTTACTTAGAGATTTTGGCTTACTGGAAACAAAGTCTATCTTTGGGTTTGCATGCTGGAATCCCTGGAAAACGTCCCCTCTGCCTCTGTCCACAGAAGTTCTTCCTTACTCTGCTTTACCTGACTGATACAGGGATTGTCCCTGTACTGAGGCTTTTACTTCTGGTGTTCCGAGTGTGAAGGGCCCTGTTTAGCAATGTGTTTGCTTTCTGCAGGGACAAACAGAAGTGTGGCTTTTCCCTTACAGTATTATTGTATAGTTGAACTGTTCCACCACATCAACTGCTCTGACCAATGTCTGTTCCATTTGCTCCCCTATTTCAGTTGTTAGAGAAATATACAATCATCTCAAAATCTCACTGTAGTCAAATATCTTCTCTTTTTATTTTCATTTACAAAAGCGTTACTAGAATTAGGTCTGCTTGCCAAACAGATGAGCATCACTCTGTTTACAGAGAGTTCCCTGTCACAGGCATGGGGTTTTATCCCTGCAAACCTCTGAAAACATAAGCTGAGGCTTTGACTTCCCATCAAAATTTGAATCAAATCCAGGGTAAAGGGAAGGACCTTGACATGCTTCCCATAGCGGGACTTGTGGGAATTCCTTTTGCCTGGTTTATACAAGATTGCACAAGGGAGAGGTTTAACCCTTGAAATACATTTCTTAAGGAAGGACTCAAAGCTTTTCCTTGCACTACCTTGGACCCATTCTCAGGCGAAACAGCCGAGTGTGTGTACAGGGACCTCAGTGACATAGTTCCAGGAAGACAAAAGTTGAGCTCTGCCCCTCCTGTACTGGCAGGAGGAGACACTGCTGCCTGTGACTCTAAAGCAATTATCTGCATGTCCTGGCTGGAATCCAGCTGAACTGGGTGTAGAATACAACCTTCAGTTACGTGCCCTTGGAGGTCATGTCTGGATTGTCCTTCTGCTTGTTCACAGACGAGTGTGCTGGTGTGGAGCAGGAGAGGGCTTGAAATGATGCACTGGGGTGATGTCTGTGGTGGTGCCTGGGGTCCTCCCTGTCAGGAAGTGGAAGACAAGTGAGATTTTTGTTTTTCTGAAAGAGGAATTGGCTACATTTAGTTCTTGACTTTTTGAGGTGCTGAAGGAGCACTTATGTGCTTTACAGCAGAAACTGAGTTGCGGAATGCACTACATTCTCCTGTCTCCTTTTGACCTGGTTAAACCAGTGATGGTTGAATTAAGATGGAAGAATATGATGCTTTTGTCTTCCATCTTGATCTTTCAGGTTTTCCACCATCATCTTTTTTGAATGCTTAACAAACCCAAAGCCTCCTGCTTCCCAGGGACCATCTGGCTGGGCTCTATCTATAAAGTCCTGCAGCTCTACCAAGTTCAGGGTCATTAAATTACTCCAAACAAACCTTTCTCTTGTGATTTCAATTGGATACAAAAATGACCTTTACTTCCTGCCTGAAGCTCTCTAATTGACAGTGTTGGTGGGACACCTGTTGTCCACTGAGGCTCCTGTTGGTCTCCCAGCATCAAGGCACAGCTCTTTCCTTTAGTTCTGCAAGCAACAAAGCACTCCTGCAGTCCTCCCATATGTCTCATATACTGAGTTTTCCACCTCTGAGAAAATCTCCACATCCCCAGTGTGGGGGATGTGGATATATATTTTCATGAGGACTTTGGTTTTTGTAGCCTTCAGTTGAATTTTTGCTTTGTGAGGGTTTTTTTGTTTTTTCTGTTTTGGTTTGGTTTGGGTTTTTTTCCGATTCCATCCCTTTGCTCCTAATCCCACCACCTGGTATGGCTCACACTGCAGAATCTCTCTGCTTCCTCACTGTATACGCCCTTCAAATATTTGTAGACATTTATCACTTCCCCCTCTCTGCTTAGTCATCTCTCTGCCAAGCTAGACATATTTAGTTCTTCTAATCTTTCCTTGCAAGTGAGTCCCTCCAGCACTCATAATTCATTTTCCCTTGCTCTTCTTGGTATATTTTCCAGTTTGTCAGTACTTTAAGAATTTCTTATTTTGTGGTGGTTTAATATGAGCAGACACAAGGAAAAAAAATGGAGAAGAAAAGCTTCCTGAGGACAGAAGATTTTTTTTGGCTCCAAGTCACTGGGAATAGATAAGAGTGGGTAGTTCTGGGAATTCCTGCTGTGAGTTCTGGGTGGGTGTCTGGGATACAGAATGGGTCCCCTCTTCTCTTCTGAATTTCTCTCTTCCCTATCCCTGAAACATGTAACAAATTATATCAGCTAATACTTTGGCTGGTCTGTTTCTGGATTTCTCCTATTAAAAGAGACTTGGCTCAGCTTTCCATTCCCTGTGTCTCTGTCAGGCTAAAGGCTTTGCCTAGGAGTGATTTTTTTTCTAGTGGACTGCAGGGTGCAACTGCTTCAGAGGTAGTGGGTGCATCTTAGCAGTGCTGAATTTCTATTTCTCAGCTTTGTTCTTCTCAAATACTGGCAGGCATGGTGCCAAAGGATCAGCAGAGAGCAGCCAGCTCCTTTTTATCTCAAGAAGATTTTTTCCCTTCTGGACATTTGTTTCTGCTGTGTCCAAGCTATAAAAAAAGAAATATAATTTCAAATGGGTCCTAGGAGCCCAGATGGACTTTTTTCCTTTAAATAACCAACTCAACAAATTCTTTATTAGAACCTTGTTAATTAAAGCTCTACCCCAGGAGGATAGGCTGGAGATGCTGTTCAGTCTCCAACTCTCGTACTGAACTCCACAGTGGTTTTTGAGGCATTCCTGGTATCTCACACTGATGGCAATTTGTGCTGTCTGAGATTACGTGACGTGAGCAGAATTGAAAGGAATGACAGGGAGCAGCAAGTGTTCCTTCACTCATTAACTACAGCTAGGTCTGCAGATTTGCTGTCTGTATTAAGGGTTTTTTTAATATTCCCCGTCACCACCTAGTGACCTGAAAGGGAGCAGCAGTTTACCTAGCCAAGAGATTCTGTCAAATTTGCTTCACTGAAATAGGTGTCAGTATCAAAATGCTTCCAAAACCAGGATAAAATCCACAGCAAACTTGCACTCTCTGCCTACCTTTACATGGTGCAGTCTGTATTTCAACTGCAAATGCAAAACCAATGTGTTTTTTACACAGGAGGAATGAAAAGATTTTCCTTTCCTTCCTTATATATCACTATCTTCCCACCCAGACTAGATACTTATCAAGAATCTGTCTTCTGTTTTGATTGTGTCCTGAGAACATTGAGTTTAAGTAGAAATGTGCTGGCTGGGCAGGAAATGTTTCTCCATTGTGCATGAAGGCTGTTTGGGTCTCTTAAGCCAAACTACAGGAGGAAGAGGAAAGCAGAGCAAACAAAAATAGTCTTGTTTGGATATGGGAATACAATTCATTCTTTGCATCCAGCCCATGTCAGTCTGTGCCACCAGCTAGCTGATGCTTCTGTATCATCATAAAATGTAGAAACAAGGAACCCCAAACTTCTTGAGCAAAGAGCAAAAGCTGCTGTTGCTTTGACAATGGATTGACTTGGAGAGTCACGCTGAGCAGTACATTACAGATCTACACACTGGATATCAAAACAGAGAGAGAGGGCATTTACTGTCACTTGCAGGGTGCCTTTCTCCCTTCTAGTTGTCAGAGCATTCAGAAGAATTAAACAATGGGACTTTGTGTGGAAAAAGAAAACACTGCCTCTATCAGAAGCTTAGGCAGGAGTGGCAAAATCATTGTGAAGAATGGCTAGAAAGAAAAGCAAGAGGCATTTTCACCAACCCATCCTCAGATAAACTTGTCGTGGGCCCTGTTTCTTGAAGCAGCACCATGTCATCTACTTTAGCACCTTCAAACTGCTGATTAGCATCATCATCCCACTGCAGGCTGGGCTGGCCAGCTGCTGCCTTCGATGCAGTTGCAAACGAGCTTGTCTTTCCCAGAGGAATTGGCAGTCGAGCTGGCTTCAGTTTGTCTACTGTCATTCACATTTAGCAAGAGGGTGGTGTGTGGTTTTTTTTTTTTCTGTTTGTGTTTCTGCTTTATAAGAATATGCAGTTGCTTAAGACCCATTTGGTTGACAAAGTGTTTTGCAAACAAACTGTACATGGGAATCACTTTGTTCACTGAAATGCAAAGCAATAGTTTTTATTGTGGAATCTCGGGAGACAGATGTGGTTCAGCACAGCGTGACTTTAAGGATTTGGCTGACTAGAGGTGGGATTACTGCCATATTTAAAGCAAAGCATACATTCAAAAGCTTTGAGCTGAGGTTTATTCTATGCAAATATTTGACAAGTGGCCTCTCATTTAAGCACAAATAAAAGTATTGAAGCTTGCACCATTTATAGCTGTTGGCAAAAGAAAATTGTTTCTAAACAAGTGTCTGTGAAGTATAATGGCTATTTCTCCCCATCATAAGTTCCTCTGTTATCTTGCTTGCTCCATTGACTCTTAAAAGAAAAGTATGTGGGAATTTTATTTATTCAGTCCCTCTTTTAATGGTTTTCTGAACTTCTGATCTTTAGTGAGAATTTTTATGTCTTTTTGCCTGAAATCAGCTCTGTATCAGGTAAAGTGCTCTGAGCTTAAATAACTAATACAAGGGCAGATCAGGTTTTTCCTTGCTCCTGCTCCCCAGGTATTCCTGAGCAGAGATGTTCAACCCCTGGCCTCATTTCCATTCATTGTAATGGAGTGATAACAAAACGCATGGCCGACTTCTCTAATTAGTCTCATGTTCCTCAAGGTCTTTTGTTGTTGCCTGATATTATTTCTTATAGTTTAGCTTTTTGGGCTTTGTTGGTATTTCCCTAAACACCCCTAATAGTTCTCCCCATCTTCCAAATTATCTCTTTGGGCATGAACTGATATATAGCAAACAAAGCAATGCAATATTCATCATTAATTGATCATGATCTCTCCTGGTTTTGTTGTTGCTGTTGGGTTTTATTTTAATTCCCACTCTGTTTAGGGCAAATTGTTTAATTTTATTCAATACCCTAACTTTTAAATTTTTATTAAACTATAATGCAGATATATATTCAGTGCAGCTTCCATGAGTTTGTTTTCTTCTGGATTGTTGATCTCATTTTAATTAAAATAGGGAAAGCATAGAAAGGAAATTAAAATAAGAATAAAAATAAACTGTTGGTTGTCCCACAGTTCTACGGGGAGGAGAAGGTAGGGGATAGGGATTTGAATGCAGTGTATCATCGTTCTGCTTTCCCATAACCATTACAAAAGTGAAGAAAAAGGACCCGTGTCTGTAGAGGATGGAAATCTGCAGCTCTTCTCCTCATACTGAGAATCAGCCTCCCAGGAGACTCTGCCTCAGACCAGGTTTGTTCCAGGGAAGCCTTATTATGTGGAATTGTGTCAAATGGTGAGGAGGGGTTTAAAGAGATAATCAGAGTCCTCCAGCACTAATTACCTGTGCTCTATAGAAATCCCTATCTCCATTCAGATCCTTTTTACAGGAATATGTCAGAGGAAACAAATGAAGTCTGGTTCTGCAAGAGCCAATTGAGGTGGTAGAGAACAGGAAAGTCGTGGATTAAAGCGAACGACTTTTCGGGACCTACCATAATATTTGACTTGGTTCTTCCCGCCCTCTCTTCTTCTTTTTGCGTTCATGCATTGAAACATAACAAGAAATCTCTGCATTTCTCATGCCTCCTTTATTCTGAAATCTCCAGGCTCTTTGCAAATATTAACTGTAAAATTTCACAGTTATCTATCCATCTATCCAATCTCTCTCAAAGCATTTAAGTGTTCCCAGCACAATTCAGAGGGATAGCGATGAACAGAGTATAACAAATATCAAAACAGTTTTCAGCAAAAGCAAATAATTTAATCTATTAGAAAATAATGAAGGACTCATGATTTAGCATTGCAAGGAAATCAGGATATCAGCTGTCAGAAGAAATGTAATTGTTGCTTGACCTATGTCCATTGATAGTGTTCAGGATCGAAATTATTGGTATTTTTTTTTATCAAAGGCACTAAAGTTTGCACTTTTTAATCACGTCTGTAATTTGATGCAAATTTGGAGGGAGAGAATGAGGAAATCTTGGGGCTAAAGTAGTGAAATCTTGAAAGAGAACATTCTGGAACAGTAAAGCTAAAGAACATTTTCCTACCCAGCAGGAGGGAAGAATAAAAGCAATTTGAATCAGTGTTAACCTTTAAATCAGAAATATCACTTGGTGCATGTTTGTACTTGAGGATTCTCTATCACTGTTGCTGAATATAGGACCCAGCTACACTAGAGATACACATACAAAGTACTCAATTTAAGTGAGCACAGATAAGAGGCAGGTCTTGCCACTTTGATTCATGCCACCAATAATTTCAAGCAGAGAACACCCAGAGTACAGTGCTCCTGAGCACAGAGAGGTACAGCCTGTTCCCATAGTCATGGAGAAGAGTTAATGCTCTGCAGAAAATCTCTCAGTCATTAGGGACACCTGTCAGTGGTTTTGAAATCAAGTTTATCTTATACTCAATGCCATCTCTTGGTGTGCAGTGAATAGAAGGACTTCCCTCATGGAAGAGACTAGGAGGAAAACAGGTCCTTATTCCAAATCTTGACTATCTCAATTTTCAATTTATATCATTGAATCTTGAGTATTATTTACCACAAAAGCCAAATTAGGGCAGTTTTACTCCAAACATTTCCTGATCTTTTCAACCAGCAGGCTGGTCTAACCCATGGATGTTAGGACATTAATTTGCTTTGCATTCCATGACTTCTGTCTCAGCTTACCTGGGATATTTTCTTTTTGCGTATGGTTCTGCCAAGAGGGCTTGGTATTTACAATATTAATATGTAGTCAGATCCAGCTGTTTGGAAATTCACTCATGAATGAAGTCTGATCAAATAGCACTGACACAACACCATTGCCTCCTGTACTTTGCTTCTCTGTTCTTTGTCCTTGTGTTTCCTTCCAATTGAAAGTGCATTGCATTCAACACTTACCAGCCAAAATCCTCATCACCAGGGCAAATTTAGATATCTGTCAGAGGTCAAGCAGTAAATGAGGAATCATCCCAACAAAATTAAGGCAAAGAATTAAAAAGTAGCAAGAGTTTATTCAATAAATCTGCAAAATAATTTGCATTTCAAATCTTAGACAAGCAGAGCAGCGGTGTAATTTCTGTCTGTAGATTCACCACTGTGATGTTCATTATCTGATTATCTCTATCTACAACCTTCCTAGTGCTAATGCACATTGTCTTCCTGAGTCCTGAATTAGTGAAATGTGTCTGACACTGAATTTGAAGGTAATTGCTGTGGCTCCCCTCAATGAAATGTCTCTCAGGACACTCTTGGAAATGAAATGTTCCTTCTTGAGCCATTATTTGCTGACTCCATCCCTATCTTATTAAATAATTATCAAGTAAAAATGTGTAATTTGAAATATGCATGTCATGTTTAGGTAATGAAAGAACCAGGTATTCTCAGTGGATTAATGACAGCAAAATATTGCCCTATAGTCTCTCAAATAAGCTATTTCCCAAGGTCCTGCCAGGACCTAATCAGAGCTGACCAACCATCTTTGCATGTGATGCCTCTCAATGCTGCTTTGAGGTGTCTGTCTTGAGTCCTTACAGCTCCCATGGAGGAAACAGGGGTTTAAGTGATGCCCTTGGAGTGTTATGAGCCTTGACTGAAGGATTTGAACTTTGATGATCCTCGGGGGTCTCTTCCAACACAAGATATTCTATGGCTCTGTGACTTGGATTTGTGTCACACTGGGAAGTTTTGTTCACAATGGTAAATTGAAGACCTGCATATAGTGCTTGAAAGTACAAAGCCTACACTTCCAATATTTAAAATATCTTGTGCTCTATAAAGTTCATCCCACTACAATTCTCAAAATGTTTACAATGAACCATAAATATTCATAGCAGTGTGATTTCAGTGCAGTTACCAGAGATTTACACAGCCATAAGCAAGACCATAATCTAGTCTTTTGTCCTTTCACTAAAGGATTTTATAAGGTAAATCTGAAGATCTTTATTCAGTGATAATTAAAACAGACAAATTAGAAATTCTTCTACTGCAGTCAGACTTTGGCACAAGTTGAATATGGAATATATTAATTTTCTTTTTAAAATAAATTCCCTTGTTTTTGATCATAAGTTGTTTGTTTTAACTTCAGCTCCTTCTCCTTCCTCAGTTCAATGACACATTGATAGCTCAGTCTTCATTTTAATAGTCATAGCTTGAAGAAATTGAATATGACTAAGGAAGAAATAGAGGTGTCTGTTTCTCATATCTCTGCTTGGGAAGGGCTGTGCCTGATATCAGCTATGTGCCTCTTAAAGTAGGATGTTTTTTATTCTCCAGCAACTCTGTCTTCTAGAAATAAACACTTATTTGTATAAGCTGAAACAAAACCTATATTTCAGCACCTTATCTATGTTTGTAAATTCAAGGAAACAGATTTCCAGTTGTCACTTAGATGTTTGGGGTTTTTTGTTCCCTCAACCAAAACCTTCCTTGATTTGTTTTGTTGCTTATGGAAGCGCTTGTTTCTAGCAAAGAAGTTATTTTGTCTGTTTGGATTCTTCTATAAATACAAAGGCAAAAGTTGTTATCATCTGCAGAAGCAAATGTGAAGTGGAAATCCATTATTGTGGTAGCCTGGCATGCCTCCGTGGGAAACACATTCAACAAGAAAGCATGTCATCTTCCATGTTTGGGTTCTCTAGCTTGTTGGGAAAATAAAAGCCATGGAAAGTGTAAATGGGAAACTTGATCTCCATTTCAGCTGGCATTATTTCTTACAAGAGCAAGGGAAAAGCTTTTTTCTTAGTATACTGTTGGCTTTCTTTAATGTGGTTTTCTTTTCTTTTGCTTTTTGTGTTTTTCACACTTGCTCATGTTGTGAGAGCTGTTCCTCTGTGGCTGTACTGCTCTAGCAGACAGAGCAATTTTTTTTATTCCTGCCTTATGCTGGTAGCTTCATGTTGTGTAAAAGGTTAGTAAATTGATCCTTCAACCAAATATTCTGGAGTTTCCATATTCATATGTGGGGTCCTGTCACAGACATCACCAAAGTTGGGGGTCTTAGTCATGAATAGATTTTGGCAATGAACATTTCCACTGTTTATCTACAAAGAAAACCATAACAGGATAAGTTACTTAAGAGATGATGTGCATGCTCCTACCTCATATTTCCATTCATGGTGGAGATTTTGCAAATAAAAGCTCAGGTTCACTTGTCTTCTGGAATATATATATTTACATATGCATACAAGTGTGTGTGTGTGTGTAAGTATGGAGAGAGGGAAAATATAGAAATCAAAGGATATAAACACTTGCCTTCTAAATTAAACTGTTACTTCCTCCAGGGACTATGAAGTGCATTCATTTTGTGGAATAGTTTGTTTTGAAGAATTCAGTGAGGGAATCCACTGTGAAAAAGCCTAGTCCTCATTAATGCAAGGGGGAAGAGACTCTACAGTGGAAAGAATGAAGACAATATCTCAAAATTTTCATGGAGCTTTAGTGCCAGGGATGGGAATGACCTGCCCACTGCAAAACTTGATCTCTCCATGGTCTGAAGGATTGCAGTAAATGAGCGTTTGTCTGAGTTAGTGATAGGAGGAAAATTTGTTCTTGTACACCACAGAGTGATCTACTGTTTGTAAGCAGATTGTAAGTGAGGAGCTGTAGAGCAGCATTTCTGGCATTTTGCTTCACTTAATCATGGAGCAGAGCAGACCCTGAGGCCCTGTGCAAATTTTAGGACCCATGAAAACTAAACAGTGAGTGAACGTAAATTAACTGCTCCTCTCGGGGATTAAAAAGACAGGCTCATTATTTTGTTTTTCATTCTGCTAAAAGGGCCAGTTTCCAGCAAGAATTGTAATACAAAGAAATTATAGCTCTGTCTGAGGTAATTTTCTACCAGTTGCAATACCTGATAGGTCTCCAAATGTTAGGGAGCATCATTCAGCCTGGAGCACAAGGTATTCCAAGGATTACCCCATGGATCTGTCACTCTTGGGTCTTTTGCTAACAACATTTGTTTGGCTTGGATAAGAAGGAGTAGAATAGAAAGGCTAGGAGAAGGTTTCCTATTTGTTTGATATACATTATACTTCAGAAAATGTGTTGAACATCTGTGTACAATATATGTGGCAATAGAAAAACCTTCTTTTCTAAAATATTTCAAAATTGGCCATTTTCCCTGTTACTTTAAATATATAGTATGTACTTGTATGTTTGACACAACATTCTGAATATGTTCTCCTATATTCAAAGTGTAATGAGTAAGATTCATCACAGGAAAAGAAACATTTTCCACATTAGCAATGCTAATGAATAAATTATATGGCATTCCTGCATTGCTTGCTATTATTATTTGATCTTTGCAGTTTAACTAGCAAGCAGAATTGCTTCTTACTGAATTTTTTGTGTTTGCAGCTATGGTTCCTGGGCTACATAATAGCTGTTTGGAGACCAATCTTGAAAGAGCTAGAATATTGCTGTGGCTCAGAATGGGCAGGTACCTGTGCTAGCAGCCCTGTGACAGCATTGCAATCAGCTTGACTGGTTCCTGCAATGTTCTTTTCACTGGAGTTGGCTGAGGGTCAGTGGGGTGAGACAGTGGATTGTTTGCATTTGTAAATAGTGTGAGCACAGAACAATACAGCTGTGCCTGATGGTTCCGTGTCCACACTGTGTATATTTCAAGGGGTTTTCCTAAGGTAGCTTTAGTGTGGCTTTACAGAGTGAATACTTGTTAGTGGTCACAGCATTTAAATGGTCCTCAATGGAGCATGTCTTCAAGTTAAGCATTATCCAAAAGGAATCTGGCTAACACACCCCAAAGAAACCCAACTAAGATAGCTCCAAAATGTGAGTCAAAATACAGTAAAATGGCAACAGTCTGGAGATTCAAGTTCAGGTTGGATGGGGCTATGAGCAACCTGATCTAGTTCATGTCCCTGCTCACTGCAGCAGGGGTTGGACTGGATGACCTTTAAAGTTCTCTTCCAGCCCAAGCCATTCCATGATTCCATGCTCTTTAAAAGGACAGTCCTGATGATAAAAAAAAAAAAAAGGCATGAAGGCAGGAGGATCAGCTGTCTAATAGGAGAATTTTTTCATTACTTATTTAAAGAGATAAAAGATTACTACCACTACCTTAAAAGCAGTCAGTGCATTGACTGGTGAGCAGGGAAGTGGAGCGTGCTGAGAGCACTCCTGTTTTGACATTCAGGATTGCTTTTTTCTCTCATCCTTGTTTGTGTGGACAAGGGGATGTTCCCAAAATCAGGGTGGTCAATTAAACATGCCCCAGTTACAGTAAATGCAAAAAAGGTTCTTTGTTTAATTATTGCCTTCTTAAATTAAATAGTGTAGGCACTTATTCAGCTGGGTGGGCACAATAGGAGGTAATGGCACTTTGCAACAATTGTCCTAATGAGGGATGATGAGTTTCATTCAAGGTAGTGGGATTTACTATGGACACTGGGGTCTCTGCCAGAACATCCTATTACAGGATCAGGACCCTCAACAATAAATGGTTCACATTCTTGGAACTAATGTCTCTAATGGGAATAACAGAATTGGAGATAATAATAATGTATTACCTCGACCACAGGAGTGCATTGAAGGATTAATTGAATAATGGACTAAATTTATCTCTGATGCAACTGTGCTGATCTGATCAGCAGGATTTTACCTTCATGTTAGTAAAACACATGAAAAAATAATCTTTGCAATTCTCATTTTGCTATTATTATTAATGATTGTCTTATAAATCCAGAATGCAATTTAGCAGTCTGGTTTGCTTCAGATAAAAAATTTGAAGTCTTACTTGGAAGCTACCCCAAACTTTTGTCTAAAATGCTGATTAACAACCTCAAGGGAATGAGCTTCCTTGCAAGATTTCAACACTGTTGCTTAGTTTTGGGCAAGGCAGAAACCGTGTAAGAACAAGATTTTCCTAAGGATTTTTCTCTATGTCGTGTCAGCTAAAATGTAATGCAGGGAACTTAATAAAAATGTGTTTTCTACAGCAATCATGTAAATGTCTTATAAGTGTATACTGTCACCTTTCTTCCTATTGAATTGTGCCCGAATCCATCCAGTTTCTCCTTTCTCTTTGATTATTCTCAGAAACATGTTACTTGAAATTTATATCTAATGCTATGAGGAAGTGGTTTTAGGATTAAGCTGGTGAAGGAACACAAGATCTGCCATCTCTTTAACCCGTGCCAATGTCGGGAATGACTGGTTGACATTCAATGACCCTTCTAGGGATATGCAAGGACAGCCAAATTTGAAGGTCTTTTGAATCTTCAAAGTGGTATTTTGGAGCTGAAGAGCAGTTTAAGCTCACTGGTTATTTTCTTTCTTTGGTTTGGGGTGCCTCAATGCTTTTCCATAAATGTCTGCAGAATTACTGCATTTTCTCTTAGGTTGTCATATGTCACCATTTGAGCCCTACTGACATTTTTCAATGAACAGGTTACCCTGAGGTGTTAGTGCACGGTGATCTGTACATTGGCAGGAAGAGGAGAATAAAACACATGCAGAAATTAAAGGATCTTGTTTCAGAGAATGGATGATGACTGCTGAGGGCCACAGAAATTTTCTCTTGGAAGATTTTTGCAGCAGAGGCTGATAGGGTCTAGAAAAGTGAATGTTGCTGGCACTGTCACCCTATGGCTTCCTGTTGTACTTACAAGTGAAAGTGCTGAGGAAACTATCTGTTGCTTAAACATCTTCTGGAATAAGAACAAAATCTAATTTCCTTCAGCTCTCCAGTGCTTGGCTTTTACTTTAATTGGGCAGGCCAAAGGAAGCATGGCCAGTGCAACTTGGTGGATTGGGGAAGCAGCCGCACAATGTGAGTGTCCCACAGTGAGGATGGATGTGCTCAGGAGGTGGTAAATTAAAATGTTTTAATCCAATTTATCCAGAAACCATCTGCAAAACTCAAGCTGTCAAGGTCATGTATGTTGGCACTGTGTCCATCTATGCCTGACCTAGAACTGACCCTTTAGCTTATGTAAGGAATGAAAGAGTGGAGGAGCTGGAACAGGGGAGAAGGGAACAGTTCTATGATTAGAAAGAGTGGACACTGAGTGAAGGGAAGGTAAATTCTGTTTCCCCAGCTATATCCATTCATTAGAGATCAGTAATGGAAACTTTATCAGCTGTCGGTTCAGAACCACTGCAGTAAATAGACTTGAAATCTCCATGGGATGCTCGAGAAAAACAAACAATAATAGCCAACGCTTTGCTTTGAGCCTTCCCCATCACAAGGCAGGAGTGGGAAGATGCAGTTAAATTCTTATGCTCACTGCCCAACAAACAAGGTCACAGAGAAATAGTGTGAAAATGACAATTGCACACAGGGAACATTGTCTTGGTTTGAGTCAGGCTCCTCATGCAGAAATTACACCATATCAAATCCAGGTCTTGCACAGCCTGAAACAGCTTGCTAACAGTTATGTTTCCCAGATCATTGTATTTTAATGTACAGGAATGTCTAAATTTCTACATTCAGGTGTTATTAGCAAAGCTTTTTTAAAAAATAGTTTTACTGACAATTGGCATGCAAATATGTGTGTTAGACCAGTGATTATTTTTTTTAGTTTGTTTATTTTTGATTAGGTTTTTTTGTTTTTTTGGTTTTTTTTTTTTTTTACATATCTCCTAGATTGTTGGGATTTCCTATGCCTTTTTGCAGTCTTCTGCTGGGAACAGCTGGGAACAGCAACATTCCTTAAACCACAGTACTGTGGGCTGCTAGTCCTGCTACCTGGGCAAAAGTGTCCTGCAGTCAGGAAATTGGAAGGAACTGCTAGATTATTTATTTAAGTTTGCACTGGGCTAACTATAGGGAGGGAACTTTGATATGAATAAGCTTTAAGCTGACAGAGGGTGGGATCTCCTGAGCATCCATATTTTAGCTTTGAAGGTATTGTTGAAAATAGTGAATAGTTCAGACCTGAGCGTGCTACAGCAATTTACTCTGTGTCCTTCCCCCTGTGCCAGGTGAGCAGAAAGGCTTTCAGTGTGTCTTCCTTGGGTGAGACTGCTCTGTATAATGCTGAAGTCAAATAAGAGCAAGTGGGAATGATGTGCATGTCTCAACACCACTTTAACCTGATTTAAGCCATTATGCATGATCCATAAACCCTTGGGCATATCATGCTCTTTTAAAATTCCTGCTTACCTTTTTACAAGGGCTTCTCCAGAACAGGAGCTCCTTAGGCCCTATCTTGCCCATTTGTAGGATGTGTATTTACAGAAAACACAACATTAACAGTTTCTCTGAGCATTTTGCTGCTCATTCCAGTGCCTAAGGTCAGCCTGCCAAGGCACTTCCTCTGTGCCTGCCCATATCTGTATGCATTTAACAAGCTGACTCAGGGTATTCCCAGCCATTTCAGGCTCAGCAGGTCATGAATCTGCCCTGAAAGGCCACGTTCTTCTCGCTTTGACATGTGTATCTGGGTTCCTGTGCTCTCCTTAGCAGCTGCTGCTTGTTGGTTCTGCTGAAAGCTGGCTGGGTCACGCAGTGTCATCACCCTGGGCAGAAATGGGGTCAATCCCAGGGGCTGCTGGCACGGGTCTGGTGACAGCAGGTTCTTGCACGGCCTCCGAGCTGGAGAAGACACAAACCTTGGCCCTGGTGGCCATGCTGTTGCACCAGTGGCATGTGGTGCAGAGAGCAGGCATGCTGGGGAAAAAATCATGCATTGTTGTGGTTTAAAGGTGAAGTTTGCAAGTTTTTTTCTTGGCGAAACCCTGGAAGGGGAGAATATCACCAGCAGAGATGAGCAGAAAATATTTCATTGCATTATTACCTTGGCTTTCTAGCAGGCCCCAGCCAGAATTTTGCCACCTATGACTGAGCATTACATTCCCAGTTTATTCTTCTTTTCAATCTCCTGCCAATATAAGCAGGGAATGAACTCTTAAGTACAGCATTTAATTGCCATCAAAGGCTCATTTCTCTGTATGCCACACACTTCCAGCACAACCTCTGTCAAATCATTGAGTTTCTCTAGTTTCTACACTGAGGCTGCTAAGGTTTTTTTGAGTTACCAAGTGTCTGTTTAATGTAAACATGTCTGGGCCTCAAAATTAAGGGGAACTCATCTCCAAGAGAGCCTTGAGGCACAACTGATACATACGTCAATAACAGATACGTATTTTTACAAGCAATCTGGACATTAGGGTTTATTATATGCCAACAATGTATCAGTGACTATAACTAACTGTTTATAAGGCAGTGAAAAGCCCCAGGATATTTCAGATTTGGCTTTGAGCCATAGTTTGTCTTCTACCAGAAAAGAAAAAGTAAAACAAATAAAACAGGGAAGGAAATCAGCCTGAGCAAGATGCTATTTTCTGAGCAGCCTGAGCAAGATGAACCAGATAATTTTGTTTTATCCACTGGCTAAGCCTTGGAATATGGTGGTGTTGCCACAGATCTTGTTGCTACCTTTATGCTAGCAGTTGTTTATTGTATATAGCAGTGTTATTAATTTGTTGTTGCATTCATGAGGGTTTAACAGCGCAGCAGTGACAGTGTAGGATGCTATAAAAGATCTCCAGGGCCCTGTGAAAGAACAGGGGTAGGCAGCAGTGGTAGTGTTGTTAGAAAGGATAAAACAATTGTTCTTCCTTGGGTCTCCCCTGAGGACTCCAGCAGGGACACAGCCAGCCAATAACAAAATTTAAAAAGGCTTCTTTAGGCACTCAATATGTTCATAAGTCCACACACACTAATGCAGTTAGGAAGTCTCATATGATCAATGCAGTGTGTGTGCAGATGGTGACAGTAAATGTACAGGAGAGCTGTGGAAAAAGATTAAATAAATGTTATCCATGTGATTCCAGTGGTGATAATGGGAAATGAGACAAAAAAAAAATATTACAAAGAAACAGTGACGTGAAATCATTTGGGGAGGGGAGTGATTACAAAGGAAACAGTGCTAATTTAGAGAACTAATTATCATATAGGCTTCACAGCATCCAAAAAGGAACCTAGAAGCCATTAGCAATACACCCCATGGTTTTGCTCAAGTAGGGGATTAATGGCACTGGGTCCATAAAGGCAGCAGCCGTAATGAATCTCCAGTCCTTAAACAGTAATGATCTCCATGACAGATATTTCAGAGAACTGCATTGTCAACCCTCCTATGACTGTCTTTTACTTCATTTCTAATATTGTCTTGGAGGAAAAATAGAGGTTTCCTTTGCAGCTCTGTATGTAGCTTTTCCCTATCAAGGCCAAATGAGGAAATGTTTTATGGATAGTTACGATGGATCCGAGACCTCTCATCATGGGAATGAGGTAATGCTGCTTAAGAGCCCCTGAAATTCTGTGTAATGATGCTTTGGAGCACAGAACAGTCCTTTTCTGATAGGGACTGGGCACAAATCTGCCTTGTCCCTGTGGCAGAATATTTCATAGGTTCCCAGGGTTTCGCTTTTTTATCATGATGTTTTAGAAGACAATGCGACAACGGGGTTTGGGCTTGTCCATGTCTTGCAAAGCACTGGGTGAGTCTGGAGGTGTCTGTGGAAGGTCCTTCCTCTCCAAGCCTGGCTGCAGTGAAGCAGTGAGTGCTCTGTCCTGGCTGTGACCCCCAGTGGGTTGGAATGAGCCTGCTGGGCTGTCTGTCTGACACTCCCACCACGACTAAATTCACTGAAAGGAAACTTTGCTAAATATACCATGTGTGGGTGCCACTCATGATAAACAGACTCCCTGATTTAATCTGCTTTGAATTCCATTTGCTTATGATTACCTGAACAGCCCCTGTTTATGCTGGTTTTCTTAGTCTGTTATTCGCAGATGTCTCTGAAGAGAAAGGATTCCTTTCCAGTCTAATGTGCTTAAATTTTATAAATAAACTTTTCAGGGAACTGGTTACTTAGTTCTTGTTCCCGTATCAAAGTGTGTTGCTCTTCCTTTGTATGTACTCCTACACCCTTTGATATCTCCTTTCTGCAGTTTTTAAACCAACCTTTTAAACCCCAGCTGACTTGTGGGGTTGGAAACAAGCTCGTGGGAACAAAACAGAGGCAGTGAATAGTTTAATCCACAATGAACCTTCCTGTCACATTTTTGTGTGATTTAGAGGAAAACATTTTGGTTGAAAAAGGCTGTGTTGTTTGTACTGTAATAGTCTAAGGATCTAGATAAGACATTTATTAGACAAACTGATACAGAGAAGAACAGAGACACAAGTGCCAGACTGGAGAGCTAAGTATAATTTGAGAAATCATCAGAGTTTTGTTAGAGGGATGAGTAATACCATCTCTGTGGGAAAATGCAGTTGGCAGAGGAGAGAGTGTTAGCAGAGGAAGAGAAAGGTGAAGAGGTAATTATCTCCTAGGAGAATGGCACAGAGAGAGACGTGCTTGGCTCAGGCAGCCTGGGAGGAGAGAGAGAATATCACACACTGTAAAACCAACACTGCAACTGGTATTTTGGGGTTCTGGAGCATACAAAGAACTGCCATCCCTAAGGAAAACATAACTTTAAAAAATAATCTAAAAACATACCAAAAATTGCTAAGTAGGACTTTTACCTAAAGAGGAGGCTCTTCTATTGAAGGAAGTTGCTTTTTTAAATAGATTTCTGACCTTAATGACGTGAAAAAACCAGTTTGGATTGATGAGGAAAACCTCCTGTGACTGTCATGTACTGTGCTGCTCGGCAGCTCATGTGGAAATTCACTGAGCAATTGCAAGTGGAAATAGATCTTGTCTTGATTTAAAAAAGCCATTCTTCTTGATCCCAAAATTAAATTGGTCAGGAAAAGGCCAGAAAACTACCCACAGACTGTCCTCATCTCAGCAGTGCTACTTAATGACATTTTAAGCACTTCAAGGTACATTATCCCATGTGGAAGAACAGCTCTGTGTCTCAAATCTCAGTTTAGGACATGAGAACAAGTTGAAATCTTTCTCCTTCCAGGCTTCCTGTCTGGCTTTCAGATGGGATTTTTCTTCTCTCATTTTAGCTGTCAGGTCTGAGCTCTGAGGTGGGTGGGATGAATTTCTCTCTGGAGAGCCTGATTTCTGGCTGTTGACAGCAGGAGGAGCTTGTAAAAGAGAAATTCAGGCATTTTTTAAAGCTGTTATTTGGCTAGATAGACGAGAGAAATCCCAACTTTGGCGACACTGTCTTAATTTATTTTTTTCTTAGCTGCTTTTTTTCCTTATAAAGAAAGTGCAATACAAAACTTCCTTACGGTAAAGAAATAAATGCATTGAAGTTTGTAGTATAACAAGATGCTATCCTAAGATGTGCAGCATATGTAACTTAGAAAAATGGATCTTTGTTTATGGTGGGAGTGTTTCTATTTCAGAATGATTTCTCTTTCTTAAATCCCTTTTTCTGCTGTTGCTCACAAAAGCACAAAATCTTATGCTGCAAATGATGCAGAAATCATCCCCCTTTTCCCCTTCTCTCTTAATTGTTATGTTCACACTTTAGATGAAGTGTCTGAGTGGAGGGTTTAATTTAGATTTAATAGGATAATTATTGCATGACAAATTAATGCCAAACAATTATTAAGTACATCTCTACTGAGGCTTCTGGAGTTTGTAATAGGATAGCTATCAGCTACCTGGTGGTTCAACTTCAAGAAGTCTACTCCTAATAATCACAGTATTTATTTAACATACAATTTAAATACTGCTTTAGGTATAGTATTGTCAGAAAATAATTCTCTTGACACCTGAGAACTGGTAATGCCATTTTTTTACTGAGGGTTTTTAGGATGGCCCTAAGGGACGGAGATGGGATTATTGCTGGTGTTATCAGCACTGTCTGCACTACATCTTTGGAAACAATTATTAAAGCCCCAGATCCTCACTTGTGCATTCCACATCATCTGCAGTCAGTGGAATTGCTCCAGGGTAAAATTGATTGTGAAGACTGAAGAATTAGGTCCTGGTTTGTTAATATGGTCTTTGTTGGACTAGGTCTGCAATTAATTTGGGGTGCTGCAAGGTATTCCTTTTAAACAAAATTACTTGGAACTGTGTGAAATTATTTTAACAAGGAGGGTCAACTTCTATCTAAACTATGATTGAACTAACTAAACTTCTATTAAACTATCCCCTCAGAGCTTCCTATTAGAGGTAGAAATGGAGGGGATGTTCATGAGTGTCCTGGGTGTTGGAGTCTTGATCTGGCAGGTTATGTCTCCTACAACTGCTGCAAAAAATTGTAGTTTCCTCTCCCCTCTGCTGAGGATGAGAAGATAACAAGTGTTGTCCTTCCTGTGGCTCTCCTCCTCCCTGGCTGGAAGAAGAAATTTCTATTCCCATGGAACGTTCCAAAGGAGTCATCCTGGGAAGGTTGTAGGTGCTCTGGTGTACCTAATACAGATGTTTACAGCAAATCAGCAGTGGTTGCTGATTATTAGCTCATAAAACCACTGCTGGAGGAGATGTGGCTGGGGAACACTGCAGAAATGGCAGGTATCCTCTGCTGGTCTTATGATAAAAATTCATTCCATGCTTGATCAAAACTGTGTCATAACTTCTCGACCTTCAAAACATTCTGCAAAGTTCTTGTTTGGGTGGTTGGGGATTTGTTTTTTGCCTTTTCCAAAGGGTTGGGACAGGGTGAGTGACAGGAGGATAGTTTTGTTTGCTGCTGTGATGTTAATTTTGTGGCTGCAAACCTTAGCTGGTTATCAGCAGTCTGGATAGTGAAACTGGCTGCCAGCCTGTCATTACATTTCGATTAGTGCTTTTAAAGACATCTCCAAAAAAAAGTGCCCAGAGCTGCTATTTATTTATTTACAATGGGCTTACATTTGTAAAGGAATGAATAACATGCCTTCCCATGAGCTGAGAAAAGGAGTTTATTGCAACAACAGGAAGACATTTGGAACAAAATTACCTCTCTCCCTGCAATGCAGTGTGAATATATTGCTCTGTGTGTCTTTGCATGTATATATGTGTGCAAGAAACACATGACAACGAAAGGTTGGCATGAGAGCTTGCCCCCTTTCCTGCCTGTTGCCACTGGTTGTATTTAAAAACAGCAGGAGAGCATTTCCTCTCTTGTCACACTGGGTGGCTTCTGATATGGCGCTTGAGATTGATCAGATATTTGGAATAAATACCCCAAGAGAAGCTTGAAGTCTCATTTTTGTGGTGAGGGCAGTGTTTGTGTCCTCTGGGGCTGCTTGGAGTACTCGTAGGACATGAACTGGATTTGAACTTGCCTGTTTGCAGATTAATCTGTCCCTATAAAGATTCCTTTTTAGATCCCATTATTTATGGGAGAAGACTGTTCTTTCCCTCCTCCTTCCTCCCCACCCTTCTCCCAGGCTTCAAATCTTATTGCTGTGCCATCTAGTTTAATCTAACCCACAGCAATTAATGTCCTTGAATGGCAGTGTTTAAACAGCAAACAATTTCATCCTGCAAATGGTAGTTTGCTGTCTGGAATATGAACAGATCTTTAACAGTTACATCAGACTAGATTTCCCCACAGCAGCTGTAAAAACCTGCAATATTTTGCTGCTACCTGTGACACAAACATTATTCACACGGTTGTTTAAGGAATTGCCAAAATCGCGTTTTCCGGTGTTGGATGCTTGGCTTTGTGTTCCCATGCCTGGTATGGCTTCCTCAGCACAGTGGTGGGGGAGATTCCTGATCTGCCACGAAGGTGTGGGTCATGTCAAGGGAAATCCAAGCTGCTGGGGAGCACATGGAAATATCCACGGGCTGCCTTTTGTCTTGGTGCTTTGGGGAGGATGGGGAGGAGGAAGGTCGGTGCTTCCAGGCTTTGCTTTGTCAGCAGAGGTCCACAGTCCAGTATCGTTGCCGTTTGGGGGTTTTTGTTTTGAGCACCTGCCTGAGGTGATTCTGGGTTGGGCTCCCTGGCAGCTCTTCAATCACAGCAGGAATCATTCTGCAGAGCACGCGTCAGATCTAATCAACCACAGCCTGCTTCGAGCGAGCATTTCCTTTTATTGTGTTGTACCTGGAGCTCCCAAGCCTTTTCCCTCCAGTAACTTCTAGGAATGAGTCTTTAAAAACTCATAGCACCTTGCTTTCAGATGTTAATCCTTCAGCTAATGCCAGCATGGGGAAAAGGCTGATTTAGAAGAATGAGGCTCCAGCTGCTTCTGCTGGCAGAAGGGATTGAGAGCCCTTACAGACAGTGCTGTTCTGGGCAAAACTGATGGAGGAAACAGTAGTGTTTCCTGGTGTCTCTTAAAGTACAGGATCTGATTCCCAAGATGGTAAATGCAGTTGAGGAGTACTAATTATCCACCCCAAGCAAATGAATCTATTTAGTGTGAGGCTGTGATTTCCTCTGAGAAAGCCCTTGAGAAATGCTGATGCCTTCAGAAGCTTGATTCCAGTGAAAAGTGGAAGCTGAAGCTCTCAGAAAGAGATTGCCTGGAGTTCATGGGTAGGGGAACTTAGGACATGGAGCCTCCATTACCCAGATTAACAGTTAACATTTTCCTACATCAGATTAAAAAAAATAGGCTCATTTATTATTTATTATCTTACTCAGCTGCTATTTCAACTGCTGCCACATCTGATAAGAACAGCAGAGCCTCCCAGGGGGCTTTTATCACAGAAGCAGATGATACCCGTATTGCTGGAGATAGATAGGAAGGCAGATGAATGATCTTTCATGGTCTGTCATTCAGGATAGTGAAACTATGGCTGATATCTCGGGGTAGTCTCCTCAACAAAAAAAGGTTCATTTTCTATCCTCTGATATCACATTTTACTAGTGCTGAAACAAAATAGACACAAAAGTAAAATGTTTTAACAGTCCATAAAAACTTTTTTCAAGCTAACCAATCATCTGAATTGGAAAGCTGAGTTACTTTATTGAATAAATACACAGATGAAGCAAATAGTCTGATTTGAAGGCATGCCACATGCTTGTAGCATGTTCAGCTTCAGAATTAAAGAAGAAAAACCCAGTGGAAGGCTCCTTTAAAAAATATTGGTGATATCTTCTGTGGCACATAAGGCCAAAGGTATTTTTACACTCTTTTATTTGCTCCCTGTATGACTCATCTTCACAGAAATCTACATTCACCCATGAATATCTATAAAAATGACTGGGAAGATATTTCTCTTAGGGTACTGAAGGGCCAGTAAGGTATAGGGTCTTGTGTGCTGTTACAACAGCTAGCTATTTTTTATTTAATCTGTGCGGGCCAACCACATTGCAATTCATTCTTAGAAATCGTTTTAAAAGTTGTAAATTTTAAAAATTGTAAAATCTGCAATTCTGAAGGGTTATACAGCATTATATGAGCAGTCAAGGGAGTTCCTGTGCTGGTTCCAGTTTCCTAATGCAAATGCTAGAGGGACTAAGCTTCGCTAATGCTTTACTTGACTAAACACTCACAAGAAGGGAGGAATACTGGTAAAACTCTCCAACAAACAGATTGCTGTGAGGAGCATATTAAAAACAGGCACAGGAGATGGAGCTTTGGCAAATGAACATCCAGTGCTTAGCCTCATTTTTATATGGTTTTAAATAATTAACACTGCAGAACATTGGTACGCAGCAAAAGCCACTCAATAGCATTTTCTTTTCCAAAAGGTCAGGCGGATCAAAAAATAAAAAGGGAGGAAAACATCATTAAGATAACACTTCTGGGTTCTTACAAATGAATTGGTGAGGAAGGGGCTGGTTTTGCATTGCTGCTTTGCCTAAATTGGGATGTAGCCTTGAATTGCTGTGAAACACCACAGAGCTGGATGTCTGCTAGTGCATCTTGCCCCAGGGTTTTCCTGTGTAGGGACAGGGTTGGGACCACGTGTGATTCCCTGGGTAGGAGTGGAGGGGCTGAGCAAGGCTGTGCTGCCCTGGCCACGCTGCACTTCTGGCTACTCACTTCTTCCCAGGGCCACCTGGCTCTGCAGCAATGCTCTGGATCCTCACTGCTGTGCCACAGTGGGAAGCCAGGGTTCTGCCAGTCCTAAAAGCTGCTGAACTTTGAAACCTGGCAGCACGTACCTGGTCACAGCGCCAGAAGCTCAACAGCTTAATGCCTCTCCACATGGCTGAACACCATAATTCCCATCCTAATTATGACCTGGTCATTGTGCAGAGAAGGAAAGCATGGCCAGACACAGTCCAGTTGTAATCCCTTAACTGCTGCTCAAATGAGCTGTCCTTGTGCTGTCTAATGATGCCAGATTACAGTAGGCAGGGAAAAGCCACAGAAAATGATCAATCTCTTTGTGACCTACAGGAAAGTGCTGGATGCTGAAAACACCCCCAGGGGTAACTTGGCTCACTCTGGATGGATCAGTCCCATCACTTTTTAACAGTGGACAGGGCAGTCTTGGGATGTGCTCCTCTCCTGCTGTGACTCACAGGTCTTTAAGCTCCAGCAGCATGTGTAGAATGGCATGGGGGGAAAATCTGATGTTCCTGCTGTCCCAGGGAGTTTCAAGAACAGGGAAGAAGCAGCACAGCATCAGTGCATTCAGGGAAAGCTGGCTGGTTCACTGGACCATCAGCACCCAGGACCTGGGTGTAATCACAGAGGGACAACTTAAATGGTGACCTCCACAGCAGTACTTTTACAGCTTCCTCAGGGTGAGCAAAAGTAAAGCCTTTTTGAGAAAAGTGGAGCAGCACATGATTTTTATACCCAAGAATAACACATCTTATATTTTCTTTGCGAATATGAACATTTCTACCCTCCAGAAAGTACTTTCTCTCTCCCAAATTCCCTCAGCTCACATGATAGTTGGCAAAATGGGTTAAGAAGCCTAAATTTCTCTGACAGTTAAAATACAAGAAACTGAATAATTTATGCAACTTCACCCCAAGTTAAGAGGCAAACATCAGCCAGTGTGCTGCAGCCAGACTTCCTTGAAATCCTACCTCAGCTTTGGGTATTTTAGGTTTATTTTATTCAAGAAACATGGAAAGAGAAGTGGGGGCATATGAACAAGCATACCCAAAATCTCTTTTAATTGAAGGTGACATGAGCTGAAATAATAATAGCCCCAGCACCTGTGTTAGATGCATTAGTCCTGTGTGTGCCTAAGGTGTTCTGCACACACACCAAACTCCTGCTAAAGTGCTTCAGTCCATATTGCTGTATCAGAAGAGCAAAAATCTCCATTGTGCCTTGCAAATTATTCCCCAGTGGGATCTTAAATATTAATCTTTTTCAGGTTATTAATCATGTAGAAGGCAAGGAATCTATTTAGGCCATGGAGTACAATGGGGACTCTCCTTTGTCATTGTGACAGAGGCAGGATAAGGTGTCAGAGTGGTGGCACCATCTCTCCTTTGCACCTCCCTGCCTGTGGTGAGAGCAGCTTTCAGAGAGCTGTGAGCGCTGCCTGGGATGGAGTAGCTGGGGGCAGAACCAGTGCCAGAGTCAGGGTGTGAGGACAGATTTCACAATTTGCTTCTAGGGCACAGTGAAAAGCCCCATCAGGCCTGCAGTGAGGTGAGAGCCTCAGGAGCCCTTGAGAGATGCTGCTGTCCCCTTCCCACCACTGCAGCGAACTACAAGCCACATCCATGTCAGACATGGGATGAGCTTGCATTATGTTCTACACACAGCATCCCTGGAAATCTTAAAGATTAAAAATGTAGCAAACCATAAATATTTGAAATCCCCTGGAGCTGGCATATGTACTGTCTTTAAGCAGAGATTTTTGATCTGGTATCTATTTTTTCTACAACAGCAACATGCCTCTTGCGAAGTTTGTTTTTTTTTTTTTTTTTCTTCTTCTCTTTCCCTTCTCTGGCAATGGAAAATTTCACATTGCTCTGGCACAGCAGAAGCAGAACATCACAAATTCCATTTGCCCAGCTGCACAGACAGGAGCGGAGCTTCAGCCTCTCCTGAACCCTGTGCCACCTATTTCTGCTTTTCTCCTTGTCTGGATTTTGCCTCAGTGTGTGGTGATCTGATGGCATGAGGGATGGCTCTGTAGTGAGCTCACCCTCTGCATCTGCATGGGAACAGGTCTAAAATGGGGAGACTTTTTGCTGAGCACTGAGGAGGTGCAGGTGTCTGCCCTGCTGATCTGCTCTGAGCAGAGCCTGCAGCCCCTGCACTGCTGGGCTAGCCTGCCCCTTGGTCCTTCTGAAGGATGTAGGAATCTCTTCCCAGTGTTTAATCCAAGGGATTCTGGTGACGTGCTGGCAGAGGCAGTGCTTAGCTCTGCCATTCCTCAGATTAATGGAGAAAAGTGGTGCATTTTACAGCATCACTCAAAGCACTGTTTGAGTTTAAGTTGTTCTTGAACAGCCTGGGAAGACTGGCAAACATTCCAGGGCAGGGTGGACAGTCATTTTCTTGAATATTCTCAGACTAAGGCTGGGAATGTAATCAGGCTATCTCCTCTGTTTTGTGCATCTGCTCTAATAACCACTCTCCTGTCTGTCGAAGAGAAGAGCCAGGAACAGCACCAAAAGAAATTCCCTCTTGCATCCAAATGAGTGATGCCTGGGGGAAGGAAGAACATATTCCTTCCCTTGACTTATAATGAGAGGGAAGAGACAAATCAGAGTTTTGCAACGAAGTAATACAATTTTTATAGCCTAGGATTCATCCAGTTACCCTGTGTGATCATATCCAGCGTTACCCCAGGGTGTCCCAGCATTGTCCTGCAGTGATCCTCCCTCAGGACCTGAACTCTGCAGACTTTGCTTTGCAAGATATCTCTCTGGAGCTGGAGATTGGCAGCTGTAGTAATTGTCATTAGCAGGCTCATTAGCCTTGGATATAGATCACCCTGTAGGGGGAGACAGTGGTTCTCCCTGGTAAAACATCTTTTGTGATCAAAGACAGGGAATATCTCACCCTCGTTTCCTTACACTTAAGCTGAAATGCAATTATGTTCTTCCCGAGGCTGGGGAATAGGGAGATAATAGCAAGCACTGACTTTCCCCTGATGAACTTCTTTTCCAAGCAATTTTTCAGAAGGATTTCCCCACCCACCTTTGCTCTGCTGATGCTACAGACCAACCTCTTCGGGGCATCTCAGGGTTTGGTTCTTCCTCAGTCTATTGCTATTTTTAGCCTGATTTCCCAAGCTAAGAATCCATAATCATGTGCTCCCTCACCTTTGGTCGTCCCTCAGACCTCCTCTAATGGTCTCTGAATTAATTGACCAATTTCAGCCATTCTGGACAGCAAAATTTATGCTTCTTTGAGTAGAACAGGCAAAGGAGAGAGATTTGCACGTTTCTGTTAATGAACGTTGCTGTCAACATTACCTGTCCTGCTTTGGTCTAGATGGCTGCTCAGCACATACACAGGCCTGACATAGACTGGTCTTTTTCTTGCTATGGACATGGGAAAGAAAAGGATGGGAAAACTTCAGGACTGATAAAGGATTTTGTGTGAGGGTGCTTGTGAAGAAGAACTGGGCTCCTTAAGGCCAGCAGGGATATAGCACCCTGACCCACTGGAGAAGGAATTTTATTTGTTTCCAAAATCTACTGTACTGCAGATGGTGGTAGAAAGGATTTCTGTGGTTAGAAGATGTCCTAAGGACCTTGTTCAATGTCATACTGGGCATCAAAGCAGCAGATCTGCTCCCCATTTAACTCTTCCTTGGAAGAACCTAACTAGGAGAAAGAAAGACCTCACTGCTCAACAACAGCTCAGCTCCCTTGGAGACTTATTTAAACTTCATCTCTTATAAATCCCAAACTTTCCTTGCAGACATCTATTGAGAAGATCTTCAAATACTTCCTGTACTTACAAGCACTGTTAACAGAGACAGCTTTCATCTGCAGGCCAGCAAATTGCATTGACCCACTCACCAATGACCAATGAATTCCCTTTCTAGTCTCTCCTTAGAAAGCCACAGTTGTACCTTCAAATAATCATTGGTTCAACTCACATGTTTCTTAACCTCCTACCAGCTTTGTAATCACAATCCAGTTTTGGCTCAGGGCTTATTTGAAATTGCAAACCTTTTTGGGTGTGTGGGGAAGTTGTGGTGCTTCAAGGGGACAAGTGTTGCTGTCTCTTTGGCCTTTTGAAGCACTGCTAATAAAAGAGGGTAAATGACTCCATCACATGGACAGTTAATTGAAACCCTGGCTCTCTGCTCTTGGCCATTATGTCAGGCTGAATTGCATGTCATTCATCCCGAGCATCCTGAGCCCTCCCCTGATGCTTCTTATCCCCATCAATTTGGATTTCCAAGATAGCAGTTGGAGGGAAGACAAAATTTTCATGTCACTGGGCAACGAAGGCGATATTCGTTTTGCACAGATTTATTACGTGTCTGGAGAATGTATCATTCCTAGGTCCACTACATAACAAAGCTGGCCAGTGTGGATGGTGCCTTGCTGCACTCTGCCCTGATGGCTGTCACTGGCAGAACACCAGCCATTCCCTGGAAGTGGCCAAATGCTCTGACTCACGCTCTGTATTGCAGGGTGTGGGTGTGGTTGAGTAACTTCAGCAGCATCAGTAACTCTTGTGTCCCTGGTGACCAGGAGCTGCTTAAATCGTGGCATTGAAATTCTATATGGTGGTTCATAACAGTGAGCTTTATTGACTCTGTCCACGCTGAGGGCCTGATCCAGCCAGGAGTCTGAGCAGGAATGTTGCTCTGAGGCAGCAGGTGTGTGCTTTCACTTTGCTTTGCTCCACTTTGAAATGAAAAGTACGTCCTCAGAACAAATCTCAGTGGCTTGTGTAGAAGGGGAATCACAGTCTGCTCAGAGTGCCAGTTGCAGCAACATCATGTCAGAGTGATACAGCATCAGGCTGAGAGAAGAGACCTGAGCCAGCACTGGAAGGATTGAGGAGCACCTGCACAATCCATTGACACATTTCAGCCAAAGGGAGGTGGGAGTGGGGAAGCAGCCATGGGTGGTGATGTTATTCAGCTCTGGGTGATCATTTCTGATCTGCAGGACATGCTGGAGGCACCCCAGACTGTTCTGATTCAGCTAGATTGTTGTATCCTACAAACATGATTCCTGCCAGGCTCTGAGCATGATGCAGCTGACAGTGGGACTGGCAGTGTCCTCAACCTGTTTCTCACCTCCATACGCAGCAGGGGTCATCAGAAGGCCCCTCCCCACTTCTCTCCCTCGTTTTTTTTCTCATTTACTGCCCTTTGGGGGATAGTTGTAGATCATTTTGGAGCACATTACAAGCCAGCAACCTTGCCTGCAAGAGTGAGAAAATATTCAATTTACAGCTGTGTAGGATATTTATAAGGCTGCATGGAGCTTCTGAATGTTACTTCAGTGGACATTTTAATTAGGTTAAATCCATCAGGGAACCTTGTGCTGGTGGTGAACCTAACTCCTGTCACTGCAGGTTAGGGTCTGCCACTAACCACAGCTGAGAAAGGAAGAGATACACTGTTCAGAAAACCCCTTCGTTTTAGGAAGACAGCATTTGTCAGTAGCTGGGAGGTCACGTAGGGGGCATCACCTGCAGAAGTGGATGTGTTTTGGTGATCTCTGATCTGAAGTGCCACAGGACAGCAGAATCTGCAACACTGACAAGTGCATTTTATTCTGCTTTTTATCCCAGGCTGGTTTTTTAATTGCAATTGTGTTTTACAGGGATCCATGTGTTGTGTTGTGACCATTTCACATGTAGAACTTCAAGATCTAATTTAAGAAATCTTAGGAAGCTGTCTATTTCCCTGGCTTCTATTTCACTCGTTGTCACACCTGCTTTGATGTATTAAGCCATCACTTGTTGTGTGCGTGCTGTTTAATCCTTTTAATTCCTTTGATTGCTAGATGTTGAAAGACAAAAGGAATAAATAACTGGAACAAAGACTGAAACGTGCACTTGAACGTGCACTTCCTCCTCCTGAAGTTGAGATTGTTTTACTTTTACACATAGAATTAGTCCAGTTCACTTAATCATTTTTTCTAATGGGAGATGCACAAAAGGAGGGATTCTCTTAGGTGAGGTTCAACAGTTGAGGTGTCCAGGGAACCAGAGAGAGACTCGTGCCTGCCCTTAAGCTCCTTAATTTGCTTGCTAATTAAAAAAAAAAAATAATTCAAAGCACTGCCCCCAAAATGAAATCAGGGTTTTGTCTTTATGCTCATGGGAAAGCTGTTTTTCCTTTGGTGAGGGAAAACACTCTGGGCAACTCTTGCTTTTGATAACTTCTCCCCCTAAAAAGGTGGAGGGATCTATAGTGCAATTAAAAAGTATCTGCAGCAATGCACACAGCACAGACAATAAACAGGAGGAGCTGGAAGCAGTGGTGTGTCTGGAAAACTATGACACAGCTGGAAACAGTGGAAATATTATGGGATGACTGGGACAACTGGAGTGCAGCAGTGGAAGGCCATAAACTCTGCAGAAGGGATGGGCAAGGAAGGAGAGACATTGGGGTAGCCCTGTACATCAGAGAGTGTTTTTATTGTCTGGAGCCTAATGGTGGGACAAGAGGATGGAGGGGGAATGCCAACCAGGCAGGAATCCTGGTGGGAGTCTGTTATAGGTCACCCAGCCGGGATAAAGAGAGAGATTAAATATTCTATAAGCAGCTAGAAGAAAGGTTTGCCCACAAAAATGGTTGACTCGCTGTCCCTGGAGGTATTTAAAAGATGTATAGATGTGGCACCTGGGGATGTGGGTTAGTGGTGGATTTGGTAGTGCTGGTTAACGGTTGGACTTGCTGACCTGAAGGTCTTTTCCACCCTAAAAGAGTATGATTCCATGGATACTGACTAGAGACACTGTCTTACCCAAGTGTCAGAGGCATTTACAATTCAGTCTCCAGCTGGGAGGTGACCATGCTCTGACTCTTGCCCTCACAAACATTTACAGAGACTTTCTGGCCAGCCCAGGCTGGAATAACATGGTGTAATTAAAGTGAATTTGTGCTGTGGCATACAGATTGAGGGGCTGAGGCCAGAATAAGCTCAAAACCCAGAAAGATGAATGAAGTTCTCTCATCCCAGGGGCCCTGTTGATGAGCAAGATTTACTGTTTGTAAGAATCTGAAGTCAATAATCAACAGACAATAACACATTGATAAAGAAGCACTTGCTGCCTGCATGTGCCTTGTGCTGGTTTTGCCCCTTTCTGATCTGCAAAGCCCCAGGTACCCTGGCAGGGCAATGTGCACTGCTGCAGCTCCCTGCATTTCTGTCCTGAAAATGGAAAGGGATTATTTTTGTATGCTTTTGAAATGTGTGAACATTTCTAATTTTCTTGCCTGCTCCTGGGGCTTAAGCTTTGTTAACATTTTGGTAATGAAGCTGTGCCTTAAAAAACCTTTTCACAAAAAAAGCATTTAAGCAATCAGTTCAGAGCAACCAAAGTCCTGTGGCTTCAGAGTAGCTACGTTGCCTTGTTCATTTTTTCCATTTAATGGCATTGCCTCCCCTGCTCACCTCACATGCTTACTTCAGTGGGAATAGACAAGTGGGAGCTCCAAAATTCAAATTATATTGGATATGTTCTTTTGTTCCTTTTGAAGAGAGGTATAAAAGGCCAGGCTGTGAAAATTTAAGATTGCATTTTTGTTGTACTTAGGAATGTACTTATTACCTCATGTCTCAGTCTCTCTGTTGCCTTACTTTGGGCCCACCTATGGAAAGGATCATAGTCTGTCACAGCAGTGAGAGGACAGAACCATTTTCTCTCCTGTGCTTTGAGAAGTGTCAGACCACTTCTGAAAGAGGAACAGCTGGAATCCAAGCTCCCAGGGAGTCAGGGACAGGATGGTCTGGGAGATGCTCCCAGCTCCTCCCAGGAGTAGCAGTTATCTCCCACCTTTGCATGTGGCTGTCCTGGATCATTGCAACAAAACCAGCAGCACCTTTGAGACACTGGCAGAGCAGAATATTCCCATCAAGGGCAAACCCATCCTCTGACCCCATCTTGTCACAGCACTGCCATGTGCCTGGGCATGGCAAACATGAGGATTGTGTCTAGGAGCTTAAAAACTGAGGTCCTTTCAGCTGAGCTTGCAATTTAGTTTTTCATCTGACCTCACAGTCCTGCCTATGCATCATCCATCCCTCCAAAATAACCCAGTCCAAACAGTGGACTTAAAACTATTAAAACACTTAAAAACTATTTTTGTAAGTTCTTCTCAACGTGAGCCAGGATTCTTCTCCGACACATGCACAACCCAGAATGCTGCTAGATAAGCCTGGCTCCCTGATTCTTGTGGTATTTTTGCTTTTCTCATGCTGGTATTTTAATTCAAGCCGAAAGGTACCACTAATGCAAAGTATTGTTCCTCCAAAGGATTCAATAACCTGGATGTCAGACATGGAGAACTGGTCCATGTATCATTCTATAGGCTAAGTTTGACTCTAGGGGTAAATATTTAATCTTTTTCATTTGTTTAGTTATAATTTAATAGACAAATGACAACGCCAGAGAAATAAAATAATCTCTGGTATTAGAAAGAGTTGTTGCAATCTGTTTAGTAAAGACATAAACATTTTTAATTAATAAAGTGTTCTTCAAAAATGCATTATTTACTGGTTCGAATAGTAATGAGAAAACAATTTATCCTATTTAATGAACCATTTTAAAACATTTTTTTTGACAGAGAGAGCAACAGACTGTTCCCTTTGGCATTTTTCTTCTTCTCCTGTTGGTATTGCTTATAAAACCAAACGCAGTAATATGGTGAAACAGAGTGAGACTTTCCAGAATCTGGGCCATGAAGTCAGGTTTAGCTCACCCCATTTATCTGGGGAATGCATTACTCTGTCCCAGACCAGGCTCTATTGAAACACATTACTGAAGAAATAAGAAGAGTTGACATTGTTGAAATGTCACCTCTTGGTAACCTCAGTTTATTCAGGGAACAAAATGATCTCTCAGTACAAACCTGTCCTGATAATCTCTTGAGAAATCCCTCCATAAGACTATTTAAAGGTTATCTTCAATTTGGCTGGAAAATAGAGTCAAAGCTGTTAACATGACTCTGTACAATCCTGGAAAGTTCAATGTGCTTCTCAGTTGTCAAGTGCAGAGATTTTGGCCTGCTTAGAGCTATTGCAAATACCCCTGAGGATTCTTGTCAGAATTTAGAAATTTATTGATCAGAATGAGTAAGAGGAAAAGAATAAAAAGTCAACATGAAGCATCCTGAAACCGAAATACAAGGATCAAGCAACAAAACATAATCAAAACTTATCAAAGACCTTTTCTGACACTAAGAATATGTTAATTAGTGTATGTTAATTCTATCAAGAGTTCCTCACACTGTGGAGGAAAAGGTTAGATTGTTGCTGAATTGGAACTCATTACTGGATTGACAGGTCTTGTGTTTGACAAAATATATGCTTGCACAGTGGAACAAACCAGTAAAATGGGGAAAATGAGGCTTTTCTTGATACTTACAGAACATTCAGAAGCCAGTCAGCCCCAATGGAGTGTTCAGATGGGGACAGGGGAGCCACAGGGACAGTTTCCCTTATCTGGACACCTGTGTTGATGTTTTGATTAGATCTGTTTCATGCATCTTTCCTTCTCACCTCCTGCTTGATGGGCTTGCTCTGTCTGGTGGTGATGTGATGTGTGGGTTGAGCCATCTCAGGCAAAACAAAGGGGAAAACTGGGCAGAAAACAAGAGCAGCATGAGGTACCTGAGGAGGAGAGGGCAGAGTGGACCCACAGGTGTGAGGCTGGGAGATTCTCCACAGTGACCAGCTAATGAGTGAGAGGACCTTTGGAAGAGATATTATAGCAAAGACAAAGCCAAACTCTCCCCAGAGGTGCGCAATCCATGGACAAGAGCCAGTGAGCACAAGATGCAGCAAAAAAGAATATTTGGCTGTGTATATAAAAAAAAATAATTTTTTTTTTAAATCCTGAAACAGGGCCCCAGAGAGGTGTGGCTCTGCATCCTTGGAGCTTTCAAGATTTGACTGCAAAAGCCTGATCTTGCTTTGAAGTTAACTCTGCAGGCAGTTGCACTAGGTGACCTACAGAGATCCCTTCCAACCTAAATTATTCTACAATTCTAAGAAAATAAGGCTTATGTTTTATGAATAGGCACTGTATGGTACAGCAAACAAATACAAGAAAGGAATGAAAAGTTGTTTTTCTTTTAAAAATTAAGCATTTCTTTTCCCTTGCCAAGATTTGGGTGAAAGATTTCCTTAGCAACACCAGAATGTATTTTTTGGCAGAGAAGGGGTGGTGCAAAAGTACTGTTCCAGCACAGTGTAGGTGCTTGGCCCATCAGCAGGTGCAGTGTGAAAAGACAGATCTCTGAACCCTAAGTTTGGCAGGTTTAAGTTTAGGAAAAAAAGAAAAGGAAACCATCTGTACCTCAAGTTCTGCTGAAACAGAGTTAAGCAGTGAAAGACAAAGTATCTTTAAAGCAGTCACCTGAGCTTTTTCTTTTCATTTGAATGTTGCCAAAGGACCAAGAATAATGTCATACCAAATGTTCTTGCAAAAAATGGGGAAAATAGCTGTGGTAGGGCTCTATAAAGCACCTGACCAGCATTTCAAATACACCTTCTTTCCCTTCCTCCCTTGGTCAGCAGTCTCTAGGAAATGAGAAACAATCATTTTGGTGGTGTTTTCCCCAGTGGGCAGCCTTGCCTGCAAGCGATTTGTCATTTAGCACAGTTAAATGAGAGATCATGTTTTTGTTTTTCCCCTGTTAGCCAAGCTGTGATCCTGCTGCTGCTGCAGCAGCTCCCCTCCCTCTCCCTTCCCTACCTGCCAAACACACACAAAAAATCCAGATCTGTCTGGTCTGGGGTCCTGCTGTACTTTACAGCTTGGAATAGCCAGGGAACCATCCAGCCCCGGGAACAGCTCCAATATCAGCTGAGGAAAATGAGAAGAGGCAAGGAAAATGATGTGAGGCTAAGCCCAGCAGCACTGGTGCTCTGCAGTCCTATACCACATCTCCTCTGAAACTCCTCTTCCTCTCTTCCATTGGGTGGGGAGGGGTCTCTCCAGCCCTTCTCCCTTTGGAAGGGCTGTGTAGTGCTGTGAGCTGGTTGTGTAAGGAGCAATTAGGTCAGATTTGCCATTGAGGGGCACCTTAGTTGAGCCTCTCAGGAGAAGTTAGCAAGCCAAACTATCCCTGGATTTGGGATAGTCCCTGCAGTGATGTCTGGGACCAAGAGATAAGTGCCCAGCTCTTGCTGGTGGTTTTTGTCTGGGATGAGAGGCAAGGCTGACTGGGGCCTATTCTCCTTAGACTTGTGGTCCAGGAGAGGTTCTGCATGTGGGGATAACAGAGCATACCTGAAGCAGTTTCATGTAGCACAGGGCCTGAATTTATCTTAGAAATATGAATGTCTCTAAACCTGTATGATCGTATTCTCCACTGCAAAAGGATTATTGTTACTGTGAAGGTCTACCTGCAGACAGATACTACAGCTCTTTACCAGCTGCTTTAGACAAATCATAAACCTGTTCTCCTTATTTTCTCTTTCTGTCACATATGCCTGCAAATGTACAATAAATAAACAAATAAAAGAAGAATATGGCTGTTAGTCAAAAGCAAGCATCAAGGAGGTGAGAACATCTCTCTCCAGAATGACTAGTGCCTGGAAAATGAGCCTTGAGGGGAAAAAAAATGAAGGGAAGTCATGGAAATGAACAACAGGAGAATGCTACAAAATGTTGTTGCTTCTCAGTAGAATTTTACCCATCAGCTTTGACATAAGTACCATATTCCGGCTGTAAAACATAATTAGAGCAGTGAATCAGAAAGGAGCTGTCCATCGAACAGCACAGTGTGTTCTCAGCCAAGGAGAGGGATGTGAAACTCATGCAAATAAGGCTGAGTTCCCCTGCTTCCTCCTTAGGAAACTGAGTGTGACAAAATCAGCAAAAAAACGTTTGCAGCGAACTGCAAATTTCACATGCTGCTGGGAGCGGGAATTCGCCTCCGAGCCCTGCATTAAGTGGAGGGAGCTGCCTCCCTCCATCAGCTGCTGCTCTCTGAGCTCCCCTTGCAGAATGCAACTGTTCCACTGTGCTGCTCCACACCACTGTTTGAGGGGAAAGCCATGGACAAACTCAACAGATTTGGATGTGAGCTCCAAGCCTGTTCCAGGACACAGCATAAAAAGTCTTCCAGCTCAGCAGTGTGGGTTCTTCTGATGTCTGCCAGGCTTGATCCAATCATCCATCATTTTATCAACGAAGCTGGCTTTGTGCACAGAGGACTCAAAAGCTGGGTCTTTTAAAGGACCTGTTCGGAAAAAATCAGGCTTTCTGTCATTTTGGTTTCTTCAGGGTTTTATCTGTGCTTTGTTTTTTCCCAGCTATTCTACACCTTGGTGGTCTATGTCAACAGCATTATAGGCAATAATGTTATTTAGATATTTAGAGCTGCATTCCTGATCCTCAGAGTTGCATTTGCATTGTGCCACTCCTACCTGTCTTGAACTACCAAATCTGCTTTCAGGCTGGGAATTCAGACACTGTGGGGTACACATGGCTTATTCCCAAACACTGTCCCTTTAGAGAATTTGACACAAATGGCCTAAGTTATATGCTTCTGCAAGCCAAACCTTCATTTGATCCTGGTTATTGGGAACAGGGCAGACCTGACCATAAATCTGAGTACATTACACATCCAGCTAACAGACTGAGTTTTATAATGGCTTTTGACTGCTTAATGTTGCGCTGATTTTGGAGACACAGCAGCAGCACAAGTAACACAGGCAATCAATGCTGAATGGGTGGAATTTCACTGCTTGCACATTCCCTACAACTAGGACTTTGTCCCTGAGGAGCTTCTGGAATCCAACAAAAATTGCTTATGCTGGTTAATATTTGAAATGAAACACATCCTCCCTGCCCCGAGCTGACCCAGAATCTGTGATGAGGAACATCTCCTGCCTCGTGGCCAAGCTCACAGGGATGCCTGTCCCTGAGGAATCCAAAATCCCTTTCATTTGTGCAAGGGAAATTAATTGTGTGCTAAATGTAAATTCATCTTAGAGAAGCACAGCTGGTAGCAATGGCCTCCTCAAATGCATTCAGCTCTCCAAAGGCTGCTGATTCTGAGCTACACGTGCTGGCTCCTATCTTGTACTCTGAGGATATTTTCCCCTTAGGTACTTGCAGCATGTGTGGGCAGCACTCAGCTGTGGTGTATAACAAGCAGGATTTGTCTATCAGCACTGTGTCATTTTGGCAGCACAGGAAGGATCATTCTTTGATATGGAACAGCCAAGGTTTTGCTGAGTGGTGATAACCACCCTGAGCTGGGCACTTGTGCAAAGCTCCTGTGCACTTGAACTGTGCCTCATCAGAGCCTTTGTCTTTGAGTTTCTTGGCTCACAGATTGAATTTTCCTCTTGAAAGTTTCCTCCTTACGTAACTGATAGAAAACCACTGGGATTTCGAGACAAAACCAGGTACCTGGACATAAGTTTGGCATTTCAGGTGCCCAAGGATAGAAGAGACTGGCAAATATATCCAGGACCCAGTGGGGATTTTAGACCTTTAGCAACCATTAACCGAACACCAGGCAGCATGTCCCACTGGTGTCTGAAGGCATTTTGGATACAATGTTTTGCAGCTGGATATTGCTTTTTCCACCTCATGACTCTCCTCAGAAAGTATTGGGGTCCCTGTGAAAGGACTTCTTGATTTGTCACTAATTTGCTTCAGCCGAGGAGAAGAAAAGGCAAGGAAAGGCAAAATGGCAGTACAATAAATAAATAACAGGAGATCTCTGTGAAGGACCCAAACCTTTGAGGATCTGCAATTGCTATTAATATTAAAGCCAATCTGAGTTACTAGGCACCAGAAAGAGGCAAAACACTGTCTGCCAGACCAAACACATATCAGAGAGATGGAAAGATATCACAGAAAGTAACAGCAGTCACGGCTGGGCTCCACATGCCCAGGAACCCTTCCCAAAATCCGTCCTTTCCTAAACTGAGGTCACTGTAAAGAGCACATTTCACTAAGTGAGATTGTCAGTGCTTTGATCATGCATCTCTCGTTTGTTTATGGTGGCCTCCTTCCCTCTCTGAAGTTAAAGATCACACACTTCCCTTTCTTGCCCAAGTCCCTTCTGCTCTCACTCTGTTGGCCGTGGTGGCTGAGCAGTAAACACTTCTGGATTGCTGTTTTGTTGCCCTTCCAGATGTATTTCATAACATCAGGCTGCTGGGTTAACAGCCAGTCATTAGAGCCCATAGTGATGAGTTGCTTTTTCCACACTTCTTTTTCAGTCTAAGAATGCAGGGAGATTGTTGCAGCCCAGTGGAATATGGCTGAACCTCACTGGCTGGATGAATTGAAGAAATGAACACGTATCTAGGTTTTAGTATCAAATGTATCATTTTCAGTGTAATGGCATCCCTGCTATTAACTTAGCAAGAGAAGAGGAACCTGCTGGGAATCATTTTTCCATTTTTGTTTTAATCAAGAAATCAGTAAATTAATATTAGCTCTCTGAAAACAGCATGGCCTTTTTGTTTTCCCTGTTAAGTATTTATTCAGGTTTTTGAACATGCACTCATCAGTCACTTCTTATGTTTTCCAGAAATTTTGAGTATTTCTGCCAGTAAGCTCCAAGTAAGAGCTTTGCTTGAATACCAGTTCATGGATATCTGTCACAAGAGTCAAAGATGTCCTGGTCTATGTTGGGAATGATCCAGCTGAAGGGCATTAGTCAAACTCCATCATGCCCAGGGGAGAGGAAGGAAACACACCTGAGTGAGTGGCTAGATCAGGCAGAACCTTGGTGGAGAAAAAGGGCTCTCATAGAAGGTGAAGGCAGGCAGGGTTTTGGAAAGTGCAAGGAGATGACAGTTTAGGTATTTTGGTTTCAGAATTAAAATTGGACCATGGGAATTGAGCTGGGCTCTTGGCAGCCACTTCACACTTTCCAGCCACCTCTAACTTTGGCTGTGATGTGAAAATATGGATAGTGAGTGAATCTTGGTAACTGCCTATTTATCTAATCAGATTCATTCATCACCAGCAGGAGAAGTGTCAAATGGAAGGTGGAACAGAAAGGCCTGAGCTTTCTTGGCCATGGCTTATTGGCCTTCTCCAGAGCTGTAGGATTGGGAATACCCTGGATTGGAAGAGCTTTTGTGTATCTCAGTGGCCAGGGCATCTGTCCATGAGGCACAGGACGTTTGGTTTATTCCCAGTTTGTCTTCGCCTGCTGGCTGGCTTTGGTGGGAGGTCAGTCTGCCTTGTGTCTCCATCCCTGATCATCCTCTGTATGATGCTGAAGACAAAAGGAGCAGGGCTGGAATGAACTTTTCCACTGCAGGTGCTGAGACCAGAGATCATTCTGGTCACTGTGACAGCTCAGGCCTTTGTCACCTTGCTCAGAAAGGACAAATTCACTGCAATGAGCTCTAGAGAAACTCAAATGATGGTAGTGTCTTCACTGGCTCAGCCAAAGTGCTGACAGCCCTGCAGTCAGAGAGCTGGAATCATTCTTTTCCCTTTTCCTTTATTCTTTCCCCTACTGTATTTCTCCTACACCCCCACCACATCCCCACATTATAAAAAAAAAAAAAAAGAGAAAAGAAAAAAAGAAAAAAGATTCAATGAAAATGGCACTTCTGTGATGACATCACAAAACAACAGTGAAGATAAACAGAGCTGAAAGCACTGTCTGAAACGTGCAGCAGTGATATGATTTTGCCCTGTTCCTGACAGGTTAAGGTGTCCAAGAATTCACCTGCTCTTTTCTAGTCCTGAAGTCTCATTATTTACTAATTTTCTTGCTCTTTTCTCTTTCATCATGTTTTCTCATGTGGTTGTTCTTATTTTGTTGTTAATAAATTGCCCTCTAAAGTGAGGGCATGAATACAAACTTCACAATACTTTTTTCCTTTTCCATAAATACTGTATTTAAATGCATCTAAAAGAGTGTCTAGAGGGGTCATCTTATGCTACAGAGGCAGTTGCTAGAGAAATAGGGAATAAAAGATCATGTAAAATGAAAGGTTTACATAATTTTCTACACTGCAAGGACTTCTAGTTGAGAACTTCATTGCATATTTAATAAAAGAATAAAGTTATTTTAATTATGGTTTCTTGCCACTAGAGCTTGTCATTGCTTACTAAACTCTCTGTAACAAAAAAAGAAAAGAAAGTCTCTGAAGTTCATTTAGAAATTTTTAGTGTTTGACTTGCTCTAGACATATTATTAACTTTGATATTTCATGCCCATTTATTCCATCAAAATTAGCATAACCATTTCCTACCAATAAAATAATAATTGTTCCTTTCTATTATTTTTGTTACTACAGAAGTGAAATACAGGGCTCTGTTTTCATCTTTTACTTTCCAGGTCTTTTGTAGTGCAATTGCAAAATTAGGTTTTTGTCCCATCAAATGATTCAAGTCTTTCAAAATTATTTCTGCCCCACACTTTTGGAGGAATTACATCTTAATGTGTTTTTGAGACAGTCTTTTATTTAGTTAATTTGAAAATCTTGCAGCAGTTTGAAACATCTTCCCTTATTCAGAAAGATTATTTATTTTTTACCCTATGTAAAAATGCTTACTAATTCTCTAGCTAAGTAAGGTAAAGCAAGAGTTTTTTTTTAAAAAATGAAAAATCAAACAAATAGAAATCCCAAACAACAAAACCAACCCCAAACTCCCTTACATGCAAAAGGTTTTCTGAAATATTTTGAACAAAGAAATTAATTAAAACTCAGCTTTTTTCATTATTGCTTTTTTTGTCTTATACAAATTATTTTCTTAAAGGAGACAGTGAACTGTCTAAAAAAAAATAAAATTATCAGCTCTAAATCTGAGTGTTAAGCGCAAAAATTGTTAGGAAGGGCAGTCTTTCAGTCTGGTGCCTTCTACAACAGACTAGTTTAAAAATAAAAGCTAGGAAGAGATGCAGAGATTGGCCTGAAATCTGATCTAAATTCTTTTCCTGGCAGGAGAATAAACCAGGTAGCTTTATCAGCCTTTCCTGTTGTGACTGCATTTCTCAGCACTGCCTTTGACTTGACAGGTTCTGGCAGGTGTTTTGTTCTCATCTGGGGTGAGAAGCTGCAGGGATTTAATACACGGGGCCACTGCAGCCTGCAGCACTCCCAGGTGCACCTTTACTATGGCAACTGGAGGAGCAAATGTGCAGGGGAACGTGTGGTGCCAGGTGTGTGACACAGGTGCCACATCCAGGCGTTGCTGTGGCTTGTCTGGGATGGTGAGGGATGCTTCCTTGGCAGGTAGGATGGACACCCACCTGTAAAAAAAAAAAACAAAACAAAACCCACAAAAAATCCCAACAACAAATCCCAAAAAAAAACCAAACAAACAAAAAAAGACCCAAAAAAAACAAACCCAACAAACCCTTCTAGATGTATAAAAATGTTTTTACAAATCTTAGCATGCCTTCCAATCTGAGGGCCACACACCCATGTCCACGTGCCTGCTGTCTGCACCTCTGACTTGTTTTACTTGCAAGGGGAAAATAGTTTGAGTCCCTGCCACAAATCCAACACCCTGAGCAGGGTGTGCACAAGCAGAGACCCCCTGGCACCTGTGTGAGAGCTCTGGGTTTGTGCTCTGCAGAGCTCCCCGGGATAGGCTGGTCCCTGCTGCAGCAAACTCCATCAGCACGTACCAGACTTTCAATCTCAGACTCTCAGAAACAGACCCATCTTCAAAATCTATAATGCAGTTCACAGAGTCAATTTTTCATCTAGTGCTCCACGTCTGGGGTGAGCCAAGTCTCTGAGAGTTGCAGCCTATGTGCTTTTTGCCTTCCTGTTTTTTTTGGTTTGTATTTTGTTTGGTTGGGTTTTTTTCCCTTTCCTCTCTCAGATGATTAATGTGAGTCATTGACTTTTTTCCTGCTTCTCTGATGATTTGATTGGCTTTGTAAGGCCAAAATGAGCCCAATACCTTGTGGAAGTATTTGAAGGCCTTTGCTAATTCAATTAACTCCAAACTAAAATCTTTGTCGGAGTAAGTTAGTGAAAAGTTCCTGGTGGGGAAGGAATTCCGCTCACTTAAACTTCAGTTGCCTGTGTCACTGCACTGACCTGTTTCACAAACATCCCTGAGAATGGCAGAAAGAGAGATGCAGGTTTATTTCTGAGGCCATTAAGTCACCATTTAGCTGTTTGAGGCACAGGACTAGAAGGGACAACTTTGAGTCATCGAGTCCTGCCCTTTCCAGCAGAGGCAGACTTACAGAAAGTAGGTGTCCAAGAAATCTTTGCAGAGCAGCTGCTCTACCTGCCCTCAAAGAACATGTCCCACTGCCCTCCACCCCACATCAGTGGCCTGGAGTGAGAGATGAAAACAAAACCCCACAGATATCCTTCAAAAGGGAAGACAGCAGGACAGACAGGATGTCTCTCGTGTCCCAGATTTTCCTAGAGTAGTGTGGCTGTTGCATAAAATTTGGGTGAGTCAGTGCACCAGACCACACAGCACACCAGAAGGGACAGGAAAATTTAGCCAATTTCAGGGAAAAATATCTCACAGCCTCATACAAAGCAAAATAACCAAATCCAAGCACCTGGCAAAATAGCCAATCTCCCTGCAGAGCAGAAAAGAAGTCTGGGCCCTCCCCACAGGGCTCCAAAGCTGTCTGCACACAGATGCCTGACTGCTCTGGTGTGTTATTCACCTCAGGGCTGGAGGAAAGAGCTGAGCAGAGAGATCTGGATGTCATCACTCCATTTCCAGAAGGAAATCCCTCATTTCAAAGTTTTGCTCCCTGTGTGAGGGAAGATGAGGGGCTGGAGGCAGTGCCTGCCACTTTTACTGTTTGCTAAACTGGGGAGATAGGCAGCACAGGGGTAAGTTCCCAGATCAGATGACCCGTTTTACTTGAGCTGAATTGAAAAATTTGCATTTCATTTTTAACTTTGGCTTAACCCTTAAAAGAAAAATCTGTCAGCCTCCAAAACAGGACCTCAAAATGTTTTGTTTTAAAAAAAAGCTCAATCAATACATTGAGAAACTCCTAGATTTTTTCATACCAACTCTCCAGAAAGAGCTGTTTTGCACCTCACAGATTTTAGGTGCTCAAAGAATCTTTTTTTTCCCACCTTTGAGTATGAAATCCTCAAGAGTCACTGCTGAGCACTGCAGTGAGCTTCTGTCCCTCTTCTCCAGCTGAACCTCAAAAATGCAGGGACCTCAAAAACCATCTCTTTGGTTTAAATCCCTCCCATCAAACCAGTGTGTCCTCTCCTGATCACTGGCGTGCCTTTGCTCTCCAAGATCATTGTCTATTCACTTCCCATGTGGTTCTGCCACCAGACAACCCAGGAGATCTGAGTTTCAACCGGAATCATTTATGAAGCAGCAGCAAAAGTGCTGGTGGATTAAAAGATGCCATGCTGTTTGTTGTTGTTTTAAATCTGATGTCTTTACAAAGGGAAAACATTTCCAGGGATGGGTTTGTAGTGTTAATAAAGATCTGAAGCAAGTGAACAGGAGAAGGAAGTAGGAGGAAGGTTTTGAAAACACTTTGTGGGGGTTGGGGGGAAGCCAACATGAAATGGAAGTTAAAATCAGAGTGCAATGATTTGAGAAAAGACACTCAGCTCCTTCCCTCTTTCCTTGCTCTGTCTTTCTTCCCTGATAAACATATGGATGGGAGAGTTGAAACAGATTTAGGGTAGGAATGCAAATGAGGTTTACATGAAACAGCATCTTGTTGGTTGTTGCTGGAGGAGCCTGGATGTGTCCCAGGTTCCCAGGCAGCTCAGGTTTGCTCAGGTACAGCAGGAGCAGCAGGTGCCTCCAGGCTGCACGCGTGGACCATCCGCTCACGCAGCAAGAGTTTGCCTGTGCCAGGTGCAGAGGAGCAGAACGTGGGGAAATGGGCCTGATCCAAACTTATGCTTGGTGTGATTTGGATTCTGGATAGCTTAGTGGCCCTTGAGGGTATGTGGCTGCTCACACATAGTGCTCAGCATCTCACAGAAAAAAAGCTAATGCTGGCTAAGGCTTTGATGTTGTTCCATTAGCCTGTGCCTCGCCTCGGAAAGTCTGTCACACAAGCCAGGCATCCAAAATATAGGTCAAAGAGCTTCTTGTTGTGAAACTCCACACCTAAAAACTTATCCTGCATAAATTTTGGTAGAATAACTGCAGTGTCTGAGGATTTTTAATAGTCTGAATGGAATTTTCCTCCAATCTGCATGCAATTTCAAAATCCCCTCGCCTGATATTTGGTGTCTACCTGGGGCTGACAGTCCCAAGTACACAGAAGAGGGCAGGAAGGATTGTCCTGGTGTCACTGTGCTTTCATATATGGGAGCAAGAATTGCATTGATAGAAGTAATAAATGCCCAAAAGCCCTTCCTTCCCAATCCCTGGAAATCCATGGCAGCAGAAAGGTGAAGTACCCAGTCAAGGTGCTCAACCACCCTGGACTAACTACCTGTGAGACACCAGCACCTCCAGAGGGAAGCAAAACAAGCTGCTTGCTCCCTGGGAGTATTTCTGCTGGCTCTGCAGGAGGTTGCAGTTAGAGTAATTTGGTTGTACTTTAATGAATCTGGGCTAATCTTTACTCAAAACTTGCTCTTGGCAACTTTCTGGGATGCAATACACCCATCACCAATGTTCCTCTATCCAGGTTTTTGAATGAAGGAGACCAAAGAATGGGAGGGGAGGAAATAAGTATTGACAACTGAAACATTTTAAGGGCTGGAAAATGGTCATATAAGCCTGGCTGTGTTCCCCCAGGTTGGAAATATTGTGAGCTGGAGTTTGGCACAATGCTCTTTTCTTAGTGACTAAATATCTCATTAGTTTGAGATGTAGGATGTGAGGGGGATGGCTGTTGTCAAAATGAAGCATTATGAAAAAGGTAGATCACAGGATGTGCTCTTAAAACTTCCATGTAACTACTTGGCATTTCTTCTTAACTCCCAAAAGGACTGGATTTAATGATACACTTATCTATTGTGTGCTTGACCTTGTGTCTGGTCTCCCCAGGATGGCCCAAAAAATCAATTGTAAGACTTTAATCAGCTATAATAAGTTCATAGAAGAGAATCATTTACCAAGGCCACTCTGTCATATGCATGTGCACCTGGTTCTGACTGATATTTTATGCCAATTATTAAGTATGAAACAGGATTGGTGGGAAAATAATCTGTGCTTGGTCAACCTTGTGCTTTCTGAGATTTTCAGATGATAAAACCAGCAGCCCTCTCTGCCCCTTATCCTTCTATTGCAATGTTTAATGGATATGTTTCCCTCCTAAATTATCTGTGGTGATTTTTTTTCTCTATTTTTTATAAAGTAGAGCAAAATCATACAGTGGTTGGAGAAAACAAAAACCAGCTTATTCATTAGGACTTCAAGCAACTTCAATCCAGGCTTGGGGGCTAGAAAGTAACTTGGATGATTTGTGCACAGATTAGATGCAGCTTTTATACACAGTCTTACACTTCTATAGTAAACAATTTACAACCAAAATCTTAAAAAAACCACCATAGTATCACACAACTCTGGGAGTTATTATTTTTACATAAAAAGGTCTACCTGGGCTCTGCTAAAAGCTAGCAATTAGCTTTTACTGCAAGGAGTGGAAGGCAGACAGCGAGTGGCACCTCAGTGGTTTTCTTTGCTATTTCACTGCTATTGGGTCCATCAGAGAGATGTCATCACCATGACAGTGAGGGAAAAAAAATCAAAGCCTTTCTGAGGAATAGCATGCTCATTTCTTCAGCTGTGTGCTTAGCAGAGAGTGAGCTTGGTAGCACCACATAGTTAATTAAATCTTACCTTGTCTCTTTTTAACATTGCAATTACACCAATTATAAGTCAGATCCTGATGTTTTTCAAGGGGTTTCTGAGAGCTCAGCTCCTTGAGTCTGACATGAGAAGCATCAGGTAGAAGAGATGGATTTGTTTTTGGGGTGGTCCCTGGCTTGCAAAAACACCTTTTCCTGTGGGTTTCTGGTGTACAGCCAATGGACACCCAAGCACAGAGGGAAATCAGAGGGTTGGTACACGGATTGGGTCTGTTAATGGTCTTGCATCTTCATGCTGTGGAAGGCAAACCTAGAACTGGCTCCTGCAAATCCTTTCCTTGTAGAATCTCTGGGACCTAGTGGCAGGCTCTGTCCTGTGCAGGTCTCCTAAAAAGCTGTATTTTAGGGAGACAATACTAATAATATATTTTGCTAATAATAAGCCTTAGCTCTGCTGCTCCAGGGAGTATCTGGGAGGCAGCAAAGCATGCTCAGCCCATGGAAGGATTACTGGCAGTCTGAAAAATAAAAGTCATACAGTGATCTCAGTCCCCCTAATGCTGCTACAGCAAGTGTGAAAAAAGAGCTTGTGTGTGTTTCCACCTAGACAAGGACCTTGTGCTCAAATGAAAAAAAGTACTGCTCAGGCAAGGGATTAGGCCACTGCCAATTTTCCTAGGCTGACAGCACTGCTGAAATAGAAAAAAAAAACCCCAAATATTATTTCTCCTGCAGCTTCCCGTAGTCTTGCTTTGGAGCTCTCTCTAGCAGTGCTAGCAGAGGCAAGGCTCCTCCTCCCCCCCTGCTCCCCTGGTAGCATCACTAAGAACTCTTCACTGAATGACAAACAGGCTGTGAGAACACAGGGGCTGGACATTACAGCTCATTGGTGAGCTGAGTATTCCCACAGAGCTCAAAAACAGGAGCTGCACTGCCAGACTGCAGCCCCTGACAGTGCTTAGAGACACAGACTGCACCTCTGAGATCTTCCAGGTACCATCACTGTCGTGGCCATCTGGAGCCATGAGGGATGATGGTGATTCCAGACCAGCAGAGAGAGCTCTTGATATGCACTCATGGCTGAGGACACTGAGAAAGCACATCACAACCATTTCCATGGCAACTGGCTTTGATGGACTTCAGGGCAGTAGAAACTAAAGAATAAGTTGACTTAGGGCAAGGGAAGAAAAACTGTGGCTATAAGTATTGTGTGAGTGCTGGGTGTGGGTGGGGAGGTGTTCACCTGTGAGGGTGGAACTTAACCTAAGCCACTGCCCAGGTTATTCATCTCAGTCAGGGCCCAGCTTTGCCTGCTGCCAAACATGTGAAGTTTTATTTTCTTTGGTGGCTTCTGCTTCAGTGTTTCTATCACTTTGGGAAAATAATCACTTAAAATTCATTATAAACCTCTGTGTGGCAGGGGTTTCCCCTGGCAGCCATCTCAGTGTGACCTTGGAGCCTTCTGTGAGTCCTGGACTTTGGGTTCAACGGGGCAATTCTGCATAGTAATGGGCTTTGGAGAATAAAGCTCAGGGATGCGCTGTCACTGAGCTTGAAAAACCAAGCCCCAGATAAGGCATTTTTGTGAATCTGTGGCGAAATCTAGCAGTGCATGTTTGGGCAAAATGAGTGAGTCAGGTGCTGGGAGAGCATTGCATTAATTTGTTTTCCTGTGAATGTCAAATTGAAGAGAGAGAAGCTGTGCTGCATGGCAAAAACCAGCATGGATTAAGCACAACTTCTATTCTGTTCCTGAAAACAGCTCTGGGTATACTGGTAGTCTAAGGCTAATTGTAGAGGGCTTGTGATGGTCCCATCAGAGAGAGAAGAATGATTCAGTCACTCCTGCTGAGCAGAGTCAAATGCTTCCAGCTTTTGGGTTACACTCCAAGAGACAGGATGCTTGGCCAGGCTTACTTGTTCTGGTGTGAGCATGAGGGAGTGAAGACAAACAGACAAGCTTATTCCTCAAAGAAAGTGAGTTTCTCACATGCACAGGTTTGCAAAACAGCTGTTCAGGACAAAGCAGAGCCCAAAGACGAGGGGTTTTTTTTGCCTTGTCTTCCCCACTGATATCAACCTAAACCCCAAAAACTTGAGCAGGAATGCTCTGAGCCATGTGCTGCTGTGGGTCAAATCTGTGTGCACCGACCTGAAGGCTTAGTTACCCTTTGGTGTGAAGAGAGAGATGTTTTTCTAACTAAGCATTTAAAAATGAGAAAGTGGGCCAGAGACGTGGAAGCTGTGAACCCACAGAGCACCGTGGACACCTGGTTTCCATCAGGCAGGACATCCTGCCAGCACCGGCCTTTTGGAGGCTCTTTCTGCCAGGGCTCATTAGCACCCCTAAATCACAGCTACAACCCTTCTCTCACGCTTGCCTCTGACTCAGAAGTTATCATTCCCATCCCCACCCCTTTCTGTTTGGCATTCTGGAGTTATTTATTTATATCAGGAGAGACAATGGCAGTGTTTCACAGGTGGTCACAGTGGAATACTAAGCAGGCAGGCCGGGTCCCGCAGGTACCGCAGGATGTGGAGCTGATTTGTCCAATCCTACGTGACTAATATTAAATATCACCATATGGAGCTGAAACCTTCCCCGGGAGTTTATCACTAATTCATCTAAGGGTGACTTTTGTTGTCAGTGTTAATGTAACGCTGGACTTTTCTTTCTTTTTTCTGTGTTGCTACACTGCCTTCCTTTTTTTTTTTTTTTTTTTTTTTCCCCTGTTTCTGAGAACTACTCAAGGCAAACAGAAATATTAATTAAACTGTTTAAAAAATAATCTCTGCAGAAATGTTATTCTTGCACCTAGATATCTGAATAGAAAGTGTGTAATTTGGTCACGGGGGAAAAAATAGCTCACTTCCCACCTGTCTCTTATGAAATCAGTTGCTTAGCTGTGAACCTTATTCTTAGCTGAGAAGCAGAATTTATTCCGTGTAAACAGTATCATCTATCAACTGGGTTTTTTTTTTGTCTGTTTGCACAAGTATTTTGTGAGTTTATATTTGCCAGCTGGACTATTTAGCTGGTAGTTTTAAGGGAATCAATTCAGGCCTTCAACACATGGTGAAAGTTGTTCACCTTGACTCTTCACTTCTTAGAAACAATTACTGGATCCTCAGAGTTGTGTACACACACTTCAGATCTCTGATCAAATGGCTAGCATGCCTGGCCAGTTATAATTATCCAAACCTCTTTCTCAGTGCAGAACCCTCTCATGTGCATGGAAATAAAGCCTATCCCCCTACTCATCCCAATGAGCTCCTTCTCTTGCTTCTTTCTCAAACCAATCTCTTCTAGTGTTGTTTATTCCCAGAATCCCATTGTAGGCACTGTGAAAACACAGAAGCACAACAGATCTTTGAATCCTTATAGCCAAAACATATCCCTGATGCATCAAATTAGCCTTTTCAATCAAGAGCTGCCTCCTGCTTGGAAACTCACAGTTGTTTCTGCTTTCTCTGTTTCTGTTGCCTTCACAGAGATATTTTTGTTTTCTGATGCCCAGACCAGAATCCTGTTTTCTCTTTTGACCATTCTACTGGGTTTTGTCCACTGTGAGTGATGCTCTCTCCAAATTCCTTTTCCAAGCATCAGAGAGGCAGCTCAGGGTTGGGAATTACAGCCGGGGCAAGCAGATCTGCTCTTGTGCTTGTTCCTGGGGATTGCTGCATAACGCTAGTGATGAGGGGAAGATTGATGGAGTGGTGAGCACAGTTCAGGTTGCAGCCGCTCGCCTCCCTGAGAGCCCATTAAAGGGAAGATTTAGATGCAGCAGTAGTTGTTGGGATGGCTGGAGAGTTAATTCCACATGGAGGGCAATTAACAGCTCCTAGTGAGGCAGAACGTGCTGCATGGTGCACGCTGTCATGCTCAGGGCTGAGCTTCCTTCCCTGCCCTGAGGAAGCTTTTACCTCACCTGAGCCTTTACCTCAGTACCTCCTGCAGAACCAGGAGTGAATGTCAGCCAAGGAAATGCATGTGGGGCTGTGCACCCCCTGGGATCCAAGTGCCTTTTCCAGCCCCGCCTGCAAAATTCCCAATGTTTTGCATTGAATAGAGGCAGGATATTTTTAGGTGGTCGTGTCTTGTTCACCATCCAACTATACTTAGAGGAAATATATGAGGGGAAATGGCCTGCATTTTGGCCACAATAACCCCCTGCAGCATTACAGGCTGGGGACGGTGTGGCTGGACAGTGCCCAGGCAGAAAAGGACCTGGGGGTACTGGTTGACAGCTGACTGAACATGAGCCAGCAGTGTGCCCTGGTGGCCAAGAAGGCCAATGGCTCCTGGCCTGGATCAGGAATGGTGTGGCCAGCAGGAGCAGGGAGGGCATTCTCCCCCTGTGCTTGGCACTGCTGAGGGCACACCTCGAGTGCTGTGTCCAGCTCTGGCCCCTCAGTTTGGGAAGGACGTTGAGACGCTGGAGCACATCCAGAGGAGGCAACGAGGCTGGAGAGGGGCTGGGAACACAAACCCTGTGAGGAACCACTGAGGGAGCTGGGGGTGCTCATCCTGGAGAAAAGGAGACACAAGGGTGACCTTATCACTCTCTACAACTTCCTATAAGATGGTTGTGGTCAGGTGGGGTTGGTCTCTTTCTCCAAGCAGCAACTGACAGAACCAGAGGACACAGTCTCAAGCTGCACCAAGGGAAATATAGGTTGGATATTAGGAAAAAGTTTTTTATGAAAAGAGTGATAAAGTTCTGGAATGGCCTGCCCAGGGAGGTGTTGGAGTCATCATCCCTGGATGTGTTTAAAAAAAAGACTGGATGTGGCACTGGGTGCCAGGGTTTAGTTGAGGTGTTGGGGCTGGGTTGGACTCGATGATCTTGAAGGTCTCTTCCAACCTGGTGATTCTGTGATTCTGTGAATGGATTCAATGGAGAAATATACCAGCCCAAAGCTGATCCTCCTTTAGCTGTGTTCCTGGCACTGTCATGGACAAAGATCTTTTGCTCCAATTCTCAGAAGACACATGAGGAAGCACAGAGCCATCCCAGCCTGGCCATTGTCACACCATGAAATAAGGAGGTGGTTACACTTACAGATATTCAATATAATCAGCTTCTAAGTGATGGTCTTTAAAGACCCATTCAATTGTTTCACACATTTTCACTAAAGTATCAGCACTGCAGTGAGAGTAGAGATCACTTATCACCTTTCCTGTTCCTACCTGAATGTAAAATTACTTGGGTTTTTTTGTTTCCCAGTAGATTAATTCTGAAGCAGGTTTTTCAAGATTTGGGTTGGGGACCATTTGCAGTCACTTTCAAAAAGTTTCACCTGTACATTACACACATGATGCAATTTAAACTCCATTTTAACTTCATTTTTCTCTAAGAACAGCGTTAATTTCTTTTTTTTTATTTTCCCTTAACTATCAGAAATGTCATACAAAACTGGTAAAGAAACCCAAGGAGACTGTTATTAGATAATAGTGCTACAGATTAGCAGTCATACAGAGTCTGCCTTACATTGTATGTTTTTAAATTCATTTTAAGGGCAGACTTTCACATTGAATTTCAGTCTTTTCAAGGCTACAAACTTCCTACTGAAACTAAAAACCTCTTAATACTTCACATTGTAAGAAGTTGCTTGATTTGCCTGTTTTTTTTGGGGGCACACTTGGTCCCTTATGAACCCTTATGTGGTGCTTATGAACCACTGCCCCAGGAGACCAGCCAGCAAACACCAGCTGGTAATTCCTACCTGAGTTGCACTGGCAGAGCTGCCAAAACACACCAGTCACCCTCTCCCAACCTTCACCATTTTCCTGCCAGCTCAAAACTGGTTTTCCCTTGGTCGTGGAGCAGAAGTTGGTAACTTCCACACAATTACGCAAACTCTAATACAGCAATCAGCATAATTTATTCAAATAAGCCCATACTGCAATTTCTTGATTTACGTGAGTTTGTATTTGCAGTCCTTTCAAATCATTTGGGACAAAGAAGAAATTGCCTTAGATGCTGCTCTTCTTTGAAGGGACTGAATTTATGATTAATGTTATTTCATAAACAAATTAATTGATTTACTTGTACATCTTCAAAAACTTCATTGCATACTCAAAGTGTAAGAGTTATGATTTTAAGGATGAAAAGCTGTGCCCTTCATCTGACTTTAAGAAATTAAATCCTGGTTAGGCACAGAAGAGAGTGATGAACTTACGATTCTTGTCTGAGACTGATAACATGACTGAAAATGACTGAATTTCCATGCTGTGATTAATTTCTTGCCTTTAGCTAGTGCTCAGTTGATATCTGACATCTGTGATAACCTATTTTCAGGTACATGATCCCACTTTTTGTATTAATATTTTGTACCCATCCAACTACAGAACAGTAGCCAAGCATCTACGTTGTCCTTGAGTTGTTCCTCTCATCTCTTAAATTCTCCAGCTCTTACTTCAAATGCCATTATTTTGAAATGTTCATCTCTTTTCTGCCTGAAGCTACTCAATGGCTGGTCCATACTCAGGGACAGTACATTTGTAGGAGTGTATTCCTATAAAATTTAACGTTACAGGATTTACGTCTTTTCATTGTTCTTTGCCTCATCTTCTAAGGTGCTTTATTATAAACAGATATAATTATGATTAATACTAAAGCAGCAAATGAATTTTAAAAAGTCTTAAAATTAATCTGTCAGCCAGAAGTTCATTCAAATATTACCCAAACAACGTTTGCCTTAAGATGTCCAAGAGTAACTCTGCACAAGAGAGACATTGTCTTAATTGACTGACTTCTGGGTTATTTTTGAGACCATTTTTTTTTTCTCCTTCTGACTAGGGTTAATATTCAGCTGAAATGTTCTGTTGCTTAGGAACCATCTCGTAATGCTGAATTCATTAAGGCTTTTTCCAGCTTGCTCCCAGGAACCTTGTTAGATAGTGTTTCCTACTTTTATCCTAATTAACAGGTACCTAGGAAAAAAAAAAAAAGAAAAGAAAACATTTCAGTAGAGAGCATTTCTGTTTATCTTTTGCCAGTCTTTTTTCTCCCACCTGTAAAGAAGCTGTAGTATTTCTGACCTCAAGCTCCTAATTCTTTTTCAGTAAATTACAATATCCTTTGAGCAATGCAAGTACAGTTCTCAGGCTGGTCCCGGTGTTGCTGACTGTCAAGAGGATTGGGTGGGCTCTTTCTCAGGGCTTGGGTGAGCTCAGCAGCTGATTTCAGTCCAGGCTGCTGTTCCAGTCCAGGCAATGTCAGTGATATTTTGATTTAAATGGGGTAGCAGGCTGGGGCTTGTGACATCAGCATGGCCAGAGGTGAGTGGGGCATGCAGAGAGCCAGAGGGCTGCAGGAACCCAACAGCTGTCCATCATGCACACCCAGGGGACAAGAGCCACAGCTGAAATCTGGACAAATGGTTCTGTCACTTTGTCCATCCCTGACCTCCTCTGAAGTTATCCATTAGGGCGTCATCTCCTGCCACATCTTTTATCTGTTTCACACTGCAGGGTGCTTAGCTCGTGGCTCTGGTTTTCCTCTGCTTGTGGGTGCCCAAAAGCCAAAGGGGAGCACAGCCAAGTGTTTTTGTTAAGAAATTGGGTATTCTTAGTCCAATTTGGAATCTCAGTTACATCAACACGGCCAAATAGGACAAGGTCTATTGATGCCATTAAACCACTTGCATACATGACAAAGAATGAGAGCTCTGGAGTCTTCTTGGTGATGAAAAGGCTCTCCTTTTAATATGTTTATTTCTGTAAGTTTTTTTGCCCCAGTTATACTCCAGGACTCAATGTCTGGGAAAGGATAAGTTATGAATCTCCTTAGGTTTTTTTTTCCACCAGTGCTTTTATGTAACTTTAGAAAGCAAGAACCTTTTCAGATTCAAAAAGAGGGGTGGAGAGGAGTATGGATAACCTAAAATATATGTGTTGATTGCTGCTGTGCCTCCCACTCCCATTCTGCATGCAGAGCCTGGAAATGCCAAGGCAAAGGTGTTTCCATGGTGTTTACTGTTTAGACCTCTGCAGTCAATATCCCGCCCTGATAATAGCAAGGAGCATGTTAACATGTGATTTTCAGCCAAGATCTGCAAATTCAAAAGTGCTGAGAATATTAACCATGGATATGAATAAAGAACTGGATTTCTGGATGCTAGTGCAAGCTTCCCATGCCCCCAAGACAAAAATTTTTCCACACAGATAATAAAGAGACTTGCTTTCTCCATGTTGAGTTCTCAGGCAGAACTGCTGATGCCACAAGCATTTTATTTATTGCCAGCCCTGATTAGATTTACCAATATTTAGCAGCCAGACACAGAATTAAGTGATTTTAAGTGGTCACATCCTATTAAACATTTGTCTTTGACATGGCCCTGTTAATTGCTTTGCTCTGCTTTAAGAAGCCAATTCAGATTCTTTTAAAGGTCTGTTAAATAAGGAAGACAATATGCTGCTTGTTTTGTAAAAGCTGACAGCAGTGTTCAGGTAAAATAAAGATGAATTCAAGGAAGTTATTTATTTCCCAAACTAAACTGGAGTTAATTTTGGATAATGATTCACCTTAGTTATTTTAATAGCAAGCTGAATAAAACAAGAAAAGTGAAATGGCATCAGGAAGTTTTTTGTTTTGTGGTTTTTTTTTTTCTGATAGGGCTGAATTTCTGAATGAAAGGGCTTTATTTTGCTTTGTTTTAATAGAGTTTAGTGGGTTTAATCCAGAAATTTCATTAATGTAGGTCAATTCAATCGGTTTTAACTCAAGAAAGTGAACGTTCTGGAAGGGGAAAGAAAAAGGCACATTAATTTTTGAATATATATATCAACAAAAAATCAAAAGCTGAAAGAAACTTAGTTTTTAGTTCACTAAAAATCTTTTTATTGAATGACCGCAATTTGCAAGTTTTCATTTTGTTTGCTGAGGGTGTTTTTTAAAATATATGCTTTGGATTACCTTGAAATCAATCTCTTTTCTGATCTTCCAGAAATGCAAGCAAATAAACAAAAAAAATTCCTTATTCATGCACCTCTGCTCATGAGGGAGTCTGTCTCTGAAAGCATTCCAGCACACTTTCACAGCTGTTAGAACTTCAGATTGCTTTGATAGGACTCAGGGAGATGTCCAGACAGTGAGATCTTCCCTGATACTTTCTGACACTCACTATCAATAACATTTCTCACCAGATATCCTCTTCATTGTATCAGCATGCTCAGGGCTATGATTGGCAAAATCACACACACAAAAAAAAAAAAAAAGAAAAAAAGAGCTTACAGGTGAGATATGTCTAGTGTTTATCTTCATGCCTGTTTCATGTCCTCAAAACAAGATTTGCAAATGAGAGAGACAGGAAAGACAGAAGTGTCAGTCCTGTGAATTTGTATTAGCTCAAAAGATCACTTATATCCCCACTTTCAAAAAAGGTCAGTGAGTCACGATGATGGGTGACTCTGCTCTAAGTTTGGTTGGACTGCAGGAGACAGCTCAGGTCTGTCAGGCACCAGGCTCTGAAGACAAGCTCAGTCTCAGTGCAAGGAGAAGGTAAAACGTGCCCTGTCCTTGTGCTGCTTTTCTCATCTAAGGGAAATGAGAATATGGAAAAGAGTGTGACAGGAAAGATGGACAGAAAGAACGAGAGCAAATCTGCTCCTTGGCGTGGAAGGGGAGGATGTGAGCATGTCTGACTAAGCCATGTCTGTGGAGGGAGGCTTGGAAACACTGGCATGGAGCTGCTGCCATGTGTGACTCATTTTGAAAGTCAGCATTAAGTGAAGTGTGGCTGATTTGTGTGGTTCATGTGGAAAGTCACTGCTTAGGTGAAGTGGAAGATGAACCTAAGGGATTAATTGCCAGGTTTTTTCCGGGAGTTCCCTGAGTTTCCAACTTGCTGAAGGTGTTTCTGACTGAGCAGCACTGTGAGCCTCATGAGAAATGCTGCTCCTCTGAGTTGGCCAGTCTGCTCTGCAGAACAGCTGAGCACTGGCTGAGTGTTTGTACAGGGAAGAAATCTGGAAGGAGCTGCTTTTGTGGCTTAAATTCAAAAGGCCCTGGTAGATGCAGATTTAAGTCAAATTTCTGTTGCAGATTCACTAAAGAGGTGTGAGTTGCTTGCCTCAGCTGCCTAACACTGGAAGAATACTACTTCCCATTACTGCTTTCCTGTCCTATTCAGATCATATTCCTTCCTGTGGAGGAAATCTATCTCAGTTGGCAGTGGCATAATGCCAAAACCAAAGGCTCCAGTAGTCACAAGCAATGCCTCTGCATGTTTGTGTTATTGCATTCCTGGTTTTAAACCTCTGCCTTCTTTACAACATCCCCCAGCATGAGGGGCTCACAGTGCCTGGGGCTGAGCTAGCAAAGTTAGCAGATGATTCAGTTTGAGCAGGGGCAGCAGATCCAAGGTGCCATGTTTGGATGGGCTCCTCTTCAGGGTTCAATTTTCCCCCTGTACAATCATCCTCAAGTTCTCACTTTTTTAAATAATTCCAGTGAGGAGAAGGAAACAGCTTGAAGAGAGACTACAGAGCCAGAAGTGGGTCTAGGGGACAGAAGAAAGTCACCTCTCTGTAATTCTGAACTTCTCAGTTTCTCATGACACTGCACAGGGCACACTATTCCATGGCAAACAGGTGCAACAGTGAATTTCTTATCAATCCTGCTACTCACTCTCCCACTCCCCCTCCAGCTCAGGCAATCAAAAAATCAGATCACTGAAACTGCATTGTGGGAGCAAATACCTCAGTAAAAGGAATGTTTGGACTCAGGGTTTCAGTCCCATAATCTGAATACCCACAAATGGGGTGAGCAGTTTTTAATTATTGGTTGATCCATTTTTTTTCTTCCATTGGAGAGAAGGGCACACCTGCCCACAGGTCCTGGGTCTGTCACGCACACTGCATTTCCATCAGCAGTTCCCAGCCAGTCCTCTTGCACAGCACTCTGCTCACAGGCCCATACAATAAGTCCTTCTCATTAAATATTCCCCAGGCCTTTCCTTTATACCTTGTTCTATAGATCTGCTGGACATTAGTGTATGTATGTGTAGACAAATAGATTTGATTTATGGAAACTATAATGACCTGCAATGACATAATCTCACCTGTCCTCAGAGTGTTAATCTTCATTTCCCACAGTCACTTACTCCTAAATCTGACTAAAGGCTACTGGGTCTGGCAGGAGAGCTATAACAGCCTTCTCCTGCTCTGAGATAACAGGAGTGGAGCCCAGAAAACAAGAACGATGCTGACAAGCCAAAGAATCCTGTATAAATTACACAGCCTTCCTCTAAATTTCATGGAAGCTAATCCTATTTGTGTTTTGCTCTGTGTTTCTCACGAGTCAGGTTCCTGCCATTATTACACCTGCAACCTTCTCTTCCTTAAGCTTCTCTTTTAGCATTCAAGCCCAAGGTCATGCTGCAGAGCTCCAGGCTGACCAGGCAGTGCCTTGAGATTTTAAGTGCAACAGGTCTCATGCTTTTATGTACATGAGTGCACTGGAATTGTTATTTGAATGGATTTGCAAGCAATACAATATGATGGCTGAGTGTTCCGATAAGACCGAAAGAAAACCTTTTGGAAATATTTTGGTTCATGAAAAAAGAATAATTAAATGTTTTAACATGTTGTCCTGGTTCCTACATCGACCAGAGAAATCTTGTCCTTTCCCACAGAATGGAATTTTCATTTTCTGTCCAGCCTGGGGGATATTTCCCCATTCTCAGGGTGCTGGGTGGACCAGAGCAGCATTCCTGGCACAGTGAGGAAAAGCCGTGTCAGGTTCTGAGATGAACACACGCTCATTAGAGCACAAAGCAGGACACCCGTGGTCCGTTCCCAGACACAGCCTTGGCTTTATTAAATCCCCTCTGCACCTTAGTGACACCAGATGGACACTGCCTTAGTGAAAGCTTGTCTTGGATAATAACAGTCCTGACATATTTATGGAATAACGTGTGAAACATGTTTTTAATTAGTGGCTGCAAAGGTGCTCTTTAAGCTTGTCAATGCGTGCGTATTTTTATGTAAGAGAAATAGGGGAGCAGTAAAAAGGAACCTCATTGATCCCAGGAATAATTTGTCATCATGAATAAGAGAACCTGAGAGTCCTTGTGTTAGAACTGTTGATTGTAAAATAAACAGCACTTTTTATTGAGTAGCCATGCCTGCTCCCCAGAGTCTGCAGATCCATTACTTACACTGCTCCGGTCTCACCATGAAGCCAGTCAGTCAGCAGTGAGAATCTTTCTTCTCCTCAGGTCATCACAGAACACTTCAGCTGTGGGTTTTTTCTTCTTTTTCTTTTGCATTGTTTATAAACCTGCCAAGGTCTGAAGAAGAAACTTGTGTTTGTCCCAGAGGTCACGTATTATACAACTCATTTGCTGGTTCAGTTACAGACACCACAAGCTGTCTTCCCTTCAGTTTGCAAGCTGGAACCACTTTCCATTTGTAATTGAACCAGCTCTTCCCCATGTGTGTGGTGAGACCTGTTGGACATTGCATCTGTGTCTGATCCTGTTCAAGCTGTACTAAAACTATTCAAGATATCTGGAAAAGAGGTTTGGGTTGTAAGGTGTTGGCCAGATCCCAGGATCCCTTTTTATTCTGGGATTTCAACACTTAGGAAAGGTTTCAGCGGTGATGTTCAGTAGGAAAAGAGGGAGCTATGGAATATGACTATCTTTGCTTTTCACAAGGACTGATGAAGGCAAAGTGAGATCATGAGCTGTGCTAAGTTTCCCAAGAAGCTGGTTTTGTTAAAAAAAAAAAAAAAAAAGAGAAAGAGGGAGAAAATTCCCCACGGAACCTCTGGATCAGAGCAGGGCACACAGCCATTGAAGCATTTAGTCCTGGTTAGTGTCTTCAGCCTGGTGCACAGCACTGCACGTGGGGATGGTTGTCATGAAACACCAGAATGAGTTGCTGACGGATACAGGATGAAAGACCCAGAGTGGATAAGGAGCTTAACACAAGCCTGGGAAGGGTTTCTGGCCTTTGTGCTACCTCAGGGACAAGTACTGAACCTAAAAAGGACTGTGAGAGAAAAGAGAAAAGAGGGAAGGTGGTGTACAAGAGCTTCAAAGTGCAAGAAAATATGAGACTGGCCCTTTCTCAAGAGCTTAGAAGCAAAATTGGCTTCCTGGAGAGAGAACATAAGAAATCTGGCAACCTAAATATATTTAAAGGGCTTACAGCTCTCCAGGGAAAATTTTGAGGCTATTGAAGTGGAAAAACCCATTTGCTAAAATTAAACAGGCTTTTTTTTTCCAGAAAAAGAAAAAAATAAAAAACTGACAAAGCAGACAAATGTTTGGCAGGAGACCCAGAAAAGAAAAAAAACAAACATTACAACCTGGCAATAGCAACAACATGATGTGGGAAATCTGGGTGGGGGAGAGGTCCAGCCTGCTTCCCCTTTGTCTTCCACAAAATCTACAAGGGGAAAGTGAGATATTAGTCCATGTAGAGTTTCCTAAAGAGACAGCTTTGCAAAAAGAAAACTCAAGAAAAAAAAGCTCTTAAAAAGCCAGAAAAGAGTCTGTCCAAGCAGAAATTTGAAAATGTAAGGCCAGTGAGAACTGTCGCAGAGCAAATGTTGAACAAGCCCTAATAGCTGGTGTGTGATAGGGAATGGTGATTGCTGCTCCACCTTGGGCTCCAGCCTAATGCTGAAACAGGCATGGTCACAGTGAGTGGCTCATGTGATGAAATGGCAGGTGCTGAATGATTTTGCCTAATTTGGCTGCACATTTTGAAGAAATTGGCTGTGAAAATGTTAGTGTGAAACAGTGCCTGGTCCAGGCCTCTATCCCTCCATGCCTGAAGCAAGGCACACGCCGCTGAGATGGATTTATTCATCTGGGGTTCTCAGCATCTGCACCCCTGCAGCCCAACATGTGACACCTCAGCTCTTGCTGTGGCAGCAAGTTGTCGACCTGGAATTGGAGGTTTGCCCCAGGGAGGAGAGGAATCAGGGAGAGAGCAAAGTTCCCATTGAAACAGCCCGTAAATCTTGGTGGTGTTTGTGGAGTGGGTGGCAGGTCATGGAGAACATCTCTGTGCTTACAGGAGGTAAAGGTGAAAACTCTCCACTCACAGCAGCGCTGCTGCTGAATCCAAAGGAATAGTGGGGCTTGTGGGAGAGATGCCCTTGTGTTTCCATGGCCAGCTAGGTGTGAAGGGCCCCAGCAGAAGGTCAGCATTAACCTGCCTTGTTAATACTGTGAGCCAAGATGTCGAGCTGATCAGCCCTTCCCTCCCTCAAATATGCAAGATGGATGTAGATCCTCACAGAATGTATTCCCCTAAGATCAATGACCTGGTTAAGGCTAATTACCACATGCTCTCACTCTAAATTAAAAGGACCTTAGTAACTGAAAGCCCTGTATGATTAAGTGGCTGCAAATATTAACTGTGATAAGAGTGATATGGAGTTTCAAGGTTTCCTCAGTTCTGTGTATTTGTCACTCTCTGAGCCCACCACAGGGACCTTGGAGCTCTGCTTTTAAAGGTCTGCAAATAGAACTTGTGGTCATTTGTCTGTTAGGAGTGGACAAACCAAAGAATGCTTTTGAGCACCAGCTTTGTCTGGGCAGCCAAAGTTTGATCCCTGGGGAATTGACTGGGATTGTGAGCCTGGTGCTCTTCCACCAGCATCCACCCTGCTCCTATTGCCCTTGCTGTCACCCATGTGCTGAGCCCAGGGCAGCTTTAAGAGAATTTTCTCCCTGACCTCATGAGAGTGGTGAAGGTGCTGGTGGCTCCTGAGCAAGCGCAGAGTGCAGCAACAGTGAGACACCCCACTGAAAACTTCTGTGCTTTGGGCTTGGCTGATACAGGAGGTCTGCTGTAGAGGCAGAAGCTTTCCCCCCCGTACTGCAAGGGGAGAAAGGAAGAAATATTAGAGAAGCAAGGTCAATGGAAGTGATTCCTGTATATTCCCTACAGCTGAGGAGACAACAGCCTAAGAGCAACCCTCCAGTCTCAGAGCAAATGTCCAGCTGGAGCAGAATAGTCCTATCCATGGCTAGTAGTGGGTGCTTAGAAATGAGTGAGACAAAAACAGAGAAAGAAAACTCCCTGTCAACACCTCTCCTCATTTTTGAGTAATCTGCAGCTTAAAGAGTCCCAAATTGCAGCTTGGATCCACTTCACTGTGTTTAATAAGCCCTTGATGTACTTTTCTTCCATGAATTTGTCTAATTGCTTTTTGAACCCATTTATACTTTGGGCAATGAGCTCTACAGTTTGATTATGCTTTGTGTATGAAAGAGGGCTTTCTTTTCTCTGCTTAAATCTGTGGCCTGATCGGTTTACTCAGTGCCTCTTGTTTCTGCCTTAGAAGAAAGAGCGAAAAATTGTTTGTAGTCCCTTCTGTGCTATTTATGATTTTATATAACCCTTCATACACCCCTGACTCATCAAACTGATGAGCCACAGCCTTTTGAGTTCTGTGCCCAGGACCTGCTCCGTACCCACCTGGTTGTACTTCAGCCATCTCAGTGCCCCTTCTATTTCTACAGGTTTTTTTCTCTGTGATGGTACAGCCAGAATAATCAAGATGTGAGTAATCCTAGCTGTGTCTTTTATTCTTTTGTACTCTAGATATTTCCTAACTGTTACTAATATTCCCTTGACCTCTGCTGAGTGCTGAACTGGCATTTTCAGATAAATTCCTAGTGATTCCAAGACAACTCCTGAGAAACTCCACCCAATCTGGAAACATTTCTATGCATTTACAATTAAAATTGATTTTCCTTATGTGCAACTCTTTATATTTATCTGGTCTGCAAGCGTTTTTACCATTCACTTTGTGAAAAAAATATTCTGAAAGTTGTTCTACCTGCATTTCAAATAGACAATTTTTCAGATTCATCCCTCGTAAGCTACTGACCTTCTCCCTGGTCAACTCTGATAAAAGAATTTATTAGGCTTTTCCACTTCAGCTTTTCCTTTCTTGAGGGCCCATTACACACTAATCATGAACTGCCAGCATAAAATATCTGACAGGTTTCTTGTTTCTGATGTGCTTGAATTGTGGCTTCAATTGCCTCTCAGGAGCTGTTTCTGGAAACGTTTTTTGCCCTGCCATATGACAGATTAACATTGAACTTGGACAAGAGTTTTTCTGTTTTCTTCTTTTTGGCCCACTTTGTGCTCTTCAGTGTATATATTCTACTTTAAGCGCATTTTAATTTATTTATTTTTTAATTTATGGCTGAACCAAACATAGCCCTTCCCCCGTATGCATTCTTTCTACAATTTTTGATGCTATAAATTTTTGTGAGCAGCTAATGTGATCTTTTCAACAATTTCCATGCCACAGGAAAATTTTTTTACCCTCTTAGCTGTTGATTTTCTGCTTCATTTTTTATGAGGCTGGCTTTCCTCAAGATAAATTCTAATGCTACTGAAGTGAAGGGTTTGTTTATTTGTTTTTGAATCCTACAAGGCTGTTGCATTGAATTAAATTGTGCCTGTTATTATAGATGGATTCTTAAATAGCTGTGTCTCAAATCCAGTCCTGGTCAGAACTGGATGAGGAGTTGTCTTTTCCTCCTACAGGAGCTCAGAGCTGTGTATCCAGACTTTCTATATTCATCAAGCTCAATACACAGACATGTATTAATAGGGGCTGCAGAATTATGCCTGGCTGGGACATGGATTCCTTTCAGGCTCAAACAGCTCATATGATAAATAACTGGGTTAGCATATAAACAGTCTGGGATCTTTGGAGTTTGCTTTTGGTTTTTTAATTTTGTTTTTTTTTTTTTTAGGGGTCTTAAATTTTTTGTGTTTTTTTTTGGTTTTGTTATGTGGGTTTGTTTTTTTTTTTTTACTTTTATTTTTTATTTGTTTATTAATAATTCACAAGTCTAGGTTTCCAGAAGTAGATTCATGTATTGTATCTCTCTGTGCTGTGTTCCTGCCACCATTCACATGGAAAAGGAACAGATTTTCAGTGTGATAATGCCCACCTTTATCCAAAAATATGTAGTTGCTTTTCTTCAGATGCTCAGAAAATCACTGACCACTTCTGAAAGTCTGTAATTACATCATCCTTTCTGCTTTTCTGAAGATTTTCCCCAAATTCTGCCACTTTATAAACAGTATTTTAAAAAACCCCAAAACGTGCAAGGTTTGTGTCATCTGTACCAGCATTTCCTGAAAGCTGGCTCTACTATCTGATGCAATAAATATTGCTTAGAACATACAAGACTATAAATCAGTAGGAGAATAACCTGAACCCAGTAGCACATTAGCACAGGCAAACTGACAAATCCGTAGAGAATTGCAAACTTTACGTGAACCCAAACTCAAAATTTTAATATGTGGGACCTGTACATGGGATCAGCTGGACTGCAGACCCTTTCTCTGTAACCCTGTAATAAATCTGTGCCTTTATTTTTAGTAGCAGCTTTAACTGCCAAGTTATCTGTCATGTCTGGCCTGTCTGGTCTTCTTCACTTGTCATATCAGAGTGCTCATATTAAATAATATACTGGCACCATGTTTTTGTAAGAGGATTTTGATAAGCAATAAAGGGAGAGTCTGATAGCATTGCTATGAAACTCCTAAAGGGGAGCTGAATCCTCCCATTCTGTTCCTGAATTAGTTCTGCCAGTGCCTTTTCCAGAACAGCTTTGCTGGCTGTCCCAGCCCTACATTTCTGAAACATTCAGCAAAATTCAGGGGACAAGTCCTCACAGTGTGACCCACAGCACTGCCCACCTTGTTTTCCTACAATCATCTCCTCTGTGCCTGGAGTGCCAGGTGAGAGAATAGTGGGATATTCCTTGCTCTTGATAAATGGAGACAGGATTCAGGTGGCTGAGCTCATTCCCACTGTAGCCTTGAGCAGGTTTGAAAGTTTTAACATCTCATCTGCTGCCCTTTGCTACCTGCTCCTAGGTCAGACCTACTAAAGAAGGGATCTGCATTCATTTTCATGGAAAAGACGAGTTTTCAAGGTAACTGTCATGCAATGGCAAGGTTGGAAACACAGGGCAAGTAAATTAGGCTACTTTCACCTCCCCACTCAGTTTCTCTTTATTGCCCATGTGCTGGAGGAGGATTCTTGGGCTGTGCTTCCCCCATCCCTGGGCTCTGAAAGGCCAGGGGGAGTGGTGAACAGAAGCACACAAAAATATAATTGCTTTCAATTTTCTCTTTTGTAGTGAAATTTGATGATCAGGATGCAGGGTGATCTGCAAGACAAGTTGGCAGAGGATTTGGGCCAAACATAATTTGGGATTGCTGCCTCAAAAATTCTGGAACTAGATAGAGACAAAAATGCTCTGAAAGCAGGTTGAGAACCAAGTACAGTGTTTGTTATTCTGTCTCTCTTAGTCTGGCAAGAGACTGGAATAATAAGAGGTGGGGAAGCATTGTTTCTGCTATGGATACAGAGTGATTGCTTTTTTTTGGAATGTGTCTCTTTAGAGGAGATGTATAAAACTGACCAAGGCAATCTGCACATTCCCAGCAAAGGTCTGCAAAATTACAGGCTGCAATCTCAAAGGTGATGTGGCAGAAATGCTCCAGCAGTGATTTATAATTTCCTACCAGCTGAATTCTGATGGTGGGGAGTGAGTAGGACAGGAGTGATGCAGTGCCTTGGAGGAGAGAGCTGTAATTTATGCACAAATACGGTAATAATCAACAATGATGAGAAATGAAAGAGAAAATTCACATGGCAATTTAATAGGATTGTGGGAACTCCTGATATACTTGTGAAGTTTTGAATCCAAAAAGGGACTCCAATAAATTCCTTTTCTCCATTTTTAATGGGAGTTAAACAGATTTTAGAAAATATTAGGGCAAATTTATTAAATATTATGTAGATTTTTAAAAACCCACTGGAGATTTAATAACAGCTATTTTTGAGTTATCAAATCTTTCCTTGTGCTTGTTAGAGATCTTGGTAGATTAAACAAGGAGCCAGGTCTAGCAAATGTCGAAGTTTAATATTTAGAGTCAGTCTGAATAAACCATGGGTGGATTTTGCAATAACATGTTCAAGATTTAACAAATATTGTCTCATCTCAAGAAAATAAATGTTAAATAAGGATGAAGCTAATAAGGTTCAGCAAGAGAAGTGCTCCATTTACAACTCTTTTATGTATTTAATAAATACATTTATTAAATGAAGTACAGTGCTCATTGGAGATTGTATCAATGTAAGAAATTCATCTCTGGTATGACTTAATCAGACTAATTCCCCATTTATTAAATGTTCTGGAGATTTAAAGAGTCCACATCAAGTTTAATGTGCATCTGGAAGGCTCTGTAAATGGTTCATAAGGAATGGCAGCAGTGGCAGCCTTGGAGTTAGGAAGTATCTTCCTTTATTCTTGTGCTTCACCCCAGGAAAGGGACATCTGAAGGAAGGAGTGGGAAGTAATTTTGAAATGAAAGTGTTTCTAATATTAAATTTGTGTGGGAGAGAATCTTCTGGGCATGGTCATGGGAGACAGAGAAGCTCATACCCAGAAGTAGGAGGACAATGAGTTAACTGGGGTTGTATCTGAGAGATTATAGACTTGACATACTGGGACAGACACCAAGAATCTGGAACACTGAGTATTCAGCATTTTTAGCATCAAGAAAAATATATATCCTGCAGATTTCAGAGGACTGACCCTTTAGCCACAGTCCAGGTGGAATAGCAGGGCAAGCATCTGTTAGTCATTTGTCTTTCTGTTCTCTACCTGTGATTTCTATTCCTGGCCAGCTCAGCTCTTGGCTGCCTTGCTGAGACAAACAGAGGTGATGAGCTGATCTGGCCATTTCATGTGTGGATGTCTTTCCTCTGGGAGCTGGAACGAGGTTCTCAGGTCATGCCTGGGACCCCTGGTGAGCTCCTGAGATGGTCTCAGGGCTCAGCAGCTGCTGCTCTGGACAATGGTGTGCTAAGAACCCGAGTACAAGCATAAATTTGAGCCCACTATTAACCCCAGGTGTGGCTTGGTGACTCAAAATTCACACTGTCCAATGTCACCATGCTCTTCCCAATGACAACACAGCAGCATGCTCACTATTCCCAGAGCATTATCACTTCCATGAACTCCTACTGCACATGGTGCCCTCAAGGACTGGCCATTGCTGTGAACACAGCAAAATTCAGGATGTGACTTGATAGGCCTGGGACAGTTGTATTTGACTTGTTTTCACACCTAGCAAAAGTGATTGAGAGAAAATTCCTAGTGATGTCATTTGCAAAGTGAAAATCTGAACTTTGGCTTGGCTTAGTTAGTTCAAAAGATGGTGTAAATTAAATGTGGATTCTTGCTACCTGCAGCATATTTTTAGAGTCTCCCACCATCTCTGAAAGAGGGAGACAAAGCAGGGGACACACTTCAACAAGGCAGGGAAGGCCAGCTGGGGTGCACACTTAATACAAACAGCACTATTTACTGCTGTCTGCTGCTGTTCCAGAGCAGATTTCCCAGCAGCAGAGAAAACATCTCTCAGAAGATATAATAATCATAATTGGAATCAGAAAACCCTCAAGTATCTTTGCGTGTGCAGTAATCACAGTGGGATTAATAACAGGGAGCAATGTTCTGACACTTGTGGTGTGTTTTGTTTGGGGCAGGGGGATGAGCTGTGCTGCACAATCCCCAGGAATGGCTCTTGTTTCTCTTAAAGGACTTCTCCCCCTGACCCCATTGAAAGTGGGGTGGCATCTGGTTTGCCACTCAGTGGAAGAATGATCAGAGCTCAAGATGGACCTGGCATGATGGAACTGAAGCTATTTAACATTCTGGCACTCCACACAGGAAGAAAAGAGAAGCACAGGAAATCTAAGCTGATGTTCAGCTCATACCAAATTTTGCAGGAACAATTATCAAATGCAAATACTCTGGACACTTGCTTAACAAAGCAAATCTAGCCATTACCTGCCTCTGTTCTTTTATCAAACATCCATTAAAAGAGAAAATTCTCTTCTATTTTTTTCCTCTCCCAAGGTCTATGATGTTAATGCAAGTTGTCCATCAGAATCCTCCCTGTATCACCGTGCCAGAGGAAGCTGGCTCCTGCTAAATGCTTCTTGTGTCACATCTGATAACGATGATAACTCTGCTGGGCATCTCCTTGTGCTGAGCAGCTTTTTACAGCAGGAAGGTTTATAGCAGGTGAGAACTCCTCATTTTACAGCAGGAACAGAGAGAAAACCACACTTTTTGCCAGAGCAACTCCCACATGTTGGCAGGAAGCCACCAACCAGATTAACCCATACGAGCAAGAAATATGTGCTAAAAAAACAACCATTGCCTGAGCTGGTCACTTTTATTTCTAAACCAACCTTGACCTGAATCTCTATCAGCTCTGACTACAGCATCACCTGCTGCTGATCCCTTCTCTCCTGGCCAGGGTCCAAGGGCAGCTCAGTCCTATCCATTTCAGAGCCTGAGATAGTGAAAAGACCCCTCAGGTTATCAAGATGTCAAGCAAATTTTGAAAAACAGGCAAAAGACCTGAATACTGTAGGAAAAAAAAAAAAAAAAAAAAAAAAAAAAAAAACAAAAAAAAAAAAGAAGAAGAAAAAGCAGAAAACCTCCCCTCCCCTAAATGGACAGCTGCATTTTCTCCTTGCTGTTAAACCTGCTTCATTCCTCCCAGTGTGGGCAGGCTGCCCCTCCTGCTGTGGAAGCTGGGGCTCCCTGTGCCAGGCTGGAGGAAGGTGGCAGTGCAGCAGGTGTCAGCAGTGACGCATCCAAGCAGACAAGTGTCAGCATTCCCTGCCTGCCAGCCCCTCTCCTCCTCTGCCACTTCCATGGTGTGCAAATTATTACAGCTTTTTGCTGCCTTCAACAGGATTTTGAAAATAGATCATCTGAAATTAAGGTCACTTTTCTCCCTTTTCTGATTAGCATTGAGCTGCTTCTATATCTCAGGGGTGGGGAATAAAATTTAAATGAGTTTCAACAATTATTAGGAAATTTTCTCTAAGATGCCATTAGGTTCTTGCTTCTGAGATCTATTTCTTCCCAGCAATCAGTTTTAAGAGTCACTATTTAATTTAGGTGACAGGTCCAGGGGAGTGAGACATGGGTAAATCTGAGGCTTAAAGTTAGAATAAAAGAGAAATCGAATGGAATTGGGTTTTACACTCTGTCTTTCACACTGGGCACATTGTTATTCACATTTATCACCCTCTATAAAAGATGCAAGAAGAGGAGGAAAAAAGCAGGAAATGAAATGCCAAAAAAATTACTGTCTTTAAATGATGAGCAGCTGAAGAAAGCCAGAGAATTCAGACTGGAAAGGACACCCTGAGATAAGGCCCTGAATGCTGGATTTGTTAAGGGAGAGATGAGCTGGAAAACATAAAGATTGATGTGAGAATTTACAAAACTCTTCACGGTGAGAACTCAACTAATTCTTAACTCCCTTAATCTGCAGACCCAATTATCTTCACCCCATCAAAATTTGTTCCACAACAAGCACAAAAAGCCCAGAAAGCAGCCCACCATAACATTACCTTTCCATTCCTACCAGTGTTTAATAGCAGAGTGCTCTGCTGAGATTTCCTAGCACTAAGAATCCATTACTTTTAACTCAATATGCCACAGTACTTTATGAGCACACTAACTAGCACTGTAAATAATTGAAAATAAGTGATACTTGTTAAAATAAATGAACAAAGTGTATTTTGTAATGCAGTACCTTTGATTTTTTTATTGTGTTTGATTGCTAATTTGCAGAATTCTCCACTCCCAAAAACATCTCTTAGTCATTAGTGGAACTTGTTCTGATCTGTTTCATGAATAGAAATGACTCCACGGTTTTGATATCAGTAAAATAGGGGATTTCTCAGCTATGGAATATGTCAGTTAAATAAGAGGAAAGGACAGGAGTTGCTGCTGTTATATAGTTTAGGAATTTATCCTGCTTGTTCCCCATCCTACTGAAGCTGGTGTGCTCTGTAAGTGGAGGCAATGGGAGAAAAAGGGGGTTGGAAAAATTGAAAGTCAAAGATATTTCTTTTATATGAAGTATAAATTTAATATAAACCAAATTTTTTCTGGGTTTATTTTTCAAAGGGGTTGAATGAAAGAAGAATGAAATTAGTTCCTTTTTTTTTCTGAATAAAGGAGTAAGAGGCTGGGCTGTCCCTTCCCTGTGTCGGTGACTCCATCACTGTCATTCCAAGAGACACCACGGTGAATGCCACCAGCCTGGTCCCACAATCCACACCGGCCAAAAGATCACAGATAACATCACATCAAGCAAATTACATCAGGGACTATTTTATGGCTGCACCAGTAACAACCCCAGAGCCTGAGAAACCTCTGGGCATCCTGAGCCAGCAGAGCAGTGCACAGGCAGGCACCGGGCCACAGCCAGCAGCTGCTTGCTGGGACAAAGGTTCTGTGTGTATTGACTCAGCTGCTTCATGAGGGTGACATTTCTTTTTTGGTGGCTGCATTTACATCCAGTGTTGATTGCTGCTCACCTTCTGCATGCTCATGTCTTTGTTCTTTTCAAAACCTGCTCATTATTTTAGAGACTTATCCTGCTTGCTGATATCAAGCAGGAGTGCTTTGCCCTATACAATTTTGGGAATCGCATTTGAAAGGGACTTCAGCAGAGCAGGAGATGCATTTCCCTGCCCCAAGGCAGGGTGAAGTGTCCTCCTGTCATCCCTCACAGATGTTTGTCCCATTTAAAACTACCAGAGGCAGGGACTCTACTGGGTTCCTGGTGCTCTGCTCTCTTCATCACCTGAAAGTTTTTCTTAATATCTCTTCTGAGACTTTCCTGCAATTTATTCTCGCTTCTACTTACCCAACCAAGTGAAAGCAGAGGACAGATTACCGCCTTTCTGAGTGTCTTTTTAATATTATACAAAACTTAAGATCCCCACTGAATTTTCTCTTCTCTTAGCTGAACGATCCCAGGCTGTTCAGTCTTTGCTTGCAGGTCGTGTTTCAGTCATTTGATCTTCCTGTTTTCCTTTGGTCTCTCTCCAACAAGTCTGCCTGTCCCTTGAAGTGTGCATTAAAACCTCACAACGATTGCCTAGGAAAGCCTCCAACACACCAGGTTTCTTTGCTGCTTAAAAGAGACTGAGCTCATACCTCATGGCCTAGGATTTCTATTTTCCTAGGATTTTCATTTCCACGTTTCCAGCAAGCAGGTACAATGAAACAGCCTTTACAGCACTTGGTCTGGCCACTCTCAGTTGCTTGTTGTTCAGTCAGAATAAAAGTTGGCTACACTCACTCAAGCCAAATTCCCAGCTTGCTGGAGCAGAATTTATTGAGGACTGCAGGATTTGACCCTCTGTCCCAGATCATGCGCATGGCTTCAAGATGTAACAGAAAACAGTTTGTTAGCTACACCATCTCTGCATTTTTTTAAATAAGGGACTATTTCAAAGTGAAAAAAGTCTAGCAGTGTGTCAGATTTTTCCTTATACAGGAATTTGTATCAGCCATATGGAAAGGAAGAGGCGTAGGGCACCAAATTTCCATATAAAGCATTTTCACCATGATAACAAGGATTAAAAATTCCTTTTGCAGGCAGAATCTAAAAGGTTAAACGTGCCAGTAGAGCTGCCACTGTCACCCTCCCCAGTTTTCCCCCAAAACAACTAATTTTTTTCGACAAAGCCAATTATCTGAAAATGACAGGAAATGATTAGTCATGTTAATTAAAAATAATTTTCTTTTCCACTCCTAAAAAGGTCAGAACGTCAGCTGTATGGAAAATTGAGCCTTCATGCACTTTCATTTGATTTCCCATTCAAAGTCTAATTAGTTACAATTTGTTGTTAAAAGAGATCATTTTTTTGATAAAGCCGACATTTTTATCCTCTCCCTAGTCATTATGAGGTTGATATTATTATTGTACTATATGTGTATATGATTTCATCACACAGGCTTATCAAAACAGCCTTATATAATGGGCACAGAGGGAAAAGACAGGGTGGAACTGGTGAACAGTTTGCAGTTATTTCTACTCAACAAGAACATGAGCAATGCAGGGCAGCTGTACCAAAGGCCTCACAGTCAGAAGGTTTTATTTCACCACTGCTAAGTAAAAAAAAAAAACAACAAAAAAAAGAGTTTGGAAACACCATTATGGCTGTCCCTGATGCTGGGTTTTAAGGTTCCAGAATGCAGAGCCAAGACAAGAGACAGAGAGGATAAAGCAGCAGCAGAGAACGGTGGGAAAGGTTCATTTTGATTTCTCTGACAGAAGGGCCAGGGAATTTCCTGGGCTGACTGATCAGCTCTGCCATTTGCACATCCAGTCCTAACCTCACTCAGCCCATGCGGGGTGGGCTGACTTTGCCTCCTGCATGCAGTTCACACAACCTGCCTGTTCCCAAATTTTATGTGATGATGAGATGAATTTAGGGAAAAAAATGTTCTTCTGTCTTCCATGGGGAGTTTCCTTAAGATGTTTCTTCCTGTTTTTTTCCCTCCTTTCAAGAAAAATAAGTCACATGACTAGTGACTAACACACAGAAAATAATGCTGAAGGATGAGCACTCACAAGTTGTTTATGTACAAACTCTACACGAAGAGACAAAGCTGAGAGGAGTGAACAATTACAACATCATCCATAACATACTGGCACACTCCCTGGACTCACAGAGACTTCCTGACAGGCTCTGAGTGATAAATACCAATTTGGGAAAGTCTTCAGTAGGAGAATTGATTAATTTAAAGATTTCCAGTCTCAGCTTGGCTCATACTGGAACCGGTGCTCTGACGCTTTCTGGTCCTCTTGAGGTAGGTTATTCCCAAAGAAAATAGTTTTTTCTTTTAATGAGAATTTGTGCTTTCACATCTCCTCCCACCTCCTGTGGGCGTGGCGAACCTGGGGAAGAAATAGAAGTGTTATTACTGGAAATAACAGCTTAGAACAGTTTCAGACTAACTCCCAGTGACTTAATAGAGCCCGTCAACGTGGAAAGACCATTGAGCAGCACAAGTCAAATGAGAAACCACTTAGCAGCCCAGCAGTGTGGGAGATTAAAATGCTTCTTTGCAGAATATAAAGGTCAGTGAGGCAGTAAATTCCTTAAAGGGGAAGACAAAGCATTTAATGCATGAAGGACCAGGGTGTGTTTCAGCCACGTATCAATAATCCCTTCTAAAGGAAAATATATTAATAATTTTAATTTGGGGACTTGATGGCACATGGAGGCAGCAACAGCGCTGTGGTCAGTCACAGGCTCCCCAGATGGGATGGGAACCCTCAGAGGCAGAGTTATGCCTGGTTTTCCAAACTCTGTTATAAACCCACTTCTGACACCTGAGAGCAGCTCATGCCATGAGACACCAACCCACCAGGCCCCAGTCTCATTCCCACTTCTCCCTGCCACCCAGGCTCAGCCTCCTAATGGGATTGCTCCTCCAGTGGGCGCACAACTGTCTGTGTGTGCTGACATTCCTGCTAAAGAGTTTTAAATTGCACTTGTCATCCAGATATTTGAGTGAATCTGTGCAGCTCACAAGCAACAGTGCCCTTGTCATCCTGTGTGAGTCCACTTAGCTGACTGAAGTGCTGTCCAAAAACTTCCTTCTCCTGATCGTCACTGTTACCTTTCTATTCTACGCAAAAGCAAATTAGAAAAAAACCTAATGGCAAAAGCCACAAATGAAGCATTAAGGGGTTAGTTTTGATGTCATGCTAGGCAGTGGTGGCATGTGAATGAACCCACCAGAGTGGAAGAGTGAGCTGAGAGCACCTGATATGCTCATAAGTGGAAACACAGAGGCAGAGAGAGGTGGACAGTTTTTGTAGAGGTGAAGTCTCCTCTGCTTTGGACCTCTGTAAATTCAAAACCATAGTACTAGTGGACATAGAAAGCTGTGGCAGAATCTATCCTCTTGCCTCTCTTTTCCAGCTCCATTTCCTCTGCATATTATTGATGATAATAATAACAATAATAATACCCAGCTTTTAAAGCTTATCCAGAAAAAGCTGATGTCTCTAAGCCTGCTGCCAGCAGGGGATATGGAACACCTTGCTATGAGAAAATGCTGATTCTGAGAATCTGAGTGTTTCAAGGGACAGTATCAATTTCATCTGACTTTTATTTAACATTCTGCTTGGGTAAGGTTGAAGCACTTTTTTTCAGCCTCATTGTGTTGACTCTCGTATGAATTATATTATTCACAAAAAAAATATGTTGCAATGGGGCAATTTACAAAAGTAGTTTAGGAAGGGAAAGTTAATCTAATGAGAAATTTCAAAATATTGGGGTCCTTCTTCAGAAATTACTTTTTTTTTTTTTCCTGAATTTTCTCTGTGAAGAACAAGAACTGAAAAGTTTGGGGAGCACTGGCTGGCAACCAGAAGCTCCATAAAGACAGTGATTTTGAGAGTGAATTCAATCTATTCTAAAGGCCACAAAAATGGGGGTGGGGAAAGTAGACTGCAATTCCTGTAAAATGTAGGAATCAGCTTTCCTGAGGAGATGCCTGTGACTGTGGTTTTTTAAATATCTTTTTCATGAGTCCAGGTTCCTTTTAGAACTGGCTCAAGGTTTCTCAGCAGCTTGGGCAGGATTGAGCAGTGCCGTTCCACAGACAGGGCACTGGGACATCAGAAGGAATACAGAGGAGAAAGTGTGATCAAAAATGATGCCCAGAGCAGGCTCTGGATCTCTCTCAGCATGGGAGTTGCAGTCCTCCAAACTTCCTGGATTTGTGCAGTTGGGAAAACAAACCACTTTGCATCCTGGAAAACACACAGTGTCATCCCTGAAGGCACTGCCACCAGGACACAGTAATTAAACTTACATCTGTACCACTGGCCTGCTCTGCATCCCTTGAAGCATCACTTCATCTCTGCCTTCTCATCACCTTCCGGTTTTGTCCAATTTAGCTCTTCCTGAGGGCAAGAACTCCAGGTGCCTCTTTAGTGTCTAACACAACCCTGGTTAGCGCTTTTAGGCAGGAATATGTTACAGATAATAAACCTGAGAGCTTGGATGATGAAAATAGCCTGGGGTTTTCATTCAACACTACACTCAACATGAGCATATATAAGATCAGATCTTGCATTATCTTAATCTTTGCAATGGGTTTTGTGGCACCAGGAGCTCAATGAAAGCCATGACAGCAAAGCCATGAAGTGCTGCTGCCTGCATCCACCCGAGCTTGACTTGGGTGTCAAACCACGTGGAAACTGCACACTCACTATGAGTATATTAGGGAGGAAAAGCAGAAAAAAAAAAAAAACATTTCAAGGAAATAGTAAATGGGAAAAAGGCTTCTGAATTTTTTAATAACACATGCTCTGATTGAAGGGTTTGCTGGGGTTCTTGTTTATAGTCCTGCAGCAAATAAAGTACTCTGAAATAAAAGCTGTTTGGTCCTTTCAAGCTAACAGCCCTTTGTTCACAGCACATTACTGGAACAATTTTTAAATAATGACTTAATTATTTTTTTATTCCTTGAAAGATGCTTTTTTGCAGTCAGAGTCTGGTTCTTTGTTTTCCTGGTCTGCACTCTGATTCATTAGTGTTACTTGCATCCAACTTGTAGAGGTTTATTTGTTCAGCTAGAAATGGAACATTAACATTTTAAGAGAATGATGTATAGCTTTTAGAGATAATATTCTTTCTGTCCTATTCTGCTGTTTCTCTCTTAGGAAGCGTAGAAAACCACATTCTCTCACTCCAAAATGATGAGTTTATTATTAACAGTCATCACTTGGGACATGATTTTCTATTTTTTCCCCCCAACTTTTTTCTGATAAAAACACATTTTCTGCATGCACTTACCGGACTGAAAAGTTAAGACTGGCGGTTTTGTTCAGGATAAAGGAAAAGGCAGGCAGGACACCAACTTTTATCACCCTGGAGTCTCTAAAGGCAAGTCAGGGCCCCCTTGCCTCTCCTGCCTGTAAACTTGTCCATGGCCTGGGGCACTCACCTCTGCCCAGCTCTGATCTCCCCCACCTGAGTGCCAGCAGTCACTGCAGCTCTAGAACATCTGAGCAGGAGTTAAACACCAAATCCCTCTAAGATATTGCCCCACTGAGGGAAGAATAAGTCCTGCATCATGTGCAAAATGCTGCATTGAAAGGGTGTTAAGGCTGTAAAATCAGGTACTTGTAAATTAAACCAAGTCATAGTTACAATTTCTACACATCTGCAAGTGTAAGCACTGTGACATTCCACCTGCTTCTCTTTCTCTCTTTGTAGCTTGGCTAGAAGAAGTTTGGTGAAATGTAGGGGAAACCTTACATTTCTGATAAGGAGAATCTCCCCACCAGCAGAGTTTGTTCCTGTAACTGTTTGCAGAGTATGTGGATATGGAGTTTTTCTATAAAATTCCTGCTGGAACTTTTTAAAATCAGTAAAACAAAGAATTTCTATCTCTTCAGGTACTAGTAAATGACTGGATGATGTACAAAGTAAAACTTCAAAAATAAATTCATAAATAACGTAACTCAAAATTAAAAAGGCAAACTGATCTGGCATGAAATGAGGCACCTAAACAGTTTGTCATAAAACAATAGTTTAGGTGGCTATTGCAGTACCTACTTGTGCCTTTTTACCTTCAATATTTACAAAAATCAAGTATTTCTTTAACCTCTCATAGCAACACGTTTCCATTTTTCTCATCCCAGACAGCCCTCAAATCTGGGAAATCTGCTGGCAATGGCAAAAACTCAAATTCTGCCCACACCTGTGCTGTAGTTGTGCTACCCTAAGGCAAGTTGTGTGGCCCAGAGGAGTTCACTTCCACCTTCCATCCTCCAGGCACTGCCTTTCCCTCCTCCAGCTTCCCAGTCTTGAACACAAGGTTACATCTTCCAGGGTTAATTTTTGCAGCATCTTGACCTATCTGATGCCAGGAATTGCAAGAGGGGAGGCAGGGGGCTGTGGCTGAATCGTCAGAGCTGGTAAAATGTGGGGAAATTCAGGCGTGAGATTGGAACCTGTGAGTGGGGTTGAGGCACACCAGCTTCACCCCCTGAGCTGCCAGCATGAGCCTGCACGTTCTTGGGTAAACCACATGTATTGTATATTCTGGCAAATCTCTACCTTAGCCCTTAGGTCATGGGGTATTATCCATCTGGCTTTGGATCTGGAAGAAATGTGGCTGTGTTTCCTAATATAATGGGCATGGGCATACGCTGGCTATTCTGTGACTGCACTTCATGTCCTGCAGTCCCAGCTGATCATATTTTTAAACAAGATCATATTTTTAAACAAAACAATATGAGGGTCCTGATCTAAATTTGAAAATGATCTGGAGTAGGAGGAGGAGCAGGGAATCATTTGTGTGAGCAACTGCAGTATTTAAATATGTGCTCATTCAGGGTGGTTCAATAGCAAACTAAATTGACTGCACCATCTACCTGGCAACAAAGGGACACTGAAGCTTCTCTGAGACCAGATTTGTCAGACTGGACAGGTTCAGACAGAGTAACAGGAATAAAAATGTGATTCTCATGAATTTCCTGGTTTTTATCAGCTCATGTCATGCACAGTCCTGATATCAAGTGAATCTACATTTGTATTTATTATCATCTATTTGGGTGACCGAGACTAGAAATTAATAATAACAGCAACAGGAATAGCACAGCTTTCTGAGCTGGAAAATATCTGACACTGATTAAACTGCAAATCTAAATAATTGATATTAATTACATGAAGTTTTTAGCAATAATCTGCACAAAAGAACTCTGAAATTAGAGGATTAGAAACTAGAGATAATACTCAGCAGCTGGTTCGGAGGCATTATGCAAGCACATAGTTGACATGAACCCAAGGAATATGATTCATAGAGCTCTTCATCTTTCTTTGCTCATCTTAAACTGGCATTTGTAAAAGCAAGATGCCCAAGCTGGCAGAAAAGAGATTACTTGGTCCCTAGCATGTTAAAAATAAAATAATTTTAACTTTCTGTCTTTGAACAAGCAAACATTTATGGAAGATTTTTAGTAACAATATCTTATTTAAATATTTTGGACCCTCCTTTCAACTCCCAGTTTGTAATCTCAGGGCACAATGACACAGCATTCCATGGAGATGTGGGCAGGCAGTGAATTCACATGTCATGGACGTAGCTTGGATCTCAAAATCAGCAACAATTTTTTGTTATATGTATATATATATATATATATATATATATCTTCCCTGTAAAGACAGTGAATTATGCTAAAGCTGTGGCAGTGAGAACCTGGTGGATAGATGTCAGGCACCAGCTGAGCATCTGGCCCCTTATTGTATTTTAAATGATGCACATTTATAACTGTAAAGCAGACAGACAAGCGATACTGTCTAACATCACCATCACTAATAGCTCTAATAGCTCATGTATCCACAGCCTGCCTCATCCTGTCCTAGCTCAAAGCAATTTTGAGACAATGGGCCCAGCTCTTTTCAGATAGATATAAATGAGATGTATGGAAAAGGCACAATTCCCCCTGAAACAGTCCAACAATGCTGATGCCCCTTCCAGGCTGAACCACCTCTGGTTGTAACCCAGAGAGGCAAATATCATGTAGAAAACCAGTGGAATTTTTTCCATTTCTTTTTTACTCATTACTTGTGCCTTAGAAAACATTTAGACACTGGTTTTAATTATTATTTTGGTGGTGAAGTCTTTTTAAGGAAAAGAATCCTGTAATATGGAAATACGAAGTCCAAGCCTGTGCAGATCCAACATCTGCTAAACCTTCCTGGTGAGGGTGCAGTTCTCCTTGAAGGCAGCATGAGAACAGCCTTTATCAGAACCACAGAGTGGTTTGGGGTGAAAGGGACCCTGGAGGTCATTTAGTCCAAGCCCCAGTGAACAGGGACATCTTCAATTTGAAGGGCCCATCCAGCCTGGCTCTGAATGCTTCCAGGGACAGGGCATCAACCAGTTCTGGGCTTCCAGTGTTTCACCACCCTCATTGTATGAGGGTGCAGTTCTCCTTGAAGGCAGCATGAGAACAGCCTTTATCAGAACCACAGAGTGGTTTGGGGTGAAAGGGACCCTGGAGGTCATTTAGTCCAAGCCCCAGTGAACAGGGACATCTTCAATTTGAAGGGCCCATCCAGCCTGGCTCTGAATGCTTCCAGGGACAGGGCATCAACCAGTTCTGGACTTCCAGTGTTTCACCACCCTCACTGTAAACAATTTCTTCCATATATAAAGTCATAATCTACTCTCTTTTAATGTAAAACCAAGGTTCCCTCTCCTTTCACAACAGGCCTTGCTAAAGTCTGTCCCTCTTCCTGTAGAGAAGGTCTCAGAGTAAGGCAGTATGAACACTTCTTTACCAAGTACCTGGGAAGGCAGCCTTGACACTTTTGATTTTTAAAGTCACATTACAGCCTATAAAGAGAGATGTGTAGGCCTTGGGTTTGCCAGCTACTATAAAAATTGTGTTTTTCCAGCATACAGCTCAGTACCTTTTGGGCTCCAGAAAGGGATACACCAGTGCATCCTTTTCTCCTTGGGCTGTGAGTGATGGGACGCTGGAATTGGCCTCCACCCAGTGAAACAAAGGCCTAGAAATGATCCTCTGGAAGGGAAAGGGAGGAAATACAAAAGGGGCTGAAGTAATAAGCACTGGGAGCCCATGATATGACATGTTTTGGCTCTTTCTAAACCTAATGCAGTTTTTATATGTAGACATAAAAGACCACGTTTTCTGACTCCCCTCAAATAATTACCTGATAAACCCCCGCTTTTGGAGTTGGTCCGAGCCATCCATTACACCACTGCCATGAACTTTATTTCATACCACACCAGGGAGGAGACAGAGCAGTTGGAGCGCTCAGACACTGCATGTAATAACTGGCCATAAAAATCAATGTAAAATTTAATGCAAAAGGTCTGTGGGCACCCAACCATTGGAGTCCAGTGATAAGGCAGATGGAGAGCACCACTGTGCTTTCCAGCAAGCGCTATATTTTCTTTAATGTTCCTGAATTATAAATGCTGTTGCTGTTTTTTCCATATACATACTATTAAAATGTGCTGCAACCACAACATTTATGTCTCCAGGTGGTTTTTGGTTGCAGTTTCCTGGACTCAGGATGTGTTTTGTATTCTGGATGGGTCCCATGCAGGACCTGGGAGGGAGAGCAGGAATATCTTCCCACTGTTTTCTCTGGAGTGACCTGATTGATATGCAGCCAGCAGGCCTGCTGTGCCCTACTCTTCATGGGAGGCACTGGGAACAGAGTTGCTGCTCTCTGTGTGTGCCTGACCTAGCCAGTCCTAAAGAACAAAGGTTGCATTTACATGCAAGCTCAGCGTCATGGGTGTCACTCAGCTGGTCTTCAATGAACTTTCAGTGCTCAGATGAATAATTTTATTTTAAATAACAGCTCTCGTCAACCAGAGGATCCTTCCCAACTCACTGGCTCCTTCACAGCATTCAGAGGAGAAAGGAGCACAGGATCTACCTGAAATATTAGAAAAGGAAAAAGAACAGAAAACAGTAGAGGGTCATTGACCTTTGTTTCCAGTCTGACATGAGCAGGCAGTGGGATGTTGAGGTCCCAACAAAGGGACATGTTTCTCCAGTCCTTATCTGTCCTTGTCACTCAGCATACAGCTTTTCACATGCATTCCCACAGGGATGCAGAAAGGAAGAAGGATATTGTTTGGCTGTTATCAATTTTAGCATGCACAGGTGCTCAGATATTAAGAACTGAGACCAGAGAAATCATTGCTGCTCTGGTATACCTATAAAAGCCCAGAAGCATGAGCCCTACTTTGGCTGTAATGTTAAGAATTACATTGTTCCCACTGATTTTAGCAATGGATTTATTTCAAACACCAGTAACCTGTAGAATGAGCCACTCTATTAGCTTCCTTTTGGATATACAGCTGCAGTGGCTGTTCATGAAGTGTATTAAGTCTGGGGCATTTTCTTTCTATTTTGGGAGCTGTTATTGATTTTACCCTAATAGATACTTGGGTCCAACATATGATGAAAAGTCATTTAGAACAGAAAGAGAAAAGAATTCTTAACTCCTCACACCTGTGATTCAAAATATCTCTGTTTAAGTATCACTGCAAATTTCCAAGGGAACAAAAATGGCCAGAAGAATGGAGAACATCACAGGCAGGTTGGAAGAAGCTAAAATAAGGATTTTGTGAAGCCATTTTACAATGCAGCTAAAGTGTTCTGAAGTATTTATTAAAGCAAACAATTATGCTATTCAGTACTGTTTAAGGTTATTATAAAACTTGTATTAGACGAGTAATTGCCTCTGGATAAGCATATGGCTTCCTCTGCTGAAAAAAAAGAGTATTTCCACAGGCTAATGATTTCTGTGTAAGAATGGGGAAGAAGTGACTCAGAGAATGCAATAGCTGATTCTTCAGGCACAATCTGAAAATTATTAGATATAAGTTTGTCTTAAATGAAAATGTGTGAGATGCACAAGAGCACTTACTCTTGGATGCAGCATATGAGGGTATGTCACATGTACTAATGCATGTGTGTATCAATGTCACCTGTGCACATGTGCATTGATGGAAAGCACCTTTCCTTCAGGCGTACACACTTACCAGGCTTTGCCCACAGTACCCCAGAAAAACGATAAATGCTGGACCATCTGCCCACCTTAGTGCATCCTGCTGTTGCTGCTTGGGAGCAAAAAAAAAAAGGAGAAAGTTTCAGTAAATTCTGCCTTGCTGTAATATTGTTTTGCACTCTGAGATGGGCTGAGGCCTCTTTGAAGATTCCCCTGAAATAACAAGATTAGTTCAGACCAACTCATTTGACTTATGTAGAGCTCAAAACAGATATTTGATATTCTCACAAATGCGCATTCCGTCAATTGGAAATCTTTGGAGTGCCAGGATTGTTTATATTGAATCAAGCTGCCACAGTTCTGTTTGAAACAGAATGTGGTTTCCTTCTGTTGCTTCATGATTTATTAGCAGGTAAAGAATTGGTTAAGCTGGAAAACCAGTTGAGTGGTGAGGAAGGGATGGATAAAGACCAGCATCTGGTTCACGTGGTATTGGAACTCCCTTCTGAGTGCTTTGAAACAGGATTTAACAGCTGGAGATGCTGAGCCTGGAGCTATGTGACAGGATAAGCAAATGGCATTCTCATTTCACAGAATGGTAAGGGAGCTGACTGGGCGGCTGGTTATCACACTTACAAGGTGGTAGTAGTAGGGTTAGAGAAGTGTGTGGAGAGCAGCCTGCAGCCTCATCCAAGAGCTCCCTGGATGGAGCAACAGGGAGAGAAGAAGGGAGCAGCAAGGAGGAGCAGAGAATGACAAAGAAAGTGAAGCACTGCCTGAGTTCCTAAATTGTGCTTGGCTCTGGGACACATTGCCAAGTGCCATGGCTATCTGAAGAACACCATGTGACAGGTACATCAGGGTCACTGCCTCGGAAGAGGCTGGAGTGATGAAAACATGCTGGAGGGCTGCAGATAGAGGGAAGTGCTGGGAAGGAAGCCAACACCTCAGGCGCTGGGAAGCTGGAGGCTGTCCAAGTGACGTGGACGGTGAGAGCCAGCGGGTGTCCTGTTCATGGGGCTATTTGTCACACTAAACTAGATTATCGGGAAATAAAAGTCCAGCCTACATGTTTATAAATCCTTCCACATCCCAGCCACAGGGCTGTGGATGTGATGTGCAGGTAGCTGGCTATGAGGCTTCTGAGTCATGACAAATGGGGTTCTATTCCCCAGCTGGGAAAGGGAAAGCAGTGTGGGGGTCAAACTCTCCTTGCAGCTGAGCTCTTCCCGATGCATCCCTCCCCCTTCTTCCCTCCACTTGGCTGCAGTGTTTCATTTACAGGAACCTGAAGGAGCCAAGGCTGTTCATCTCTGCCACTGAGCCTTCCTCCCACTGCAGGCACTGCCACACACGTAGGCAAAGGACCATTGTTACCATCAGCTACTGTTGGTAGCAGGAAGAACAGGCTGCACTGAATACAATCATCTCAAGTGAAGCTGAACTTGCAGTTTCCAATGTTAAATCAGCATGGAAATACCCAATCCTGTTTTCATTTACACAGTGAGTTTGAAGCTGGAGTGGAAAGGGCCAGGTAATTCTGCTGGTCTTGTACTCTGCAGTTACTGCTGTGGCCCCAAGACCCTCAGCTGAGGGTGTTCCTCTGCAGACATCTCTGGGGAGCACTCTAAGGACCCAGAGCAAAAACAAACCTGCAAGACAAACCCATCTTTATGTCTGTGGTTCTGTTCCTCTGCTAAAACGAGGATTGGGAGGAAAAAACCACAGGCATGGCCAGGAAACAACAGAAAAATGGTCATAAGTCAGGGAAAAAGCACTTTTTGCTGATGGGTGAGGGCTTTGCTCTTGTTGTTGTGTTCTACCAATGGCCTCTTACATCTGCTGGAAAAAAAATAAAAACCCTTAAATTTTGTGTAAAAACTAACTTAGTTCTGCCAGACCTCAGTGAGCAGGAAGTGACAGGCTGGTGTGAGCAGAGGGACTGTGCATCTCGAGTAATGAACTTAATTCATTACTCTGCAAAGCTGCCTCCAGAGTCACACGGGGATAGAAAACTCAGTGATGAATCAGGCCCAGCATTTGCTGCAAATTTAGACTGCTGTCTAGTTGGCAAATAGCTCTGAATCCAGTCCCCATGCTGCCTAAGTACCTTCATTACTCTTAAGTGCTATATTTATTTAATAATTTGGACCAATTATTTTCGGGTTCATTAGTCCCAATTGTTCATTTTTCTCATGGTTTGATTGGTTTCTGAAACTTCATGGTTTTAGTTTTCCTCCAAAATGGAGAGTAGTAAGTAGAAAAGTGCTAATAACAAGAAATACACCTTCTGGAAAGTTGTTGTTTTTTTTTGTTCTTTTTAACTGAATAATAATGTGAACAAAAGCTCATTAAACTCTAGGGGTTTTGGAACATTTTCTGGATGCACCAGAGCAATCTGAATGTTTGGGGAAAGCAAAACTAGAAATCTAAGATCAACCGAAGATAATTCATCCTCTCAAGACCACTTTAGATTATATTTGGCAGTCTTGAAATTTAACTCTCAGCTGCACTTGTTAAATGTGGATGTCAATAACTCCTGAGGCCACAGTCTTGCCCTCCACTGGTTTTCCATGTTTCCAACTTCTCCATTGGTTTTCCATGTTTCATCCAGCTAGGTTCAATTCCAAACCCTGACTTGAGGCACCACAGAAAATTTGATCAAGGCAAGGGGGAACCGAGATGGCAGAGTACCAGCTCAGAGTGGCAAAATGGGTAGAAAACTGTCAGAAGGAAGAAAAGATTGAAATGAAGCTGCCAGTGATGCAGTTTCCATGACAACTGCCCTTCCACCTACAATTTTAATCCACTTTTCCAGGCAGCCATTCCAGGAAGTGCAGGAAACCACACAACAGCTGCACATATCCTATTTCTAACACATCTCCTGATTAAAATAATTATTCCGTATATAGAGATTGCTCTGAACGGCAGTGGCTGAAAGTTTTGGATAGCCTGGGGGAGGTGATTTCTCCCAGTGCTAGATGCTTTCTGAAACAGCACGTGTGGATGCAAAGCCTAGCATTTGCTGGAGGTAGAGTGAGGAAAGCATATCCCAAAGCCATTGCAATGGGATATGTCCTGTTGTCCCTACAGAACTCCATGTCCTGTATGTCACCCTGTTGGGTAAGAGGCTCTTGTCTGTGCCAGAGCCTCTAAGCTGCACGTGCTGAGACCTTATTTTAGCAGAAGTAGCAAGGACCAAAAGGTTTAAAGTCAGAGCACATGATTTGCCTGTCACACTCCATGTCCAACATTTGCGGAGATGGATGGCAGCCCCAGAGCCACCCTCACCTTCAAGTTGTCCTCTCACAAGGATGAACTGGTGAAATATTTTGTAAGAAATCATTCCTTTAATCCTGCTGGGACCACATGGTGATTGCAGCACCGAGTGGATTCTGTGTGGGGATTATGTGGACTGACATCAGAAGGCAGTGAGCCACCTTTGTAGTCCTGAGGATGTTATCTTAGATTGTCATCTCTGTTATTGTTACCTCTGCTCTGCTTTCTAAAGGCCTCTAAAAAGATCCACATTCCCTTCTGCTATATAACATGACAGGATGGGACAGAGATTATACCCAAGAGCTTGTAATTTACACCAACACAGTGAAAAAAGAGTTGAGGGAAAGTAAAGTTTTTGACAGGTAGAGAAGTAAGGAATAGGGAAATAAAATGGTTTTCTTAATGTCACATACTATGTTTGTGGCCAGAGTGAGTCCAGATCCCCGAGTCTTTTGTCAGCATGATGGCTCTCCCTTTCCTGCACTCCCAGGTTGTCACTCTCATTTGTCCTACAGAAATATTGAGATAGCTCTGGCAGATGTATTACCTAAAGGGGAACCTGTCTGAAATTATCCTTTCTTCCCTCCAAGGAGTGCCAAGGGAAATCTCCATTTCCACACAGTAACTATGTTAACTGCTTAATTCCAAAGGAAGCAGATAACAGGAAGATAATAGTTTGGGGATGGGCAAGTAAATAAAAGAATATGTCTCTCCAATACACCTCAATTCTCTGGGAATTATTTTTTAAAGACTTACAAAGAAGTCTGCCAGAACAGGTAATGACTATACTTAAGGGAGAGTCCCTAAAAAACTTCATGTACTGCAGTTACTGTGCTAGAAACCAGGATTTAGCCAATTTGGGGGGATCTCTGGTTGACAGCATTTCTACCAAGGACTTCAGAACAAACTCTGGCACTTCTTAGTATTTAATATCTAAACAGGAAGGGCCAGATTATGAGTTCTTTTCTCTTTTAACACAAACTCACATAGTTCCAGTGTCTTCGAGAGTCCGGGGGACTGAGAAACCTGACTCTAAAATCCAGTTGAATGATTTTGAAATAAAACATCTCCTTTTCTCAGAGATCACTTGTGTTGGTACTTAGTGTGTAGTGATAGTGGATCTTAGGGTAACACCACGTTTCCAGCTGGGTTGCTCCAAGTTCTTCCTGGCTTCACAGGGATGAGCAGGGCTGTGTGAGGAGTGTCATGTTTGACTGAAATCAATAATGAACAAGAGGAGGGCTGTGGGGAGGGAATGCCAGAAATGGGACAGTGGTTGTTGTAAGATCACGGATAAGGCAAATTCTGGGTGTATTTTTGCTCAGCTGTGTCTGAGCCAGAGGTGTGGAGGACAACTTCTGGGTGAATGTCACTCCACCGAGTGTTATTTGCCAAATACAATGCAGCAAGAAGGAAAACTTATCTTGCACTTTCCAGTGTCCCCATTTCATAAATATGATACATTAATATTCATTATACCACATACATTATCATTTTGGAAGGAGATTACTGAGGATTCACTATTTTCTCTCCATCATATTTTCCAATTAGGATCCCCTCTTTTGCAAATAATAAGCTTTTTGTTGCCAGAGGCTTTGCAGCAAAGTTCCAGTCACAGCTTTGGCATTCTCTTCAGCCTCTATTTCAGAAAGCAGTGCAAATTGAAGAACAATTATATTTTTAATGACAGGTTAATCTTGCTGTATGAAACATGATTAGAGGATCACCTGGCTGATGTCAGGGAATATAAGAACTGGTAGGAAAAGTTTCCAAAAAACTCCAGAGAGATAGGTAAGGAAGATTTCTCACAAATTCACCAGTGAGCCAACCAGGGCTGATCAGACAAACTGACAGATACTTCAGAATTCTTGGAGGAGAGACAAGAGGATAAGAGTAGAACAGCAAAGAAAAATGGATAGTCTAAGTCCTTGTTCCCCTCAAAATGGAAAAATCTTTTGCCTCTGTGGTTGTCTCACTTGTACAAAAGCAAACAAGGCATTTCTCTTTTAGCAAGAAACATGACTGTGGATGGGTCTCTGCTGAGCTGTGCCAGACATGGGGAGACCAGGACCTCACTTTTTGACCTCAGTTGCCTCAGTACTTCCTCTGTACTTGAAATCTTTCCTTTAGGCTCCTTTTTAGAGTAGAGACAAACCCAAACACCATCCTTCTTCAAAGGAGGAAGAAATGGTGAAGAAAAATGCAAAAAAAGACTCTCAGATGCTTAAGTGCCAGGAGGCTGAACACTAAATAATGCTTGGGATAAACACTGAGATGCCACACACAGACACTGTGTGGCTGTATCTGTGCAGCCAGCAGCACATCCCTTTTCTGTAGAGTGCATTACAAGCAAAGAGAACAAGGGGAAAATGGAAACTCAAAATGTAAGGAATGTCAGCAAACCCTTTCCCCATTCCTGGTCCTCCACTGCCTCTCCTCTCTGTCCAGCACCACAAGACTTTTTGATGTGTGGCAGGAGGTGTCTCCAGGTGAACCTGCTTCCAGGCCAAGCAGGCAGGTGATGTCTACAGTCCTTCATGCCCACCAGACCAGATGCAGAGTGCTCCAACCTCCTCAACTGCAATTGGCCTGACTGTAGATTTCACCTTCCATTGGCACAAATTTGTAAAGGAAAAAAATAAAGAAAAAAAGAAACAAACAAAAAACATAACAAAACACAAGAAATACAAATTTAGCCAGCTCTGTGAGAGGCTAAAAGTATCCCCTACACACACATACCCATGCTAGTAAAACAGCCCTTTAAAGTTGTTGGTGTTGTCAGTTACAAGAGCAGCATTTAACATTTAATGGTTGGTTTTGGTCAGAGCTGTTACGTTTCATTGTTTGCTAGAGTTGTTCCTTAAATTTGCTTGGCTCTTTGCCATGCAATTCCTCCAGTTTTGTTTTATATTGTGCTTGGAGTTGAGGTATTTTTATATTTTTTCCCCCTCTTTGAATACACATTATGAAAAGATTTTCATCTTTCTGGCCCAGTGCATTGTCTTGTCATGTCTGATATTTATCTAGAGGGCACAGATGTCCCCTTACAAGCTCTGTTGGAGTTCCAGCTTGTTCTCAGCCTCCTCCTAGTCGAGAGTCACCAACTGAAGCAGGCATGAGAAAGTTTTTGGGTTAATTATATTGGGAAGAAGTTTGCAGAAAAAGTAATACCTGGTCTGCTGATGCTGTAGCTCTTATAGAAGTCTAAAAGTAAAGAGACAGAAATAAGATGATGCCTGTACTTACTTTCTGTTATAATAGGTTGGATTAGGTGTTCAATTAAAACAAATACAAAGCAAGGAAATCCTGCTGTGCATCTTGACCTTTTTACAGACTGGTGCTCATTCCTATGAATTGACTTGTTATTTGCCAGGTCTGTTTTAATCAGAAATTCAGGGAGTGAGAGGTTTTCACAAGTGTTTGCCAGACTCCTTGTAGTTTAGAAATTGTGATCAGTCATCAAAGCCACATGGTCCTGTGGTCTCCATGGTTCTTATTCCTGATTCCTGGGGGATCAAAATCTTTATGGCAAGGTTTTAAAGGCAGGGCAATGTGATTTAGCTGTTGGGGCTCATATCCAGCTGAGAACACGAAAAACATGTTCCCATCCCAGCAGACTGCAGTGGGCACCCAGCAAAATAACCCTGGCAACAAACTTCACCTCCCTGTATATTGTGTCTTTTCTCTGCCTAGTCAGTTACTTTTTCAGCTAAACAGTATTGACCTATAGGGTTTTGAGCTCAATTTCCACTCCTATTACGTTTCCTGGCATGTTTATAGTACTTCTAATTAATTATTTCTAATTGCCTGTGTTTTTCTCCCCATTTTTTTTTTTTGGTCCTTTGTTTCTTGTTCTCTCCCAGCCTTAGTAACAAGATGTTATATCTCTTGAGGCTATGAGGGTAAAAGTCTATTAATAAATAATTAAGTGATGAGGCTCCAGCAGTGTGGAGTCACGTCGTGCCACCACATGGCTGTAGTCTCCATGGCGACTCAGCTGTGGACTGAAGGGATCTCTTTGAGAGAAGGCAAGAAGAGGTTACACAGGGCAAAAACATGAGAAGTTAAATTATATCTTAAAATATTAAAGGCACCGTTACACTGGCTAGTTCCCTAAATAACCTGGAAATATGGAAATCTATTACCCCTGTTCTACCAGCATCCCCTCTTTCTGTCTGCCACTGTCCCATGCATTTTTTTTCTGGCCCAGAGCCTCCAGCAGTGAGGCTTTCCACTCTGCAGATGGTCCAGTCTGCCCAGCAGCATTTCCTCTGTCCCCATTGCCCCTCTGACCTTGCAGATCCACAGCAATCCTGCTGCTGAACTGTTCAGTCTCCACCCATGAGGAGGGTGACTGATCTCTAAGAACGGTGAGCACTGAATGGTTTTTCATGTGTCAACAAGTCAATCCTTAAAGCCTGAATTCCAGAGGTTGCCACTTGTGTGCTCCTCTGAGTACTCCTTCCCTTTCACAACAGCATGTCCCCTTTCCCTGGAGCTGCCCTGCAACCTGCCTCTCTGCAAAATTCACACCTGCTCCTCATTACAGCAAGACTTTGAGAAGCTTTTTCTGTGCTTTTCTCCTTTTCTGGCAAGACTTGGAGGCAGTTTCATATGCTGGCACATGAAGTAGCCCTTCTATTTTTTCCCATCACATAATCCACCTCTAAGTATAGCAAAGACATTTCTTGCCCACTCAAAGCAGTAGTTTTCAAAGGAAAAAATTGTTAGCTCAGCAGTTCCAGCATCTGTAAAAGTGTGTCCTTGTGCAGCAGCAGGATCTGAAACCCCCTTAGTCTGTTTTCAGCTTTCCATCTGTGTTAGCAGCTCCACTCTCCACCAGCATCCTGATCCATGCGTTTCAGCCAACGTAATTTTCCCAAACCCCCACCTCTGCAACAACATTTCATGGGAACACGAGAAATGTTAAGCTTCCTGTAATGCCAAGGATCTAAATCACACTAATTATCTCCCAGACTTCAGAAACATCCTGGGCTTTCATTTCCTCTGTAAACTTCTGGAGCATTTACATTAACTTTTGGCAGGTAAACTGTAGGGGGCCCAAGCCATCCATCACATAAAACTGCATTGAAAACACATCAAATTCAGAGTCCTGACAGGCAGATAGGTCTGTGCTCTGAAGGAATGAAAGTTTTGATGCCACAGATCCCTTTACCTCACAGGAGGACATGATATTTAAACCCAGGATCCTCCTTCTTCCCACACACTGACAGCAACCACGATTTGCCGACTGCTCAGTGTCCACAGCCCCACATGGACACAAGCCTGGTGACAACCCTGTCAGCCTGGTGTTACTTTTGGTCTTCTTTAAGCTTCTAGGAAAGGATCTGCTTGACAAAAGGTGGTTCTGACCTTGTAGAACTGAAATCTGCTGCAAATTGGGTATTGATGGAGCCAACAGCCCCCGGTTCACCCTGGGAGTGGGTCTGTTCCATTTGGTTACCACCAAGTAAAATAGAAAAATCTTTTCCATACCCCTTCAGTGGCCTGTTTTCTACCTTTATTTTTCTGGTGACAGATGCTAAAATGGAGGTGAAAGATGGTTTGAGTGAGGTTATCAGAGGGATAAAACAATACTTGAAGCAGCTTCCAACCTGTTTTATTGCTGTTCTTCCATAGCCATTGCACAGGTTTTCAGAAATTGTTTCCCTGCCCTTTTCACCTTCACATTCCTCTCCTCCCAACAGACTGAGGCCAGAGCAGAAAAGCAAAGTGGATTAATAGTTTGGGTTTTTTCTTCAGAAATCTGGCATCCTATCTTTGATTTCACACTTCTTGATATTCACCATCACCAGTGGAAAAGGATGTAATCTGAAATTCAGAGCTTGGTAGGTAAAATAAAGTATAACAAGAATAACTATGACAATTATGCTGATTCTGAGGATAAATGTTTTCATCTTCCTTTTTTCTTTTTTTTTCTTTCTTTTTTTTTTTTTTTTTTTGTAGGACTGCCTATGGATTCTAACACTGATTAGGGATTTAAAATTCTTCATCTCTTCTTAAGTGATTTTGGCAACCTAATTTTGATTCAATATTTCCACGATGCTGAAGGAAAAAGAGAAAAAGAATAATTACAAAAAACAAAATAAGCAGAAATTGTTTCAGTGAGGTGTTTTGATCACCCTCATGAGCTGTTTTCTTGCTGTGTTGTGCGTGACTGAAAATCGGAAAGTGAATCTGCCTGTTACCAAATGGGAAGCTGACCAAACTCGTTTCATCAGACTTCAGCAAAAATAGCAAACAAGGGAAAAATAAACGTAGGTGATTATTTCCATTCCGTGAAAGAGACTTCATGAATGATACAGGAAAAGCTTCCTGAAAAAGAAATTAAAAACCCAAGTTAGTTCTGTGAATGGGGGGAAGTTGAACAGGTTCCCACCTGTGGTGTCACAGACTATCAGTGAACGAATGGCCTTTGGATCTGCTCTGTACTTCCTGGAAAGGGGCTTCATCTCCCCCCTGAACCATAACCTGGCCTCTCTGTATGCTGCTGCTTGCTTTTGGAGTAAATTTCAACCCTGAACAAGGAGCTGAATAAACAAATTACTGCCTGTGCATGTGTGTTTATTAGGAAAAAAAACAACCCACACTGATTACTTGGCAGCCTGATATTTCATAATATCACAAAGGGTTTTGAGAGATGAACAGCTAAAGCAAACCCTCCATGAAAACCAATATCTCCACCTGTGGGATATGCAAAGATAACAGACAATTGTGACTAAAAATGCAATTACTACAAGAGAAAAAGGTTCACTTTCCTTCATATGCATAAAAATCATGAAAAGATGTTTTCATCCTAAGCAAAGAAGGCCTGAAGCTGGGTTTTATTCTGCATTTAGAACCAGTAATAATCTTTCACCTATTATATGTCTTCCTGAAAAAAAATTTATTCTTCTTCATATCACCTGGAAGGTTCCCCACTTCTAGTCAATTATGTAAGCAGATTCAAAGAAATAAGATAGAGAAAGTAAATATTTGACTTTGAGCCTTTATAAATCCTGTTTTCTCTCTTTTCTTTCTGCCATTCAAGATCAGATTTCTATTGCAACCTGAGTGTGTACAAGACAGTCTTCCTAGTTTTTTGAAGAAATATTCTATTTTTTAACCACTAGCAAAATTTAAGAGAAGCACAAGACCATCCAATGCAGAAAGAAGGAAAACCCATCCTGCACATTGTAGGACAGTTGGAGCTGGTAAAACCAGCTTAAAAAAACTCCTTCTCTCTCACACTGCATTTGTGATTTCATCTCTTGACCTGGCTGCTGATTGCTCTTACTTTGAGTAGGGAAGTTCAGCCTCCTCTCAGAGGGTCAGTTTTCTGATTTTCCCAATGAATGACCAAAATATTCACATGCAGGACCCCCACACCTGGAGCAAGGAGAGCTTCAGGAGTGTGGTGCAATGGTGCTGCTCTGCTGGGTTCCTCTGCTGCAGGGTGAGTGGCTGGCCCTAACCCTGCAGCAAAAAAAGAGCCACAGAAGATCAATTTGCTTGTGATCCACAAGCAGCTGAAGAGCCACAGTGTGGCTGTGGTCACTTTAGCCAACTGCTCACTCCTGTGTGTTACCCTCTTCACTTTAGCCTCTCCCTGGTAGCTCCAAACCCTTGGACTGTATTTAGGATCATTGGCAGCAAATCTAAATTAACCTCAGCTTCACTCAACCTCCATTCACACCCAGCTTTTGGAACTGCAGAGTTGTCCTTGGTAAAGAAGCCCAGATCTGCTGCAGAGATGATCCAATGAAGCATGGAGGAGTCAAATTTCAGGATTATTTACTAATTTTGGGTTGGTGACTGTGTAAAGCATGAATATAAAATTTTGCAGTCAGATCCCTTCAGATACATCCACTGCACTGTACACATTCCCAATGGCTTAGAGGGAAATTGGATGTGACTGAGGAGCCATCTCCATGACCCCAGGTCTCACATGGAAGCCAGGAGGCTCTCTTGCACTTTTTGCTTCATTTCCTGCAAATTCAACAGTCTGACCTCCGAATACAGAATTCTGGCCTTCTGTCTGCAAGCCAATGTACAGTGCTGACCTCCTGTGACTGCTCCATGAGTGGGGTCAGCTAAGGAACATCTCCTTAAGGTCAAGTTGGTAGAGGACATGATTTGGCAGGAGGGAAGGGGACCCAGTGTAGCACAGACATTGTCACAGAGAGCATTGCTCCTGCACAAGAGAGACAGAGAGTGCTTCAGAACTCCTGAAAAGCCTCTTTGTTAAGAAGAAAATGGCTTAAGAATGGAGACTGTTGCTCAAATCTGTCACTGAAACAAATGCAGAGAATGAAACTATTGAAAATTGTGTCAATTCTTCCACTTGGGGTTGTCAGTGTGAGGCTGAGCTCCACCAGAGGTGAGGAGAAATGCCAGTGTGTGAATGATCCAGTGGCTGGGATCAGCTCTCCAGGGCTTCCTTAGGATGTTTCAGGGTCAGCAACTGACACAGCAAAGAGGACAGCAAGATCAGGTGAATTAAGAGAAGAACAAATTTTCTAGCCTACTTTCCAGGCATTGTGTTAGCTTGGGCAGTAGGTACGGCTCAACAAAACCCTGTGGCCACACCTCTGGTGGGCTGTGAATAACAGATTATCATCATTTTACAGCGGCTACAAATCATGGCTGTGCCACTGCATCTAGTGGGAAAACACAGCTGCTTTCTGAGCAAATAACAGCCCATTGATAGGCAGCCCTCTGACTCAGGAGAGGTTTGACAGTGTATAAAGCCTTCCAGCAAGGAAACCGCTGTAAATCTTTCCCAGGCAGGCTGAAGTATCTGAAGAAATACTTACACCTCACTGATCACTGAACCTCAGGTTCGTGATGAGACAGAAATCACTGCTGTCTGATCCACTAACCTGTGAGATATGAATCAGAGAGTCTATGCCCTGTCCAGAGTTGACAAGATGTATCAACGCAACAAAAAACATCATCGGTCTGACACCTCTGCTGTCAGCCTCAGGAGCAAAAAAAAAAAAAGGGTGGTGGAGTCCAGACTGTTCTCTGGTTCCTCCAAAGTTGTGCCTTGCTGGCAAGATAAAGAAACCCTCGCTAATAATTCCCCACAGGACTGGAGATCTTTCACGACCATGCTGAAAAAAAATTACGTACTTAGCTGATTTTAGTACATGGTCCCCATCAGAGAGAAGTGCTTTGCACAAAATCAGTCAAACTGTTTCTTCCTTTGCCACCATCAGCCCCAGCTGGTAAGGTTGTAAAGCTTGAAGGATACACATAATAGAAGACACAAAACACCATCCCGAGGATAAGATCTTTAAATATACAGCGGCTTTCAGTTCACCTTTCACATCTGAAACAGAGCATGCAACTACACGAAGCAAACTCAGCCCTTTCTGGTGTGTTTTGAGAGAAATTTTCACCCACTTTCAAATATATTGCATGGTACCATGCTTCCCCAGGGCCCCTGGTGTTGTTACTGCCCTCACAGGCACTGACACCTCCCAAATGGCAGCGACTCTGACCTCATGCACAGAAACACCTCCGAGACAAAGCTTTATCTCAGAGGTGCTGCACATCCACACCCGCACACAGACACACAAAATTATGTCAGCCATTTAAGTAATCTTTGCCCAGCTGTCTTTTAAAATGCCTCTTTTGTCTTTTTGTAACCAAAGGCTTTAATATTCAAATGTTCACGAGAACCAGCTTTATTAAAATTAGGGCTTGGGGAAACGGTTTTGAAAAGGAGTAACGAATATTACCCAAGCATTTAAAAGATGCTAATTAATGGAGTTCTGCAGCCCAGGGAGGCCATTTGAGGGAGCAGAGATTCTTCTACTAGACAGATTTGTAACTTAGCGCTTCGAGTGGCAGAGGCGCAAAGAAGAGCCGAGTGAAATAAAATGCAAGTAGGTTAAGAAGAACAATCCTCCAGGTATTATGAGGACTCCAGAGTTTAGTTCTGTGCCAGCGATTTGAGTTGTCAGCCCACGAGCTCTATGCATGAAGATTTTTTTTTCCTGGCCCTGACACAAAACAGAGTTTGTGCCTCTTCCCTGCTGGGTCTGCCTTGCACTGGGAACAAGCGAGCGTGACCCACATGGCACGAGCCACGGCTGCCAGCTGAGGCTGTGCTGCAGGAGCCACTGAGGGATGCATTTCCAGATAAATCTAATCTTCATCTAGATGGGCATGTTCACACGCAAGTGCGCAAGGAAAGGGTTTTCTGTTGGGATAGCAGAGAGACAGCAGAATGGTCAAAGCTTTCTATGCAGGCTTTTTTTATGATTATTTCACCTGAGTGTGTAACATCAGGGGCATCTCAGCAGAACCCACTTTCACACTCCCCTAGATCCTGGCAATCACTTCTCTCAACGGAATAAATCTGTATTTATATCTGTACCACTGCACATACGTACTGATGTCCTAATTTTTTCTCTTTGTCTCCTGCTCTCCTTCTTGTTCTTGTCTCTTGTGCACAGATATAAGCCTAGGTCAAGAAGTGAAAATTTTTCATGGACTAGAGGAATAGATTTTTTTGGTGGAGCTTGTATATAGATATCTATTCCAGCTCCACTGTAGAAAAGACATCTCTGCAGTCTGACAGTGATTTGTAGCTGGATCTTTTTCACTGATGCAGTTCTTGACAGGTCACTTGCTGTAAAAGAGCCAGGGTGGATGGTGATTTGAAACCTATGATCCAAGAAGGAAACTAAAAGGCAGGAAGAGGGACTTATGATTGGAAAAGCCTCCTCTCCAGCCCACTCCAGCATGCAGGTGTCTGGGGAGGAAGGAGCATTGCATCCCAGATGCACAACCGCCTTCCACAGCTGTTGCTGAACTGGATGAAGAAGGAAGAATTTGCTGACCCTGTTGTGTTTTAATTCTTCTGTATATAATCCATCACTAGGGTCTCAAAGCTCCAAGTCAGGGCTATTCAACAAGTAGATGAGAGAAGTTACCTGTATTTAGTTTCTTCCAGATGGGAGCTCTGTCCCTGTCCTCATTACCTGCTGATATTCTCTCACTATCCTGCTTTTGTACAGAGCCATTAGAAGGGGTGGCTTTCCAGGTACACAATAAATAAAGCCTTCCTTGTCACTTCCTGTACTCAGCCAATGCTCAGGTTCCCTTCTTGCCTGGCTTAGCCCTGCAGGGTGACACTAATCTCACTGTGTATCTAGTGTACATGGCAATTTCTGTAATGGGACTGTAGACAGACATCCTACCCTGTCTCAGGAAGACTCCAGCCTCTGATACCCAGCCCAAATTTCTGGAGAAAATTAGGGCAACAGCCACCAACACAGAGCAATCCAGTCAAAGTCTAGTAGAAGGTGTCCCTGCCCATGGAAGAGGCATTAGAACAAGATGATGTTTAAGGAACCCTTCCAACCCAAATTTTTCTGGTTCCCTGAATCCATAGCAACCCACAAATGGAGCTCAGAGGTGCTCATCCCTTGCAGCTGAGACTGTCACTGCTCTAATGAACTCATTGATTTTCCATTTTCAGGCTCTCATGTTCTCTCTTTTTTCATCCCCAAACCAAAAACTGCTGGTTCAAGGTAAGTTCCCTACATTTTCTTGGGTGTTTTTTGGAAGCCTCCAGAGTGCCATTTGCTGGGAAGGACACCCCAAACAAGTGCAGGGCAAAGACCATTTAAGTCTGTAATAATCCTTTAACATTTATGAAAAGGCAGAAATCTGGACATTTCAGTTGTGCAGCTGAGACCTCTTTCTATAGGGGGACTATGTTTCAATTGTCTTATGTCTGGATTAAGGTTGAGACACTTGACTTCAGCTTGAACATGAGTCTGTCCTGTGGCTTGTTGCCTCCTTGTGCTGGTGGAATCAAGGGTGCAGATCTCCCCTTAGCTCAGTGCAATCTGTTTGCACTCTATTAATCTGCACCCACAGGGGGTGGAGAGCCACTGCTGCCTTCCTGTGACAAACCTGGGCTAGAGAATCCCTTCTGGCTGATCCCGTGAAAGCTTAAGATATTTGGAGCCAGAAGATCTGAGATTTTGGGTAAAACAATGGGTCATGGAGGCTTAATATGTTCTTTCACATCAGCAGAGCAAAGGTACCTGTCCGTACATATGCTCTTCGCCTGGAGCTAATGCAAAATAATATGATGTAGCTGCACTTTGTTTCACTGTCAGCAAAGTTAAATTGCATTATTATATCTTTGTCACCAGCCAAGAATGTGTGCCCAGACTGCTACCTCAGCTCTTCTGATGTTTGGTGACTTGTTAAGTCACTCTTGCTTGATCATATGTCAGAGCATGGAGTCCTTCACAGCTGTCACAAAGTCCTTGGGAGTCCTTGTTTAGTTACTCTGGGATAAATTCTGATTTGGAAGGGCTTACGGCTGTATGCAGCACAGATATTTTACCCAGATTTTTTTTTTTTAATGGGGTGTGACAGATTGGATGTTTTTGATCAATCAGGAAAATCATTCCCTAAGAGAGCATCACTTTCTGACTCAAACCCTTTCAAGCCCTTTAATGAGAATTAAAAAAAAAAAAAAACCAAAAAAAAAAAAAACAAACCACAAACTGGAACTGGTTCTCAAGAAAGATTCTGTCAAATATCTGATAACTGCAAGGTTATAAATAAGAGAGATACTTTTTATGTTCATAGAACTTCATTGTTTTCAGAGAGCTATTGGGAGGAAAAGCGTAAAAAAATGGAGTCTGCTTCTCCAGTAATATATAGATTGACCCTCCTAAATGAAGACAGTTGGCAAGAATGATATGATCTGAGACAGAAAAGCAGCAGAAATTCAAACTTTATATAAATGTATCTATTTAATTTATGTCTCAACTCCAGCAGCCTGCCATAAAGAAAATGAAATGCAAGCTGGAAACACAGGCTTGTTCTAATAGATGCAGGGGGAAGAATAAAGCTAACAAATATATTTGTTTCCCTAGTAATCCCTCTTCATTATAGGGCATAGCTGTTTTGCTTAATGGTCATAAATGAATCCAATATGAACTCAAACAAAAGGAGGTTTCCTTTCTGTTTGTAGATTAAATCATTTGTAAAAATATTTCAAGTGCATTCAGCATCAGTGAAGTCAAATAGAGCCTCTGATTCACACAAGCAAAAATTTACCATAGCTGGTATCTTTCTATGACAAGTGGCAAGAGGTAATTTTTCCCTGGAGCTAACTTCCATTGGATCAGTGTTGTTCCAGTCTATAGCAGAAAGAGTTTGTATTTGAATCTGTGTACCAGCACGCATAATAATGAATCACACCCTACATTGATTTAGTAAACCAATAGGTTTTATTAACTCAACAATGAGATTAAAATGGATTAAAACAGGAGAGGGGCTCTATCATTGCTCTAGTAATTTACCCCAGTTCTACAGCAAGTGCAATTCACTTTGCTTTTAATACCTGGTTAGACTCCTCTCAGTACTGCTGAAATGTTTTCTCCAGGGGGAAAAGCGCAGCAGATATAGGTGAATCCTATACTCACATGTAACTACAGAGAGGGCAAGCAAACAAGACAACTTTAATCAGAGTTTGGACTTTCCAATGTTATCCCAGACAAAGAAGTCAATGATTTCTCTTGGCAGGGAGTTCTGCAGCCTCCTGTGCTAAAACACACAGAGAAGCAGAGGTAGAGCACCAGTCCTATGAAGAGCAGCTGAGGGAGTTGGGGATGTTTATTCTGGAGAAAAGGAGGCTCAGGGGAGACCTTATCACTCTTTACTACACCCTGACAGGAGACTGCAGCCAGGTGGGGGTCAAGCTCCTGTCCCCAGTGACTGGAGGAGAGGGAATGCCTCTCTGTGCCTGCCCTGCCATCCTTACCCCATACCCAGCACCCTCAGCCCAGCCTGGGTCACAAGTGGCTTTGGACTGGAAGCTCTGGCAGCACCCTGGTGCTGAGCAGCAGCCTGGAGCTGTAAGAGCTGCCTGAGAGCAAAGTAAATCAGGTCAAGCAGAGCTGTGCTGCTCCTGGTACCTGGAGTGGGCAGTTTCAGAGCCCTGAGCACTTCTCCCCTCCATTATCTCCAGCTGAGGTTCTGTTCCATTAGTTTCAGCACATCCAGGACTCAGCACCACCCCTCTGCAGGATTACTCTGGGAGTCCCCTGGTGCAAACCAGTGGTTTTCAAGCCCTGAGGATGCCTGGGGACCTGGGGGCTGTTTCTAATGGCTCTGCAGTGGGAAGCCATAAATCTTACAAAAGGGTAAAGCTTTTCACAGTAGGCTTAGGGTTGCTGGACAGGGCTTCCATGGGGAAAATGTGGGTTTTGAGAGGACAGCAAATTGGAAAAGGTTGAGAAACACTTGCATATAACTTGTCCTGGAGTCTAGGGAGAGTATAGGACAGCCTCCTTTTTTGCCTGGCCTAACCACCTATCCCAATTCTCTTTGGACTCAAAATGGGTCTTTAGGGAAATTCCTGACAGAGCCCAGGTGGCTCTGAGCCCAGCCCAGTAAAGGCCAGTTTTGGAGGGATTGGCCTATGGGATGTGGAAGCATAGAAGACAGGGCTGGAGGAGAGCCCAAGGAAATATCTAGTCCTCCTCCTGAGCCATAATGAGTATTTAATTGCTTTAGTATGGGCTTTTTGTATAAATTGTGTGTAATCATCAAGTTATGCTGTACATATGCAATAAAATTAAGCAAATATTAAATGTTTTTTCACAGATAAAGATAAAATAAATCCAGCTCTCCCTTCCTGAGTTAATCCACCACGAACAATTCGATCAATAACCATCCTTTTAAGCCATCATCCACCCACCTCACTCCTTCCCACTTTCTCCTGTTTTCTGGGAGCAGTTTGATTTAAATTGCCAATAACTATCCTCATGACCACTGCAATTATGACATTCATTATGATTGCTATTTGTTATTATATCAGTAAAGGAAATACTTTCTCTCTCTGTGGGAATTTGCAAAATTTTGTAATCATTTTCCCTATTCTGGATTTATCAGTGTTTGTGAACCAATAATCCAAAAAAAAAAAAGTGCATATCACATAATTTACAGTTCATTTAGAGACTTTGAGAGTGTGTCATTTAGATGGTGGTGAGTTTTCAGAAATAAAAAAATATATTCATTTCGTTATTGAAAATTAGGAAACAGGATGTTTTGCCATTTAAAAAAATTAAGGTTTCTTCAAATGAGAAAATTCATTTAAACCAAATTCTTCTACAAACAGCTTGTTTTGACCTACATTCACCAAGAGAAAAAGCATTTAATCTAAAAATTGTGAGCTTGCCATTCACTATCAAAAGTTTATATGACACATCCAAAACTGCATAAAAAGTTACTGCTGTTGTTGGTGTTCTCAAAAAGAAAAACAGAATGGCCTAAAGGAGTTAAGCACAGTCAGGGATTTCAAGTTTGAAACTTCTTAGATATTTTTGATGTCATCTTAGCCTCCAGGTCACACAGAAATGACCTCTAATTCTGCAGCTCTAAGAGAGTTTTGCAGAGCTCTCAGAATTTAATTGCAGGATGTATAAGTTTGGGCTTTATACAGTTACTATATAATCACCAAACCCTTATCCATCCTTCTAACTTGGAAAGCATTTATTTGGAATAAATCTGATGCTATTACCTTCACCCCAGTTTTGACAGTTGTAGTCAAGGGCTGTTCATCTCAGATATTCCAAATCCAGCCTCTCAAGCATGGGCAGCTGATGCAGACTCAACTCGTCACGGACTTCAGTCTGTGAACTTGGCAACTACATGAGCAAGTGACTCATGCCCCAGTTAATGTTTGTCTGTTAGCTCACACACATTTGTCTGGAGAAGCTGTGGAAATAATTGGTTTTGGGGGGGTAGTGGCAATTCTCATTGCATAAGAATACTATAAATACTATAAATCACATTCAAACCTGATGCCAGCTTCCTTTACCATCCTGCTCTTAAAAGGTTACATCTAAAGAGGTTTTCTTCCCATTTCTGGCATCTTGAACTTCTCTGACCCTTTGTCTCTTTGCCCTAAAACACTGGGGCATGTAAAGTCTTTTTCTGTTAACAGTCGTTCCTGCACTGTGCTGCATTTGCCTGGTCTGGCTCCAGCCAGATGATTTTGTCTGTACAAATCACTGATATCGAGGCTCACTAGCTTCTTATTGTGAGCCTCAGCGGCTGTGGGAGGAGAAGCTGCAGACCACCTGGATAACCATTGAGGGATTCAGTGATGACTTCAACAGCAGCTCCAAGGGGCAGCAGAAATTCCATTGTCCTGAAGAGCATTTATGAGCTGTGGAAATTTATGGATGCCTGTGACAAACTGCCTCAGTTCCTACCTTTGTAAAAAAGGGGTGATCCCTAACACAGGGAGAAGGTGGTGATCACCTGATATGTTCTGCTGGAGGTACTGGGACCAGTGACTTTACTGTCACTGTGACTGTACTGTCTCTGGCACGTGATGGATTGGGCAGAGCGCAGGAGCTCCGTGTGGCTGTGAGAAATCCAGTGTACAAAGGACACATCATGGAATGGTTGGGGATGGAAGGGACCTCAAAGATCATCTCATTCCAACCCCTCACCATGAGCAGGGACACCTCCCACTGGACCAGGTTACTTAGGGGTCCATGCAACCTGGCCTTGAATACTTCCAGAAACGAGGCATCTTTTCTGTAAAGGAAAAAGTGGGGCTGAAATTAGTATAATGCAAGGAAAAGCTGTATATCAAAGGGAGAAAAAAATAACCTCATAAAATATGGTTCCCAAAGAAATGATGTAACCTGAGTAAAGAAAAATGACATGAGACTCCAGCCTGACCATTTCCTTACCCTGGTACTCTGCTGCCATATTAACAGGGGATTCAATACAGCCACAGCAGGAACCTTTGCCTCCGGTGAAGAACAGCAATTAGAGTATTTTCAATGCATCATCCATTTCTTCTTAAGCTATCTGAATTGTCTTCTCTTGAATAAAGAGGGTCAATCATATAAAGAGGTCTTTAACCCTGCTCCAAGCTGTAGGGGGAAAGGGGAATATTTCTGAACATGCATTCAAAGTTTGTGGGAACAGCCCAGGGAAAATCGTTCCAACAAATGTCTGGTTCATAGCTAGGTTTTCCAGATGGCATCAATATATCATGAAGAGTCAGAGAGAGCCTTTCAGAATGCAAATTGCTATTCACATTTTACCTAATTTATGCAAATTAGCTCATTCAGTCTTCTACCTAATCCTCCCTGGAGTTCCTCCAAGGTTTGAAAGGAAAGATATTCTTCTTGCAAAATATATATAATCCATATTAATTGCTTCTGACGGAGATGAGTGGGATGGACAGCTATTCCAGCAGTTAATATTTTAATCACTTCAGCCCAGCAGTAGCCCTGCCTCAGGTGAACAACCCCTGAATCTCTCCACATTGCTGACATAAACCATAAATGGCTTCATATTGGGATGCTCCCAGTGGGGACTGGCAGGAAAGAAGATTTTGGGCAGAACTGATCAGCACTGAAGTGTTGAGGACAGAGCTGTTGTGTGGGAAGACCTGATAGGCACAGACCAAAATATTTTTGCTACCCAAGCTGGGAAGAGGGCTGCAAGAGAGGGATGAGGCTCAGTGATGGAGTCACAAGGATTCCCCTGGGTTTGCTGGGTTTTGCAGAGCTGTGAGGGGGGTCAGACTGAACCCAGATGAGAAGCACTGAAATGCAGCTTTCCAGCCCTCTGAGGAAGGTGGAGATGCAGGGATGGCAGAGGAGAATAGAAGGGGTCAGCACAGCACCTCTATTAGTCTAAGCCAGAAGTGTGGGAATACTCTGGGATCCATCTGGTCAATGGGCATCAACACATCCTGAGTCCAGCCAGCACCTTGCCCCACTCTGTCCTAAACAGAAGAGGATTTGTAAAAGAATGAATGGAAAAATCAGAAGATGATTGAGTTGGAAAGTCTCAAAATTATCCACTTATTAAGAAGCAATTAAAATATGTTCAAGCATATTGACTTCAGCCTGTCCTTGCTTTAGTGTTTGTGTGTTATCTGGAATAGCTATTCTTTAACCACATGCTGGTGCTTATGGATTTCTTATCCCTGTCCTTTGTGTCTGGATGGCTGAGATCAGATACTGAGATAAAAGAGTAAGACTAATTCTGAAATCAATGAATTAGAGATTTAATGCACTGATATTTCATGGCTTATCTTTGTAGAAAGGCAAGACTGATATGCAAGCAGTGAAATGGTGTGTGCCACTTGTGGTACTGACAGACCTCAGAACTCCCTTGGATGATGGGTTTTGTCAGGATCAGGGCACATGGGAACCTATTACACCTGCACCAAAACCCATCCAAATCCCCAAAGCAAATTCCAGGTGCAACAGGTGAGAATTGGGTCTGGTTTAGATGTACTTTATTGATATTGCCCAAGCCTGCAACACACTTGGCCCAAGGGTGGACCTGCATCAAATTACGCAATCTTTTTGCATTATCTGCTTTCCAGACCATGGCAAAGGCACTGACTGACATGTTTCAGCAGGTGTTTTTTTCCTGTAGTGCTGTCAGTAACAAGTCACTTTCTGCCAGTCAGGAAAACTTGCCTGTGAAGCATTTTGAATTGACATTTCAAATACATTTTTTTTTTTGTGTCAGGTTTGCAGGAAAAAACTGAAGCAATTGATTGGTGACTTTCAAGAAATACATATTTTTTACTCTTCTGTAGGGAAGACATGGGATTTTCTGACAATGCCTAGGGACAGATATATCACTGCACTGCACTGCACAGCTGTTATTTATATAACATGATCAATGCTGTCTGCTACATTTCAGAGGGACCCATAAGATGACAAAATGCAAGGAGGTGGGAAGAACCTTCTTTGCCCTCCACCTACACATAATAGTGGCAGGGGTTTTAATGTAAATAGTAGCAGAGCAGAGTACATTACAGTAATTTACAGGTTATATCACCTGAAATGGAGCCTTGAACAAAATAGGTTGATCATTTTGGTGCCAAAAGTGGCTATAAATATGTAATTTGTATAAAACTGAGCAAGTTGAGTTTACTTGTTTTCAGCAAGGTGATTACTTATGGGTGTCCAGGGACAGATCTCACACTTCTCAGCAAAAGCAACTTCTCATTGCAGGTGTCTGGAGGAGCTCAGCAAATCATTCACAAGCTGAGCCTGGTCAGTCGGAGCAAGCCCTGCTCTCATCCTGCTTGGAGAGCACATCTCATAAAATCAGCTTTAAGGCGACTTAGCAGAGGAGCTTTGGATGGAAGATGCTTAAACTGATCTTCATTAATTTCTAAACTGATTTACTTAAATCAATACAACTCCTGACCATTGCCAAGCCACACTGCTTTAAAGCTGAGGATGCTTCCACAGAATGGCTCTCAGCACCTCCCCTTCCAGGGCTCAGGACTCTGTCCAACAAATCACTTAAGCTTGGGCTTAACTTTAAGTACATGGATACCTCATTAACATCAAGGAGACTATGTTAACTAAAGAATATGTGCAAAGTGCTTTGCTGGATGGGGGCCGTGGATGCTGCAGTCGTCTTTGCTAGGTAGAAAAAATAGCCAGACAAGGAGTTTCAGCAAGTATGATCTGGAGAATTACTCAACAACAGAAAACTCTGAGAGCAGGAAGATGATTGACTGATTACTTTTCTGATTCATGGGAACCCATGGGAGCATCTAAATCAACTCCTTTTAGATCCTGCAGGGTGACTTCAGTCCGGCGATTAGAGTGGAGTGAAATGTTTTGATTGAGAATAAATTAATTCAAAAGTACTGTTTTGGCTAAATGGAAATATTTTCCTGACCTATTTTGATTTTTTTTTAATTTTCCATTTCCAGAGAAAAATCCCAAATGGAATTTTTTAACTTTTATGGATGTTTTTAGTCTAATGTGTATATTTTTTTTGTGTGGGAAAAGCATCTTGCTTAAATAAAAAGTGTGGCAAAAAATCCAAAGAGAAGAACACATGCTTTCATTTTTAGCAGTGTCCCACTAGGAAAAAATATTTTCAAAAGCATGGGGTTTAACTGAAAGATTTGTGTGCTTTTTTCTCTTGGGGAATAAAATGACATTAAAAAAACCCCACTTTGTTTTAAACGAGGCAAGTTTTCATCAAGGAAAAAACCTAGAAATGAAGGACAAAGAATCTCTGTTCTACATCTACACAAAATAAACTTTTTTATTCCCCAATATCAATAACTCACAGTTATGTAAAGCTATTGAACTGGGAACTCACCTTCAAAGAATGGCAAGGAGACAACAATTTGCAAATGAAGGGTTTCTTCCTGTCCCATATCCAAAGGGAGTTTTTTTCACAGATTGAAATAATTTCATGATCAAACTTTTTTTTTTTTTTTTTTTTTTTAATCACAAGGTAACCAGTTCCTGTTATCAGGACATATTTTATGCTTTAAAAAAACAAGAAAATAACATACAAGTTAATGTCACTGCAAGTGTGTCTTAGGGATGCTCTTTCCTTTCAAGCACAATTTCCCTATAAATTCAATGTACCAAGAATAGTCTTACCCCACAGTATTCCTGTTTTAAGAACTGTAGTAATACTCCCCTCACTTACCATGTGCTCATCTTTCTGAGCTCACAGCTCATGGTGACACCCTCATTTCCTAACATGGAAATCCCCAAAGCCAAAGATGGGGCACATCTTTGCCCCAGTGGACACCTCGTAGCACCAAGTACCCCAGTACGATTCAACCTGCCAGGTTTGTGTCTTGTTGCTCATAACTGAATCACATTTATTTTTAATGAGTTTAATTGATTGTTTTTGTCTCAGGGGCTGTGCTGACAGCTTCATCTCAGAGGCTTGATTGTGTGGTAGAGAGGGAGGGCACATAAGGGGTTAATGAAAGGCCACACAAGTTAATGGGGAACTGGAAAACCAAAGGGAGAGCTAGATTGAATACCTATGGAAGAAGCCAAGGAGGAATAAAGGCAAACAATTTATTTGACTTGAAACAGGTTATAAAAGACAATAATTGTTTTAAATAGAAAGCTGTTGAATTATAATTGGAAGTAATTGAAACTCACCGAAATATTGAATAAAACATTAGATAATTTAAATGGTGTTATCTTTACAATTATCATTGGAAATAATTGCAGTGAAACCCATGAACTGTTGTGAACAGAGAAGAGTCACCTGGGGCACATTGTTTTCCACAGGTATTATGCAGGGTGTTTGATGGGGAGGTATTTATAAATAGGTGGCAGCATTTGTTTCTGATCTGGCATTTCACAAGTGTAAACCAGCCCCACTATGATGGGTGAGAAGGCAGGTGAGCAACAGTGAAGCATCTGCTATTTTCAGAGCCATTGCTTTAAAAAACAGTCAAGAAGATGCCTCCTCTGGAAGGCTTACAGCCTTGTTGATTGGATTTGGAGGCTAAATACACATTTTCATGGCTGCACATTATCATTCTGAAATGTTTTCCCAGTATATTTTCAGGAAAACGTACACATTGTCCTTTGTCAACTAGGAAAGCTACTTGAAAACAAGGACAGCTTTTCAGAAAAAAAAAAAAGTGTTAATTCATCACAGCACTCAAAAGTTGTCTCACCAACATATGTAGCTATTTTTAGTTTGGTGTCTAAAGATGTAACTGCCTTAAGTTCAAATACAGTCATGCCACTGCAGAATTCATGGAAAAGGTTACACAGGTTCTCAGCTCTGACCTGAACATCTTCCTGGGTAAGGCCACGTACAGTCCTCTGGAGGGGGAAAATTTGAATAATTACTTTATATCAGGCTATGGCTTCATAATGCGTGACATCCTGCCAGAGTTTCTGGGTGATTAATGTAATTACTACAATGGGCTTGATGAATTTTGAGACCGCAACTGCGATAGGAGCAAAGCAGCATTCCACCTACAAAAACATCTCCACAGATTCTAATCAGCTCCTGCATGGAAATTAGTTTGTTGAGTTCTCTTCCTAGTTGCCATGGGCCATATTTTTCCAAGCAGATGAAAAGCAAGCAAGGAATTGAATTGCAATGATTTCAGGTTATTTTTGGTCACATGGAAATAAGCCATTTTCCATCCCCTTGATATAGAACCGGATATACAGATATTAGCCTATTAATGCTACATTTCCTATGGACTAAACGGAGGAAAGGAGTATCATTGAAGCATCAGTTGGGGAAAATTGCTGAAATTGAGTAGCAGATGAAGAGGATTGCATGATGCCTTTATCTATGAGGAGAGAAGGAGAAGGGTGAATATGGAACATGTACAGAGGAAAAAGCAGCTGAGCTTTTAGAGACTAACATAAGCTATAGCAGTCTGCTAATATTCCTGAAGGCTCTATTAACAACAGGATGATTTTTCCACAGATGATCATCTGTTCTGTCTTAGATTAATATCTACCCCCAGTCATATGTTGGGCATCTGGCTCCTTTGTGCTTCTCTAGAAGGACAAGTTAGAAGGGGGATTTTGCTTTCTAATACAGCTTACAAAAGCTTTCATGTTCCACATGGGCAGAGGAAAAAAATGAGAGACATCTAAAGGGGAGAAGATTAATCCTGGGATCCTGATCCATCTTCCTGGGGAAACTGGGAGGCATGGAGAAGAATCTGATGCAAGGAGCCCAAGATGATGCAAGAGATGCAAAACTGGTGGAAGGATCTGTCAGTGATGGGAGAAGCTGGGACATCATGGCTGATTGTTATGATACAATTTCAAAACTGCACCAAGCTTGCCTTCATCCTTTTTTGGTCTTTAAGTGCTGTGTGGTATATCTTCCTAAAGATTGTGCAGGATGAATGGGGGAGCAGGCAAATGTAAATTATAAGCAGTAGTAAAAAAGGAAAGAATCACTTTGCTAAAGATGTCTAGACAGCACAAAAAGTAATTAGTCAGGTTTAAGATTCTGCCAGCAAATATACACGGCAGGAAACACAAACATAAGGAGAGCAAGAGCCACCAGGCTTCACTTGGCTCCAGACACTTCATCAGGGCTAATTAAAGTGTTCTTCCAAGTCCTTAAAGAGATTGACTATGACAGCAAACAATTTCAAATAAGATGCATTAGGCCAAAGAGGTGGTGGTGGAAGCAGCTCTGCATTGTCAAATCCCAGTCCAATCTTTTCAGCGAAGAACATCCAAAGCCAAGGGAAGCAAGGCCAAAGACAAGGCTAAAGACAAGGACAGTGGATGCTCTTTAGCTAATTTGTCTTACCATGTCATTTGGTGGGAAGGTCTCAGCTGTCTGCAAGGTCCTACCTGTGCTCCTCATGCCGTGTCACTGCTCATGCCCTGCAGTTTTGCTGCCACATGGTACAGCCACGAAGGACCACAGGTGATTTGGAAGCTACAGCTGTGATCATGTCATGAAATATTATATACAATTCCAGTTCCCTAAAAGAGGCAAACGAAGTTTGTGCAGGCCATCCTACGCTTTCTGAAGTTTTGGCTTTGAAGCCAAGAAAATGCAAATATGTATGTGTATAATATAGATACATCAAAACTACAGTCACAGGTTGGGCCAAAATCAGGTTGGCAGCTTCCCTTTAAACAGTTTTATGGATCATTAAGTACCCCACAGGAGGCTGACTACACCAACTATGTTTTATTGATAGTCGAAAGTTTCTTGCCTGAAACAAAACAATTATTCATGTTAATGAGAAGCTGGAACAAACTGCCCCAGACCAATGTCCCCTCCAAACACATGCACACTCAAAATTCAGTCTCACATTTATTTATTGATGCATTTTGCTGTTCACCTAGGATTATAATATTGTGTTGGATGCTTTCTTTAAACAGGTTAGCACAACTATTTTCCTGGGAAGGTCTTTGGCAGGCAAAGAGACAGGATTTTTCTCATGTGCTCCAACAAAATGTCAGCATATTCATGTAAGCAATACATATTCTTCTAAGAAAATCAATGAAAATAAGCCTATCTCACCAGAATAGCCAGCCTTCAGAGTGTGAAGTTCTAAGTTCAGGGGCAAGGTGACCCATACATGATTTTTTTATTTACTGCTCTCCATCTCAGATAACAAACACACCAGTAAAACTTTGGAGATTCAATGCTACAAATTCCTAGAAAGTCCTTTAAGTATTGCAAATACTTTCAAGGGAAACAAAGATGAGATAAAGTATATAACAAGTGGTAATTCACTTGGTCCTCAGCTCATCACTGGATACAGAGGAGGTAGCTGAAACTACTTTGGGCCTGCCAAAATCATGATCATTGGACCAGCAGATGACCAAACAATTTTAACACTCACTTCAGCAATAGCTCATTCTAAAAATCTGATCTTGTCGTTTAGCCAGTACTAATCTGCTAACAACAAATGAAAATGGCCATCCAGCCCTAAAAGTTTCAGTGAAATATATGTGAGATTTTCTTGCATCACTATGACATTCCTCACAACCCAGGGGAAAATCAGAAAAAAACCCTGAACAGGTAAGTGGAATGTACAAAATATTTTTCTCCTTGTATGGAAGCCTTCATGTAAAGAAGCTAAATCTGGGAAGCTTCTAAAGTGATAAATCTGTTATGAAATGGAAACCTTCATTACAGGCTGTCCACTTAATTATTTGACAAGTTAATTAATCCCCCAAGCAACTACAGAACTGCTGTTTCCTCAGTAAGCGATAGAAACAAACTTTGGCAGATCCCACAGGTCTTGGCACTACAGTATCAATAGGACTCTACAAAGTTGTGTATAATAGACACTAAGTGAGGTCAAATTGCTTCTGTAGGAGTAGCTGGAATTGCTTATTGCCTGAAGGTGTTTATGTTGCTAATTATTTCATTGCAGATAATTACGGTTTGCCAGTTTAGTTGCGGCTCAGCTTTTAAGAGAAGCCTCTTTTCCCCTCAGAAAGCCATCGCATCATGGTAGGAAAGGACAGAGCCTCCTGCCTCCTTAGAACAATGCCACTGTCTGCCTCTCCTCAAGAGACAACACAATTACAGCTGACACAATAATTGATGATGAAGTTTTCTAGTGAGAAAGATGGACACACATTATTATCCCATCAATCTTGTTCCACACGGTGCCTTGTGCTGCTGGTTTTTCATACTGTGGCAGCAAATTGACTGAAGGACGCTGAGCACTCTGCTTGTGTTCCCAGGGGTACCCTGTCATGGAGTGAGGGCAACATACAGGGCACGGGGAAAAAGGTGAGACCAGAGAAAAGATCACTCAGTGTGAATTGAAGCCAAATTTACTTCCACCATGTTCTTTACCTGCTCGTGTCTCCATTACACAGTATCAATTCCCAAAAAGTAGAACCTCATCCAACATTGGCTCACGCATTGCATGAGCAATGTTTGGCCATTAACCGCCACTGCCCCTTGTTCATACCCAGTTCTACCTGAGTTCACTCACAGACACCTGCCAGATCTGTAAGTACATGGAAACTCCAATGTGTTATGTATATATTAGAAAACTTTCCTGTCATCTAAACTAATTTGAGGTTTCCACAGAAGACGAGGCTCAGGGAAGACCTTACCACTCTCTACAACTCCCTGGCAGGAGGTGGTAGCCAGGTGGAGGTCAGGCTCTTCTCCCAGGCAGCAAGTGGCAGGACAAGAGAACTGTCTCAAGCTGTGCCAGGGGAGGTTCAGGTTGAACATTAGGAAGAATTTCTTCACTGAAAGGGAGGCCAGGCCTTGGAACATGTTGGCCAGGGACTGGTGGAGTCACTTGTTCTGGAGGTGATCAAGAAATGACTGGATGTGGATCTTTATGCTGTGTTTTATATAAAATGGAGAAGTTTGGTCAAAGGCTGGACTCAATGTCTTGGAGGTCCTTTCCAACCTTAACAATTCTATAATTCTTACAATCTGCTCTCTTCATAGTTACATGAAAGACACCTGATTTCTACCTGTCCATTGCTTTTCTGAATACTTGAGCAGAAAATTATTTTCTTCAGTTGATGACAACAATGTGATTAGTCAACAAATATAATTGCATCTTTTGTTAAAAAAAATAAAAATAAATAAAACCACTAAAATATACTGTTTGGCACAGCTGTATTATTCCTGTAATGAATAATCACTAAAGATATTATTGTGGATGCAGTTACCATGCAGCAATGTGAATAAAATTCTTTAGATGGAAAATTGTACTTCAAGAAAATGTATGCAATAGTACAACTGTATTATTGCCCATTAATATGTATTAGTTCAATGAAAAATGCCTGACTGAGCTGGTTTACATAGATTAGGATGGCAGGCAGTGAAAGGAAGCACTTGGGCTTGGTTAAATGGGCTGTGAAGATAGGAGGAACTCTAATCCAAAGCAGAGAAGCAACCCACCAAGATAGGCTGTCCAGTTCCGTTGGTTTGATTTGTTCCCTCTCTCATTCATATCAGTGTTTTTATTATGACAAATAATCAACATTCTCTGCTCCTGATGCATTAGCTCTACTCAGTCCTCTTGAATCTGTATTTAAAAGCTTTCTATTTAAAAATAATAAAATAAGATAATTCTTCCCAAGGTGGCTATTTAGCAGGAATCATCTCATTTGCTTTAGTGTCTCCAGGAGGCAGAATTGGAGCTCCTGACAGGCTTGTCATTGTCAAGACAAGCTTATTTGAGCCTAAAATACTCAAATAATTCACTCCTTACTGTAACTTGTGCACATGACACGCAGGGTTTGTTCCAGCTCCCCAAACTGCACCGAGTGGGGCACTCCCACAGCCCTGGGGAGAGCTTTCACTGAGACACATCCAGTGTTCCGAATTATGCCAAATGCATCCTTCTGTCCATGCATGCTTAGTTACACATATAAAAACCAACAGTTTTGCTTTCCCTTCTGGCTAACAGCCTTGTTATGAGACAAGCTATTATGGCAGTCATATGCTCAGCATAAGATGTGGTTTTCCCTGAGTTTATTTAAAAACACTCAGTTCAGTGCCTCTCTCAGCCCCACCCTCTACACAAAGTCCCATTTCTAGTGTGGGGCTGGCTGACACCTTCCTTTTCCCCTGCCTATGCAAAAAGGGAGGCAATATTTGTGAGGGTTTAGGTGAGGAAAAGCAGAACATTCACTCCAGAGGTAGCCTTGGTTGTAGGACAAGGTGAACTGGTGCAGATTGAGTCACCAGGGATGGGGTGTGAGAAAGGAAGAACCAAAAAAACCTAGGGGGCCTTTGGACTTTACTGGAATATCAATAAACAGACATCTGTAAGCATAATATGCATGTTTTGTGGAAATAGGCATGTATCCTGTGTGATTTTGACCCTAAGAACTTGTTGCATAGCACTTTCATATTGGGACATCAGGATGTAAACAGGCCTTAAAGATACAAAGATAAAAAAGAGATCTTTATGTTTAGAAAAAGATATTTGTATATGACCTGGTAGGTCACAAAGGTTATCCAAACTAGTGAAAAATTATAAATTACTACAAAAGATTTAGTGCCTTCATTCCCCAAAAAGCCTCATAAATTGTATGTCTAATCCTCTGTCTTGACCACATCCTCATCCAATTTCATCTGCCTTGCATAAAACTTAGTAACCTCTCAACAAACACAGCTGACCAACAAGAGTGGGGTTCATGTAGTATGTTAAACCCCTTCTCTCCAATAAAATGTGATGGGATCTTTAATGACCACTCCTCATCTAGGAATGTTTAAAATTATAGGACTGGATTGATTCTTTCCACCATGTTTTTATGCACTTTGTTCCCGTGGCTCTAGTGACATTCTAATAACTGTATTGAATTTTGAGCTATTCAAGGGATTTTGCTATTATTTATGAGAAAGAATTGATTTGTCTCCCATGTGAAAGAATATATGTAAAATTGAGTTTGCTTGTGGTTGTTTCTTTGTTCAATGTCTCTGATATGATCATGGCTTCATAACAACTTCAATATATTATTGCCAGAGGTATCATAAAATAGGGAGACATTATCCTTCATGTCATAATTCTTCCTCTGCTGAATAAACTCAAAAGCTTATTTTTGTTTGTTTGTTTATCGATCCTTACTTTGGAACACAGTAAATTAATGCTGTTAAACAAGAGGCCAATTTCCCTTGTAGTTTCACCAAAATGGACTTCAATTAGCTATGCTTCTATGGCTGTGTTATGATGCATTCATAAGTGGGTTATGACATTGACAACAAATCAGTGAAACTTAAGCTCCTGTTATTATCAACTCTGAGGTAAAAATTGTACATGCCTTTATCCCTAGATAATGGGAGCTTCAGCCAGTGTGGTCAGAAATAGCATTGACATGAAATACCTGCAAGTTATGTCAGCATTGTAAGACAGACCAGTCACAAAATAAGTCTGGAAAATGGAGGGGAAAAAAAAATAAAAGATAAAAGCAGAAAATACAGGGTCTTTGAGATGTCCTAATTTCTGCCTTCCCATTGTTCCAGCTGTGCAGCAACAGGATATTTGTGACCCACAGTCTGACATGTCCTCAAAGCCAGTCTGCCGTGGTCAAAATTAGACACTCATGGACACATGAGGAGATTGTTTCCTTCTGCTATTATTTCATAGTAGAAAATATGAACAGGGAACTGTCACGCACTAGCTCTTTCCATAATACAATGAGGGGTTATGGAATAAATTTATTTGATGGCAAGTTCAAAGCGTTCATCTTGAGATTACTCTGCATTGCCACGAGGTGTTGTGGACGCTAATTTTTTATATGGGTTTTAAAAGTGTCTGGACAAATAAGGGGAGAAAATTCTGTAAGGAATTATTAAATATAAGAATAGCAGCTCTGGTTGGGAAAGTCCCTCACCTGTAAGCTGCCTGTCAGAATGAAAGGTGCTCTGACACTGTTCACAGCCAATTTGCTGCTAATGGCCAGGCTTAGAGGGTGCTTGATAGAAATAACATCTCAGCTAATCTTTAAATGACTTCTCACTTCCATAGCAGGGACTGTGGGCAGAGAACGCCTTCCCCGATGAAAGGCTGAAGTTGCTGTAAAATGCAGCAGCATTATTGCAATGTCTTCCTCTCGGAGATGGCAGGGACAGAGCTCTGCATGCCGGGGAAGCCCTGTCCCAGTCTGCTGTTCTTAAACTCACAGCAGATCATCCTGATTTAATTTCTCTTGGGTTTGCTCTATTTTTATATTTACACTGCTCACTGTTCATTATCCTCATGTCTACTAAGTGGATGCCCAGTTCAGGGTGTCAAATTCATATTTTATGGGATAGAATAGAGGATGCATTGTCTGTGTCTTTATGGTCATCTCTATTTACCTCGCTGATGCCAATCGCACATCTTGTCCCCTACCACTCAAGAAAAGACACCCTTTAAAGCTTTTTATTTACCCTATTTTGAAATATTTTGTTGCTATTCAAAGATTATTCCTTTGTCTTGTCTTATTTATTTTTCTTTCTTTTTTTTTTCAACTAATGGCTAAACAGCTGCAGCAGCATGCAACTTCGGAGCTCCCTGCTGCTGTTCTCAGAAACAAAACAATCTGTACTTAAACCAATTTGCTTGTAAATTCCTGCTTCCCTGCCTCCAGCCTGCTAAACTGTTCATGCCCATCATGCCAATCTGTTTTTCCAATGCAGAGATCACTCTTTCAGTGCCAGTGAACCCCCTACAAACTAATGCTGCAGGCTATGCCCAGGGAAGGAGAAATGATGTCTCTGAGCTCATCAGCTAACTATATTTTATTGGAGCAACACAATTTGGATTGACCACTGAGGTCTGGATGAAAGGCAAGGTCATTTTAAAGGGGGAATAATACATCCCTGTTGTTGGGGTACAGGATTTGCCTCTGGAGTCCATATTAAAGGGAATGTCATGGCACTAAGGGAGTTGTGAATATTGTATTTTAGTCTGAGAGCAATGTACCTAACTGCAATGCAAAAATATGTGCTAGAAATCAACTTGAACTGGTAAGATATGAGACACTGGGAATGAACATAAATAATTCTAAGCCAAGGCACCAGCAGGGGACTGACAAAACATATAACCAAGAGACTGGCTGTTTGCTTCCTTTTTCATACTGTTTTATGATTTCATTTCTCTGTGCTGATTAAAAAGGGACTAAAAAACAATGCTGGAGACTGAATATTTTGGGCATGTGCTGTTCCAGTCTCCCCCAAACAACTCTGCCACAACCAATCCCTTTCCATCTTTAAATTAGCAGGTTTTTAGAATACATTTCCCCTAACTGACATTCAATATTCTGCTGGAATGAGATTGTCCTCTGAAATCTAAGCTGATTATGTTTATGAGTATCTTTTAGCAATAGGTATCTTCTTTAGGTTAAAGTTCTCTTGCCTTTTCCTGGTGTTTACAACACTACATAATTCAATTTCTAGGCTTTGTAAGCCAGCTCTTCCTAATTCTGATAGTAGTAATCTCCATTCTTTTCAGCCACGTTGTCCTGTTCTCCAACTGCTCCATATTAAATCCCCCCTTCCTGATCAGCAGCACATCAGGAAATCTGAGCTTACTCAGCAGCATCCATACTTTTCAAAGTAGAACCAGCTGCTGTACTCAAATCCCACACTGAGTTTTTGAGGGTGACACCTTATTGATGGCTCATCAATTGTTACACCTATGTTTTTCTTCTCACACGTCATTGCCAAGTGATAGATCACAGTAAAGGATATTACTACAGTTACCTAAATATATGGCACAGCAGTCTGTACTAGTAGATCCCACCCTTTTTCTGTTGTTCTAGCTCTCAAAATCATCTAATTCTTCTTACAATGTTCCAACACTTCTTCCCATTTGTAAAGTTTTCCAGGTTTATACCCACAGGTACAAATGTTAAATGCACTTTTATACACTGAATGTATAACAAAGAGTGTTCATGAGAGCTTAAACCAGGTTAGACACTTGGAAGTCCTTTTAGGACTGACATTCCTATCTTGTTTTCAACCTGATGCTTCTCCCTTTAAACAAACCTATTGTTGCTTCCCCTTCAGCTGTTTCTTTGTTTGCCTCACAGTTCCTGTACTAAACCCCAGATCTGCCAACAAAACAAATCATTTCTCATGCAGCACCATATCGAATGCTTTACTGAAATCCAGATAGATTAAATCTACTGCTTTTCCTTTGTCTAGAAAATCAATTATCTTATCAAAGAATGATATCGAGTTAGTCTGGCACTCTCTGAGTCTTTGTTAAACCTATCTAACATTTTATCCCATTTCGTGTTTACCTCCGTGTCTCTAATTATTCTCTCCTTAAGAATTTGCTTGAAAGCCTTTGTGTGAGCATCTCTATTTGTGATCCAAGTGGTTTTGACCTTGGTTTGCAGGGACCCTACTCAATGTGGCTCATCGTTCAAATTCAAGATGCAGGTGCCTGTACAGTACCAGGATGTGCTCTCAAAAGTATCTGTGCAGGAGTGCAGAAGGAGAACTAGAGCAATGAAGGGATAAGATCATCAGGAATTCACAAAGATGTAAGGGAAGCCTCATAAATTTTTGCACTGTTCTTATGCTGTTTTTTTAGATATTTTAATAGTTTCCTGACAAGGATGTTCTGAGGTTACCCTGCTTCCACCAAAGTGTACATTGCCCTAACAGAAAAGGGTCTCAGAGGGAGAAGGTTCTGCCACAAATAAGGATCTGCAAATCTACTGAGATTGACTGAATTACGTCCTTTCATCTTTGGTGTCCTATCCAAGTCCCACAGAGAAATTTAGGCGTGACAACAGCATCTTCACACCCTTCAGAAAAAAAAGGACCAGTAATTGGTTCTGTTGGGGGAGCACCTCAAAGAGAAATATTGTTGATTCTTTACCTCTCTTCTCTTGTCACTCTTCTGTCCCATGAAATATATTATCGCTGTCATATGGAGGCTGCTATAAATGAAACTCTTTCACTGCTGCCATTATAAGCCCTACTTTTAAACAGTTTATCATTCAAAGGCAAAGATTCATTTTCTCCCCTCATCACAATTGATGCTGGGTATAAAAGTTCAGGCACAGGCTACTGTCAAAAATAAACTTCTTCTGAATTTTAAACACAGCCACGAGCATTCTTGAGCAGAAATGGGCCAAGAAGACTCAAGCATAAAGAGACACCATAGGCATTTCAGCCTATGGAGTCAGAAGCAGTGCTAGAGTGCAAATTTGAGTCAAAAATACTGAATATTGTAATGATCCTTTATCCTGCAAACAGTCTTAGCTGAATTCTCACAGTCAGCCTCCTTCAGAGTTTGGAAGATACATGAACCAGATCTGTTTTTGTAATCTGTGCTCATAGAAAAAGAAATTATCTCAGCTCTTCCTAAAGCAGGCAGATATACAAAGATTTCCAGGAACCACAAGGAGACAAAGAGCAGAACACTGTGTCAATAACTCCACATAAATTTAAATCTCTGCACAAGCCTTTGGATTCTATGGGAATGAACAGGGGAGAGAGAGCGATCCAGGAATAAAAGGGAGAAATTTGACCTGCATTGTAAATGGATGATCTGGTGGTCCAAGAGTAAATGTGGGATAGTCCAGCAGCAGTTAACCTCCCTGTGTCTGGATTTCTTATCCCTAAAATGATGGTAATGATACTTGCCTTTGTGAAGTACTTTGAGATCTGTGGTGGAAAAGCGATGTAGAAAGACAGGCATTGTTATTTCAAAGGAACATGGAATAGCAGGTGTCATAGATCTGGAATTACATAACAGACCATTATTGGAAGGGGAACAGTGGGAGTCAGCTGTACCCAACAGTTTGTTGCAGCTTAAATAACACTGGTGGCTTTCCTGTCCAAGTGCAGTATTTCAGGTAATTACTCTGTTGCTCACTTATCAGGGAGACGATTAGAAATAATTTATTTTGCTGGAAAGATATAATTAGAGCCAAACAAAATAACCTGGTGTAGAACAATTAGCAAATTCATTTATTATGTGCAGTATTCCTAGAGAAATTCTCAAACACTTCTGTTCATTTGGAAGATTTACCAAATTTTTCAGGCATCAGTGCCTTTCTGTAACACCAACACAAGTCATCCTGTGGGACAAACACTTTTCCTTCTCCCAAGTATCTACATATTTCCTTGATGAAGATGGTGCCTTTCATGTGGCTCCTCATCAGGCTGAGCACACCCATATCTGCATCTCACACATCACTTCCAGTCTGTCCCAGGAAACTCTCTTGGGGCAACCTCATCCTTGCTGAGCCCCTGCTGCTTCCAGGGATTGTGCCTGGCTTTACACCATGCCTCCTTTCATCTTCCCCTGTGCTCCAGACCACTGCTTGCTGATGGAAATCAGAAAGAAGTACAGCTGAGCAGATTAATATCCCTCATGAAGGAATGTGGGGAATATGCCATCGTACAGACTGGATGCTGTGTGACAAGAGAAGAAAATCAAAGTGAAAAGCACATGCATCAGAGGGACAGCAGCCAGGGCCCTTTGATTACTCTGTACAGAGTATGCCTGGGAGAAATCAGAAGGAATTTTGTCCAAACAGTGGCACTGAGGTCAGGCCACAGCTCACACCAGTAACAAGCCCAAGCAGAGCACATCACAGAGCAAAGCTCATGGAAGCAGGCTGATGGCCTGCAGGAGGTGTAGGGCAGGAAAAATCACTGCAACGCATTCAGCACTGTGTTGTAAGTCCAGAACAACTTCACCAGTGCTAACACATGCTCTTCTTTATATCCCTGACCTCATGGCCATGGCTCAAGAAGTCTTTCAGGTGTCTAGACATCTAAAGGTAGGCAAAAAATGTCAACCTTTGGAGATGCTAGGAGCAGTGAGCAGGCAGGGGGGAAGGATGCACATATGCACTGGCTGCCCTGGTGAGCCACCATCCCTGCTGTCCCCTGCTGTCCTGCAGGCTGCAGCACCAAGCTCCAGCTGGCAAATTGCCACCTAACAACTGCACAATCACGGGCATTTCAAGTGGCTTTCGAAATCCCTGTGTGGATAATGATGCAGCAGGCACACCAGGCCAGGCCACCCTGCTGAGCTAAGTACAGCTCTGAGGAGCAGTGTGGGGGGAGATGAGCCAGCTGGGAAAAGCCATTCCAGAGGGGCTGATGCAGACCAGGCAGTGTCTTCTTCCCTCCACGTGCTCCCAAATCCTGACCCGGGCACGGCTCTGTGAGGTGTCCATGGCTAGAGGTCATAGAGAGATTGGCTTCTTCATCTCCAGGCTTTTCTCATCCATACCCACCCAGGAAAGGGATTGCTGCTGGCTGATGGCCAGTGGTGCTCCTTCCACCCTGCAGACTGGGAAATCAGCATCTGCTCTGCCTTTCTTACTCATCCCAATCCTCCTCTGCAAAACCTATGTGGCTCCTCCATCTGCACTATTTTGCTACTCTGGGCAACCACTTTCCCCCTCCCATCCGCTTCTTCCACTTATATTTCATATAAGGAAGTAAGAAACATTTGGGATAAAGTACAAAACATTCTCATAAAATTTGTATTACTCCCTTCAGCCCTTCTCCCCAGATTGAAACTAAATATAGCAAAGCCAGTCTGCTGGTTGGAACAAACACAAATAGCAGAAATAAAGGTATGACAAATCAAGGCCAGGTTGCTCTCATCCTGCCTTCTGGATGAGGTGACTGTTGTCTGTCTATGATGACACTAGCAGGATTTTTATGTTCTAAATTGCAAGGGATTCATGATCACTGAACAGAGACATTACTGCAAAGCCTAGGGGTGGTTTGCTGAAACTTTAGCTAAAACAGCTCTGCACTGTGTCCAAGAAACAGCTGCCTGATCTCTTGCATTTGTAGAATCATTTTTAGATCAGAAAGACATTTTGGGATTATTTTCTTTCAGTGGGCAATGCAGATTTAGTAACAGCAATGCTTTTTTCAAATTTATATCTGCTTCAGTGAATCCTTCTCAGAGGCTAAAAGGGGAATTTCGAAACTTCATTTTGACATTGAATATGTTACTCAGATCCAAATGTTTCATTTTGCCACTTTCAAAGAAAATGTTTTGATCTTCCCTTTGCAAATTTAGTTTGGTTAGAATTTCCCTTACATTTTGTTTTGAAAAGTGTGCTCATAATCCAGCTGTTACTTCTGTTAAAGAGACAAAAGAAATGTTTTGCCCAAACCAAGATGTTGCTATCTTTGCTTTACTTTTGGCAGGAAAAAAAAATAAAAAAAAACCAGTCAGAAACAATACAGAAAAGAGCTGTTCTTGCTAGTGAACCAAAAATTCAATTATTCTCATTTCAGTAAAGGTCTTGTCTGCAAAGGGAGGAGAGTGCTCAGCACACATTTACAACCCAACCTGTTGCATAATACTTCCCCCAGATGGATCCCCTCCCCTGAGGGCAACATTGGAACATTAGAAGTTAAGTTTTCCCAATCAAAGGCAGATTGAGGCTTGGATTCAGTCCACTTCCCTTACCTCACCCAAGATCCCAGTTGCCATCTGCACCTGTCTGTCTTCAGTGGGTACCCAGGGATTCTGGGCCAACCTTACATCAATCAGGTGCTTTGGTGTAGACCCAGAAAAAAAGGAATCCCTGCCTTTGGTGCCCAGAAAGAAAGTCCTCCAGAACTGGGTGACTACATGGCTGCATTTTGGACCAATTGTTAAAGCTTCAGTGATACTACAAAACAAAACCAAAATACAATCTGCAGATTTTGGCACAACACTCTTCCTATGAGGTTAGGCTGCCTCAGGAAGGTTATGGAATAGTTTCTCATGAGCACCTCCTTCAACACTTAAACCAAACCAGGGGGGATAGAGGATATGGAGAAGGTTCAAACAAATTTCCACACATCAAGGTCTTTATCTGAGTTGGACTTGCTGCTTTACAGCAGACTGAGAAAAGTCACTTGGGAAGATGCAACCTGACTGAAAGGCTACTATAATGATCAGGGTAATTCTGTGAGCCCAAATAATGATCCTAGACTTGCCACTGGGGTGTGAGTAACATCTTCTGCAGTAGGAAAAATGTAATATTGCACCGCAGAATTTAATAATCCCAGAAAAAGAGGGATTTTTTAAAAAATTACTAATCTATTTCCCAGTCTAAACCACTCTTGTTTATGCCTGAAACCTTCCTGCTTCTGACTCATCTCCTTGCATGCTCCACCTTGTGCATGGGATGAAACCTTAGCCCCATCATGTCCTGTCATCCAGAATGTAGCCTGACAATGACTGCCAAACCTCCCGGGGAGGCTGTGAGTGCAAGCAGCTGCTAACCCTGCACCAAGGGGACTGCATGGAAATCCATACTCTGACCCGCACACTGTCAACACATCACCCTTTCCAACATACAAGAGATGCTCTTTTGTTGGTCTGGCTGAGGCAACACCAGTGCCCCTCCCTGGCAGAGCTGAGAGTGCAGGGAGGCAAAGGCAGAGCTGCATTCCTCCTGGTCATGGCCCCATCCACGGGCTGTTCTCCCATCCACAGCAGAGTCTGCAGGAGGCAAGGGTGGAGGCTCTCTGCATCATCCCCATCAGGCTCAGATGTCAGCAAGTCACAAGAGACTGGCTCTTCTCATAGTGATTTTTTCCAGTAGCTCACTCTGCTTTATGCATGGAAATCACAGCAAGTGCACTGTGCCAAGTCCTGATCCCACTGAAGTCAGTGGTGGAGCTCCAGTTGACCCCAGTGGGGCTGGGGTTTAAGTAGCACCATGTAATCTTGTGCAGTTTGTGAAGCATATGTGCACTCTCTCCCTGCACGGTTATTTGACTTTCACACTCTTGATGGAAATGTGTCTTTATAAATTTACAAATAGCACAGCAGCTGTGTGTTTATGTAACCTCATTTGAGGGCCACATGTATTCTCACCCTTGTGCTATTAATATTTATACAGCCACAACCACATACACACAAATACCTCACATAAATACACATGCATGCCATGGAACACTAAGGAAAATAGATTAAAATCCCTTCTGAGTCAGCCATAACTTTGCAAAATTCCATGGGAAGGCAGATCTATGTTCTTGAAAGAGATTATTAGGAAGGTTTTTGCTAGATCCTGGTGATGCTGAGCAAACTTCTGTTCTTTTGCACCACTAGTTTCTGCACAGCAACACCTCCCCCTGATTTCAAGTGACCTGAGTCCAGAACATTTTGTGGAGCAAAGTCAGATATTTCAGCCAGTTGGGAGACAATTTATAGGGCAGCCAGGACTCCAAGAGCTGCAAGCTATTGATGGCAGGGCAAGGGACTCCAGCTGCTGCTGCTGCTGCTTCCCAGCCAGGGTAATAACATTGTTCAGAAGGCCACAATGGAGCTGGAGAACAGCTTTTCATGAAAATTACTTTTTTTTTTTTTTTTTTTAAGGCAAAAAATGCTGCTTTAGTCAAAGTGAAAATCACCCAACTTGCTTCAAATGCAAACACGGAAAAAACCTGCGAAACATAGAGCCTAGACATTTTATTTTGACAACTCAGATGAAACATTTTGATTTCCTCATACTGAGAAGCTTAGCATTCTTGAATTTACCTCCACTTAATCTTGTCTGTTCCAGAAGATAAAACCTAGTTGTCCTATCCTAAATATTATTTTTTAAAAGTTTCTGCTATGCTGGAGAAATTGGTATAAAGGTTGGCCAAGTGCAATTTCTTCTTTTCCCTCTTCCCAGCTCAGTTAAGCAGAGCTTGATTTCCCAGCTCAGTTAAGGGACCAGCTCCCTTTAAGGAGCCCAGTCCATGCCAGATTTTGAGATCAAAAGACAAATGTGAAGGTGTGATAGGACAGGCTTTGTGCACCATTTGCCCAGGATGCAGGAGGCAGAGAGCAAGCAGCCTTGCTAAGTCTTCTCCTTCCCTCTTACAAGGAAACTTTGCTGTGAGCCCACATGGCTGTTCTGATGCCAGCAAGTTCCCTGCAGATGGAGAGAGCAAATAAAAATGTGCATATTTACATTATACATGCAGATTAGATAGTGTGCATTCCTCACAGCCTGTCCCTGAAACACCCTCCAAAAGGAGTGTGGGGGAGAATGCAAAGAAGTTGAGTCCAAGTCTGATCTCCTATTGTCTCACTCCCACACTATGGGAATTAGACAACATGTACCCCCAGCTGATTAACCCTTTCTAGTGACCTGCATCAGGGACAAAGCTCTCAGACTCGGGCAATGTCTACCTTAGTGCAAAAAGAGGAAATATTTGCTTGCAGAATAGGGCTAAATTAAAAACTCAGCAGAATTATCTGCAGGGCGGCAGTGATAATAATGGGGAAATTAATTACTGAGCCTTTGTATGGTCTGGTGGAAGAAGACAGTGGGAGTGTGGGTACCTTTGTGTGCACACAAGGAGTTACCCTGACACAGAGAAAAATAGTTTAAATATCGGACTGATGTCTGTTGTATTTACAAAGAGCCTTTGCAGTGAGGCTGACTTCCTTAGACCACTTCACTCCTCTCTGAACATCCTTCCTCCTCACATGTAAGCCTGCTCCCTCTCAAGGCTGGTTTCAGGCTCTATGTGTTTGCCTCCTTCCAGCCTCATACCTCTACCAGACTCACCTTCCTACTGTGAGGTCAGTTTGGGGAGAAGAGGGAAATGAGAAGCCAGTGATGGGACACCCCAAGTCTGTTCCTGGGGAAGATCAAATAAAGCTCCTTTGAAAGCAGTAGGAGGACAAACGGGAGAGCAGTGTCAGACCCATCTCTCCCCAGGTGAGGCTGGAAGATTTTTGGACCCAAATCTCTTTTCTTCTGCTGAGCTAGGTCTTGGATACCTGCCTAGGACTGAGCTGTTCAATCCCATTGCACTGAGCACACCAAGACCAGGGCTTGGGCCCATGGTAGGACACTCATCTTGCTGCAGGTGTTCCCTTCTGAAAGGCCTTGAGTTAGACACTTACACATGTAAAAAAAAACATTCTGCATGGAAAGAAGCCTGGGATGGTGGTTTGCTGACAGACCCAGGGTGGGAGAACCCCTTCTGAAAGGCCTTGAGTTAGACATTTACACATGCAAAAAAAAAACATTCTGCATGGAAAGAAGCCTGGGATGGTGGTTTGCTGACAGACCCAGGGTGGGAGAAGCCTGCAGCCATCAGAGGCCATTTCCTGGGCCACAAGGAGCCACCTGCTGAGCTCAGTGCTCCCCGTCTCCTCTCCCACGCTGCAGCACTCATGTCTGCCCTCTCACACGTGCTTCCTCAGGGCACTTGTTCTTCTGACTCTTCATCCAGCGAGCAACACTCTCACTCACACCTGCTCCCCTCACCCTCCCACGCAGCTCAGCATTGCAACAAAATTAGGAAACTATGCCCATTTCTCCCCAGAAAATCCTCTGCCTGGCTCTGCCAGCTGCCACCTCGCTGACAGATGTTCTGCTCAAGCACTCACTATCGCTCTTACATAGTGGCAGCCTGGGTAAATATTTCACGCCTCATGCCAAACTTTTAGTGCTCCCAGTTGGAGGGAATGGCATCACCAAATTCAGCCTGGACCATCCACAATTTTGGGGTGCTGATTCCTGAACTCTCCATGGTCTTCCTTGCAGGTGGGTTACAGTTTTTTTTGTGTGGGAAGCTGTTTCCCTTGGAGTCAGGTTAATTCCAACCTTTTGAGCTGCAAGGAGAGGAGCCTGCACAGTGCCAGCTGCAGGAAAGGGCTTGGCTGAATATAAGATATGGAGGAATGAGAGATTCATGGCATTTTCCAGGCAGATGAATACATTATACTTTTTGATATCTTTTTAAAAGTGCACTTTTCCAATTTATATCCATGAGGTATAAATTGCCTTTGACTTTTTCCATATAGAGTTTGTTTCTGACATTGATAGGCTCATGTGGCTGTATGAGATCAAAGCTGTAGATTAAAAAAAAAAAAAAGCACCTGGTTTAGGTCCCAAATCAACCCCCAAATATATGTGAGGACTTAGAATTAGGAAATTGCTCTTGAATTTTTAAAGAAGCTGTTTGAACATTCAGCCCTCATTCACTTAGCATATACAATATTGCCCATTCAGAGCCTTGGAGCCCAGTTTATTTTAGTGTTATATCAATTTGATGTTCCAGCACTGTAATTCTCTGCTAGGTCAATGCCAATCCTGTTGAGCTCTTTCGAGGTGCAGGGTCTCAGTTCACAGAAGGGCAGGTGCAGAGTTAAGCAATTAGCCCATTGCCATCCTAGAGCATAGGAAAATGTAATGATGACCCAAGATTTTACTGCAGAAAGGGAGCCCCAGATGCAGTGTGTGATTGAAGCTGACAGATCACCGCATTTACAGCAACTTAAATGCAGGTCTGAAGCAATTTTGTGTAAAATTGAAGGAAAATAGTAAAGTCAATGTGTCACAAAGTACCATGCAAATGTTGTGAATAAAAGCTTCAAAGGGTACTAAAGTGCCATTGATTACCTCTGAGAGGTTCTTTAAGATCTCAAGCTCAAGAAAAAGAAGTTCCATATACACGGTAATGTTAAACCATCATCTCCACATTTCTAGTAATCACCTCTTCTCAAGATGAATCCAGCCATTAGCACCCTGTCAGGGGTTCTCACTAAAGATACACAAGGAAATTCTGCATCCCTGCTAGGATCAACAGCATTATGCCCTTCAAAAGCCACCGGTGGTCACCTCTGCTTTGGCAGATTTAAGATTTAAAGAGGGATTAACATGTTTGTTCTGAATGATGGCTTAATGTCTTCTGTATCCTGAAAGCCAGTCAGAATTCAGAGGTGGCAGCAAAATGCCTCATCACCTTTCTTTATATTTTCATTGTGCCTCCTACCATGGCTTGTTTTATAGACATAGAATCTAATAAACTAAGATCATATACTTTTGGGGAGAGGAGAAGAGGAGAAAATTACATGCTTGGTTGGTAATGATAACAAGATTGCCATAGGAAGCGTGTCATTTTGAGGAGGAATTTAGAACAATGCAGTGCTCACATGGCACGGGTGAAGCGGGTTTAAACCTGACTGCAAAATGGAGATGGGGAATGAAAAGGGAAATTACTGAGTGTTTCCATGTGTAACCTCCAAGGACTGGTATTTCCAGCTCTCAGAAACACGTGTCCAAGAGCAATGTCAGGCTGGCACATGTTTTTAGCCCTTTTCAGCCCTCTTCTGAGGCAACAGGCTGAAGACAGAAGAAGGGTAGGAGGAATGAGCTGATATTAACCACAAGCAGGTATCCACACTAGAAAGCTGTGCCATGTCCTGGTTTTTACAGTTCAAGAAAGCTGTTGGCAAATGAAAAGTGCTTTGGGGGGAAAAAAACAAAAAGACAAGCAAATAAATAGCTTTAACAATTGTTTCAAAGACAAGAGATGTCACCTTAGACTAAAATCTCCACCCAGGTACCAATGCAGGGGCCAGCTGATTGGCTGACTTGGAAACAATTTGGAAATTCTTGCATGAGAAGCATTGTGGCAATAAACTCCTGCTGGAAGCCAGAAACAGCCTGAGATAAGAGCTAGACAGTGTAGTTTAGTGCATTTAGCATAAAACATCCTTCCATCAAAACTGCTTATCTCATCCTTCTTCACTAGCACCTTTGTTGCTGTTTCAACCCTGAGTGGTTTCTTTCATTTGTTTTTGACACTGGGCTTGTCCCAAGCCTGCTGAGTGATGACATTCCCTGAGCTGCTTTACAGGGAGGTGGAGTGAGAAGGAATGACAGCAAGGCATGTTCTGGGAGCACCATGCTCTGCTTGCCAGTCTCCCATGAACATTTTTAGGGTTAGACTACCTTGTGAGGAAGGAAGGGAGCACCAGAGCCCCGCTCTCTCTCTGCCTGTGTGGCCAGGAGCTCTGTGCTGTTAATACAAGGGCTGCATGCACGGGGACAGGGAGCAGCCTGTGTTTGCAGGGACCTCCGAAGAGAACAGCCTGGAAACGTCAGAACTCCTTTCCTTTACAGGCCCACTCTTGGGAAGTGCAGGGAGAAGCTCAGTCCAGCCACAGACTGCAGTAAGGAGGGTGCTGTCATGCAGAAAATCTTGGCAGAAGCCTTTGAGTGCTGAGCCCTCTCCCAGCACCACAAACCAACCCAGCCAAGCGAGCGACAGCTACTAACAGGCCATCTCCAGCCTGGCCCAGATCCGAGTGTCTGCCTGAGCCAATGCTCACTAGCACTGTGCTTTACCTAGACAGAGTCAGCCAGGTGGCATTGGCAAGGAACCAAGACAAGCAGCTCATTCCTGGGGAGTAGTCTTCCATCCGAGATGGCACGTGATAGGAGATGTGGTGCCTACTGGCAGCAAGATCAGATGTGCCTTATAACAGTTTCTGAAGCTCTGGAACTAGTTCAGCCTTGAAATTTAGAGAAATTTGGTTAACTTGTTCTGTTTTGTCTGAATAGCACTTCTCTTTTTTTTTTGTGTGTGGGATCTGGCTTCAGCTCCTGTTGGGAGTGCTGAAATTCCATCACAAAAGCTGCCTCATCACTTAGCTTTTTATTATAGTCTTTCAGCACCACATGACTGTTAGTGAATCTCCAGCCATGCTGGAAATGGGGAAAAAATAACAAATAGCTTTTTAGATAGTGCAAAAAGACCATGTGTTTCTGCCAACAGCCACCCCCATTTACATTTCCCCTCTCCCCCAGCTACCACAAGATGGGATTAACTGGAGGTCCCCATTACCTTCAGGATGATTATTTGCAGTGGGAAGTATTTTTCAGAGTGACAGCACTGTGGTGGGAGGGAGAGAGGTCCCTTGAGGGGCCTCTAGTACCCCTTTTTGCATTTTCCATTCCTCAGTAATCACTCCTCTGCAGGCCTGTCCTACAGGGCTGGCCTGCCTAGCCAGTAATTGCCAAAGAAATCAAAATACAAAGTATGGCAGCTGCAGGCATCCAGTGAAACAACATCCCTGCATGCACATGCACAAGACTAAGGGAGAGAGAGGAGAGAGAAAGCACATTAAAGGAAAGGCAACACTTTTAGCAGGCTGGAGTGTCCTTGACCAAAGGAGACATCAAAGACAGCTCCAGTGATTTACTCTTTGACAGGCTGGCATCTCTGTGATTCACAGAGCTAATCAATTAGGTGATACATTCCCCCTCCTTGCCACTCCTTTATTTTTAACAGCTTCTTGCCAAGAGTGGAAATGCTCCAGACCTGAATGGGTAACGACATCCAGACCACACTGCACGACCTGACAAATATCATCCCAGTGGGTCTGCAAGGGGATCAGAGCTCTACCAAAGGGGATTTGCCACTGGGCAAGGCAGTTTAGCCCCATCAGCAGTGCATGAAACATATTCCTGGGTCACACAAGACAGTCAGTGTTGCAAAGTTGCCCAACCCCTCTATTTAACTGGATTTAGGTCTATCCCTACCTCACCCCTTCTGTGCCACATGCAGGCTTTACAAGACATCCAGCACTTCAGATCTCCAGGCCTGTGCAAGCAAAGTGGCCTTAAGAAGCTCCCTTCCCTCTGAACATACACATCTACATATCTGAACATACATATCTACGTATCTGAACATACACATCTACATATCTGAACATACACATCTACATATCTGAACATACATATCTACATATCTGAACATACACATCTACATATCTGAACATACATATCTACATATCTGAACATACACATCTACACCTGGAGGTTCAATAGTGACCCTTTCTTAAACCCAAAGGGACTCTCCATCATTCCTCCCCTCTTTTTGGGTGCACATACTTATACACACACAGGACTAACACAACAAGTTAGAGGCACTTCAGGGGCACCCCTACTCACACAGGTAGGTCCCACAATCATTTCCATATTTATGATCTGTCACCTGAACCACAGGTCAAGAACTTACATATTGCAAGCGCTGAGCCTGAGTTCACACAGGCTGTGCCATGTGTGCACCATCCCCAATGCATGCACCAACCTTCAGCCAGTGACTGCTCTGATGACTGCTAATGGGGGAGAAATTAGTAAAAAAAGCAGCATTTTCCTTGTCTGCTTCCTCCAGCTTGTTCCAGGTGGGATGTAGGGAAGCAGAGCATGGCTTTACATTTCAAACCAACAGCATCTGCAATAACAAAACCCTTTAGTGTTCTGCGTTGAATCCTTGACATCAAATGATCAAAAATAAAACACAGCAATCCAGCATTTTCCAGGCAGTGTATTGAGGGATAGCACTCTCCTCTTCATATAAAAACATCATGTTGGCAGTCCTATTGTAAAATGAGAGCCACTGTCACAGCAGAGTAATTCCTAGTCCTGGGAGGCACAGAGGCTGGGGAATACATCACTGCAGGTTTCTGGGACCGAGAGCTGCAGCCAGCCTGCTACTGCAGAAAGAACCCTGCATTTAATGTTTGTGTTTCCTCTCTACTAATTAGAATCTACAGAAATCTGGCCATGGTTTTGTACAGTCAGGGAGAGAGCAGTTCCAGGGTTTGGGGAATAAACCCCTTCACACATGGGATTTTCTGAAGATCATGGTCATCCCAGGACAGAAATCTTCTCAGGGATACACATAGGGGCTAAACCATTTGGAGGCATAGCCAGAGGCTGAATGAGTTAGTCAGAACTTGGGTGCTGAGCCAGCCATATCAGTATTTGCAGTGTTTAAAATCTCATTGAAGATAATATCAGAAATCTCTAGTCTTTGTGGCTTCAAGACATCTTTTGAGCATGGCCACTGCAATGCTCCCCATATGAATATGCTTATGCACAGCTCAAATAAACAGTCACAAAGTGATGAAAATGCCCCAGAAAAAAAGCCACAGTAACTCTTGAAAAGTTACTCCTGGAAGGAAGATTGTCTCAAAACCCAAGACCTGACAGGAATTATCCCAGGGTAATTCTTGGTGAATGTTTACTACTGATTTTTCCAGGAGAAACGTGATGCTAACAAAGAGAAGAGGACAGTGCTGCAGAGCACCGTCAGACAGAGGTCTGTTGAGAAGGTGGGAGTTCACACAGGTTTTATCCCCGCTTCTTAGCCTCATGAGATATTACATAATGGCATGGTGAAGAAATCCTCCCCTCTGGGTTCAGACTGGAGATCTCTCTGTCTCATTGAGTTCAGAGAATGTAGGGGAAAAGCTGACAGTATTACCCCATTCACTTCCCTGCACAGCACAGAGTGCCCTGGGCATCCTGGGGTGCACCCAGCTGAGCCCTGGCTCCTTCTTGCTGCTTGCAGGTCTCCTGTGAAAACAGAGACATTGTTGAGTATTCTTTGATTTGATCTAGATGAAACCTCTCATCAGGTCCTGCTGCTCTTCATGGCAAAATACCCACAGGCAACAGAGTCCAATTTTTACCCGTTCAGCTTCAGGCATAAATTTGCTGTTTTCAAAGTGGAGACAGCATCAGATGGCAGAGTGAAGGGGGAAAAAAAGTCCTTCACCAGCTGTGAAAACTGCCCTTTTAATTTTCATGAGAAGATATGAGACAAGAACAAAAGAAATGTTCTGCTGGCTGTTTCATTCCTTACTGGTGTTGTCGACAGTGAGCGTTTCCTTTCACCATTCAACTCTTAGAAGTCATTAGCTGCTGGATCTCTTTTTAGTTTCACTCCTTTCTCCTTGGTGAATTACATCCTTCTAGATATCACCTCCTGAATTCATATTTGATTTGTGTGGGGCAAGTTTTATCTGTTCTGCCTGTGACATGAAATTGTTGTTTCCTCTTCTCCCACCCAGGATTCTCTGTTGAGGTAAATCCTTTACCTATTTCTGTTACTGCACTTTGAGGTCTGACTTCACATACAAGACTTTCTGGTTTACATCTACACTGGATCTCATTAAAACTGTGCATCAGTCCAGATTTCTCCTCATTATAACAGTCAGAGCTTATGGGAGCACAGTTATAATGAGGCCAAAGAGTATGGCTCAAAAACAATTTCTAATAGCTCATTAGCAGGAGAAGATAAGTCAGATACCTCTGTTGTTCCCTTTAAAGATGAGAGCCATCCCCTTCCCAGCCCATGGAGCTTAGCAACATTTAGTCTTCAAAATCAAGGCAAAGCTGTCTTCTTCACTGAGGTCTGTCTGACTGCCTTAGAAGTGTCCTGGACTCCTGTGTGCTGTGATAATATCTGCAGATGTTCAGGAATCACTTAATGAGCTCAAGGCTCATTTCTACTTTCTCAGTGTTCCCACTATACCTGGAGAAGCAGCTGTACACACTGGCAACTCAACTGCTGATTCTCTTTCCTCCCCTGCTTCAAGGTGGATCCACTCCTGCCCGATTCTGTGCCTGTGGTGTTCTGCTTCCTCTCCTTCAGAGTTGCTGAAGTTTGTACTGACAAACTTGACAATCAGCCTGACACAGATTTATTCCAAATATTCACCAGAATCTTGGTGGTGGGAACCTAGTCTGAGCTGGTAATGTATTGCACACATAGAGGATTTCAGAATTTTCCTTTTTTACACAAAGAGACAAAACTAGAGAGATGTGTTCAAGCTTGAAAAAAGGCTTTAAAATAGCTTACATTGTCTTTTTTCTTCTTCCCCTTCTGGGTAACATCCAGCAGGAGCTACTATTGACTTGGAAGTGTTATCAAGAGCTACCAAGACTTCCAGCTGCAGAGGAGCTGACCAAAAGCCACTGACTAGGCTTTACCTTGCCCTTACCCAGGCAAGGTGGCTAAACACTGTGGAAAATCTGTGAAAACCACCAAGCAAGGACCTTAGAATTAATGCACTCATATTATTGCATTGCTGGGACATTTCTCAGGATGAAGCTATTCACATTGTAAAATATCAGTGCACTAAAAAGCTCAGGAGGAACCTTATTGCATTGACAGTGTGGCTATGTGTTCTTATCAGCTACTCACAGTACCCATCAGAGGAAAAGTCTATCATCAGTGGTGTTTAATGCTGAACTTTTGGCTCGATTCTGTGCAGGGTCAAGATGTTATATTTTGACAGTCTCACAAGATGCTGTGTGTCCTTCCAGAGCTGACACGATGGGTGCTTCTTTGGAATGGGCGATGTCTGCCCGTGGAGGGACTGCAGAGTGATGATGCCACAATCATGGAGTGCCCCATCCTCAGGAACAGCCTGGCTGCCATCATCCATCAGGCTCAAACTCCTGTGCTGCAGCTGCAGGGCAGTGTGGGGGCTGCTTGCCTTGGGTCTCTGCGTGTGGCTGACAGAGCTGCCCAGCTGAGCTGGGAAGGTGTCATCTCCCCTGGAGGAATATGCTCCTCGGTCAGAAGCAAGAACACAACTATATCTGAAAGCATTTTATTTTTAGTTTATCATTCATAATTCCACTTGTGCACGTCACAGTGACTCATGCTTTGTTCGTTCTTTCTCGAGCTGGTGGTTGCAGAAACACAATTCTTTGTTTACTGCATGGTCTCTCTATTTGAGGGCTTGTTGTTGCAGTGAGGTTTGGCTCTAGAAGGGGCTTCTTCTCAACCAAATACTATTTTGCCATTAGACATTGGATAAACATCTTCTTTTTCCCCTAAGAAATGTGGTTTTGATAAAATGCAGATGCAGTAAATGCAGATGCAATGGTCACAGCTGTCTGAAGCAGAAAAGGCCTCCAAATGGAAAAGGAGCTATTAACACAATGGAGAGGAGCATCAAATCATGTTCCTCACACCACTGCCAAGCCCTCAGCAGATGTTCAGTCCAGATGATTCCCCAGAACATCTGTGCCATATCCTCTACCTGCTGCAAGCCACAAAATGTCGCCCAGCAAGACCTCACAATAAACTCAGACCTCGTGTAGAAAAGACAAAACCTTCCAAACTGCCAAGTATTACAGAGAAAAATGAGAGACCAAAGAAAAAGAAAGGAGCAAACAGCTCCTAATAGTTACCCCACAGGTTCTACATGCTCTGATACTGACTTTTCCTAATGTAAAGCCATGGCACTCTGCTAACAACTAGCAGTTTTTGTACCCTGAAGCTCATGGCTCACCTAAGCTTTCTCTGATCCCTCCAGTGAGCTATTAGTGCACCAACTGTTGTGAGGTTGTTTCAGCAACAGTTTGAAAAGTGATTTTTATGAGCTGTTTATTACCTTCTCAGATTTATTGTGTTCCATTCAGACTGATTATGTGGGGAAAAAAAAATGAACTAAAAAACATGAACTAAACCAAACCAATCCAAAAAGTCTATATGTCTTTTCTTCCTTTATTTTTCTCGTTCCCCTACACATTTGGAATAAGTGTCAGAATTAATTTAAGTCAACATTGTGAAATCAGTCTTGAATATTTCAAAGTTTGAGTATTTAAATTAAGGTTCTTGTGAGTGAATTTAGGAAGTGATTTGTGGATTTATTCCCAGTGATTACAAAATTATTACCTGCTCCTTCCTGTCTCAGGAATCTGTGTCTGGGGCTTGATATGTAAAGGTGGATATGCCTTTCATTTTCAGAGCTTGATGATGATGATGAGATCTTCTCCACAGCCCAGAACTGAAAGGCTGCCAGGTGTTGCACCAAGCAGAGGTTGTGAAAAGAATTTCTTCTCCAAGGATGTGGGACTGTGCAAATTAACATCAAACTGCTCAGAAGCATCTCAGCTAGATGGCAAAGGGGAGTTCTTCTGCCATAGAACTAGTGTCTATGGTTAAGCTTTGGACAAAAGCTGCTGTGTTGACAAATTAAGGGTCTTTTCTCTCCATTTATTCTGTATGTTCATGTGATGGCTCCAGCCACAAATTTCAGCAAATTTCCAATGTTTGCTGTGCTTAGGAAGTGATTGTCAAAGCAAGTACATGTGCAAAACAGCACCTGGCTGCCAGTCCCTCAACACTGCTCCAACAAGCCCAGCACTTATTTATCCCAGCTTCAGTGGCAAGGGATTTATCCCACTCCACATGATGCCTGTGGGAGCCAGTCTACTGATTGCAAAAAAGCTCTGGGAATTGCAAGACGACGTCCCGGAAAATCCAGTGAGACTGAAAGTCGGACACACAGCTGAATGTTTTCCCTTTCCCCTGGCAGTTAATGAGAGGAAAGCCCAGGAGGATTCTTTGCCAGTTGTGGAGTAGGATGGGAATGTGGCTCCTGTGCAGTGATGAGCAGAGCACATGGGAGCAGCCTCCTGCAAGGAGGAGGTAGCCAGACTTCATGGGATTAAACAGATCCCCTGGCTGTGTGAGGCACCACTCTGTTTCTGACTCATCACTCCTCTTGTGGATTTTTCCTTTTTTATTTTTTTTTCTTTCTTTCTTTTTCTGGTCTGTCCATTGACTGAAGAGGCCACAGACAATGAACTCCCCATCAGCCCTAAAAGAGGGGTTTTCTTAGGTGTAGCTGTGATATCAAGACAGAAATTAAAATCTTCAGTCTTCACAGTAATTAATATCCATCCATCCATCAGCTTTAAAATCAGCTGTGTATAATAAATGCAAGAAGCTAAACATCTTGCTGCTGAGCTAGTTGTCACCCAGGCACAACAAGCCTCCTGTTGAGGGCTCATTCATGTAATTCCTCTAAAGGCCAGAGGCAGTCTTAAGAATCTGAGAATTCAGAAATTTGCCCTGCTGCCTTGTTACCCTGCATGATCATTTCTGATAAGTGTTCTTGTTCAACCATTTCCCTGCATAAAGCCCAGGGTTCTCTTATGTTTGCCTGTGTCATGTTAATAAAAGTCCATTTGGGAGGATGCTGGGGGTGGAAATGATTTGACCGAGGTTAAGTAACAATTGTACCAAATTGTTTTGACATTATGTTAATATCTGCTCATGTATTATCCTCAATTTAAAGTTAATCACCAAAATTACCATTGTAGTTCCAAAAATCTAATGAAATAAGATTTGTTGAGGTGTGAATAATGCAGAAATTGAGAAGTATGCAGTCACTATAAAAAAAAAAAATAACTGAAATAAACTGCTGGCTTTAACTCTCTGAGTGCTCATATAAACTGAGGTGAGTTCACAAATTACACCAGGCCTTTAACACTTTGAAATTGTGGCAGGGACTGAGCAGGGTCTGGAGCAGTGTGTCCTGCTCGTGGGCTTGTGTTAGCACACAGGGCTCAGCACAGCAGGGTCCCACTCCTGTCCCCGCTCCAGGGGCATGGCTGGACATTTCAAGCTCATAAATATGAATTGGTGCTTTAATGGTCAGTGGGCTTCACCACGACTTGGCTGTGCTAGGATGAACATATCTGATCTGGGACGATGAAGACAGACCACTGCTATCAGGAAAAAGCTTTTTTAAAAAAAATTATTACCATAAATTCTAATAAAAAAGCAGTGGAGAAATATTAGCACAAGGAACGAAAGGCGATGGAGGAATCTGTTTGCTTCTTGTGTTACACCTGAATGAATACGGAGAAAATGAAGGAAGAAACATCAATGCTGTATATGACAGCTCACTGGTCCACAGCTCACTGTTAGCTGATTTAGATAAAACAAATACAAAAATACTTTTTAAAATAAGTTAAATCCATTCTCACAAAGAAGCTTGGTGCAGAAAGAATTCAAAGATAAATTACGTGCTACTGGGAGAAAGTAATAACAGCTATTTTTGTAAAATTGGAAATTGTGGTGGATTTGAACCAGGGTTTCAACCACAGCAAGAAAATACATAATAGTTCTGAGGAAGGGCATCCCAACAGCACACCTAGAGGCTTGCTGCCTTAGATGTGTGAATGGGTTACAAGGGGAAGGGTGGGACAGCTGCTGCAGGCTTGGCTGGAAGGGAGGCAGAGGCAGACTGTGAGCATGGCTGGGTGGCTCAGGGTGTGCTAACAGGGACAGTGATGGTCCCTGCTTCACTCTGCCCGTTCCACTCCAGGGAACAGGCACAGAAAGGAGAAAACAGGTGATATGCGGGGGGAAAAAAAAGAGGAGATAAAGACAAAATAAAAGGACCAAAGAAAGGAATGGAGGAGAAATCAAACCCAGACAATTGCAGCATCCTTCTGCAGATTTGCCACAGACATAATAAAAGCTGCCATAAATTACAGAGCAGTAACATTTTCTTATGTCCAGATTGAAGTACAAGAAAGACAATAAAGAAGAAAGAAGCAGCCATAGATCATCCATTTTTTGATCCTCACTTCACACTCCAAACTGGCTAACTTACTGGGAGGGGCAGTAAGAATCACAATTTTTGATAGAAAACTCCAATTTTCATGTGCAAAATGAATCAGTCTGCATTTGCATCTAGTTTTCCTAAGGCTCAGTGCACAGAGATCTAGTCAGTCATGGCCCAACCTGTTCTGGCACAGTAATCTCAGCCAGTTTTGTGGATAACAAGTACAATTTCAAGTGAGGAAACAAGCTTGAAGGAGACTGAAGACCTGATCCTCTGTTTGCCTCAAAAAGCTACAGAATAGCTGCATTGTTGGCTTTTATAAATTCCCCATGGAGATTTCATATCCTCTCTAAAGTGGTTCCACAAAATCCTGTTTTCAGCTTCTTCACCTACCATTATCTGTAAAATGATCCTTGTTCTTCTGGGTTTGGGGCTTTTGCTGTGACATTTGAATGAAAATGTTTTGATTCATAGAGGTGAAGAATTAAAGATGCTTTTCTCTTGAATTTTTTTTGTTGTTGTTGTACAATGGAGCCAAACATCTATCAGGACAAAATTGATAGCTGCAGCCAGAAATAAGAGTAAAGTGCCCAGGCATAACATACTTAGTTTGTGGATGTAGCTGTATTTCAAAAGGAAAACTAACAGATTGAATTACCCCACAAGTAACTGGAATTTAAAATAAAACAATTGGCACAATGGTTAAGAAGGACGTCAATTTTAGAAGTGCTGGTGCAACAGAGAACCCTCCTTCTGAAACTTCCAAGTTCTAAGTACCATGAGAAAATTGAGCTAGGGGACATGTGCTCTTCTGGCAAGGTATCATTAATGTCGGGCTGTGTGTGACAATGTCACCCTCTTGTAGCTAGGAAAATAACTGCAAGTGTAAGCCTTGTAGTGGCACAGCCACCTATGGGCACATCAAACTGGCTGCAGTCAGTCCAGAGCTTGGAGGACAATCAGTGCCAGGCTGGGCTAATGCTGGAGTGCAAGAAAGGATTGCAGACTCTGAGGGGTCAGGCTAAAACCTGGGATCATGAACACAAAGTAGATAGTCAACCAGACAAATCAAATAAAAGTAAAACTAAAAATAAAAAACAATTTTTTCTATCAATGGCTGTTACAGGCAGGGATCAAAAAGAAGGAGCCCCACAGGGCTTAGCAGGGACTGAATGAGCCAAGGGGCTGGGAATGTTAGAGGGAGCAGCTTCAGCAAAAGGAAAAAAAAAGTCAAAACTGTTCTGGTGACTTTAATCCAAGCATGAGACCACAAAACAGACATCAGGAATGGTTTAGTAGATTTATTATTTAAACCCTCCTCATTTTAAAATGTCACACTTTAACTGTCCCAATGCAACGGAATATGTTCCATGGGTTGATACCTAATTTCAGGAGGGAAGAGTAAGGCTCTTCCAGATTGAGCTATTAATGTAGTTATGTCCTTCTATTGCACAATCTCTTGGAATAAATTTATTTCTAATATGGTTTTGTTAGTGTCCACTTTTCCAAACTCCTCCAAATCAAAATGCCCACTGGTTCGTAGCAGTAGCTAATTAGACAAGATCAAACACCGTGGGAACCTCTGCTTTATCCTTGACATGACCATCTTGCTTTTAATTGGCAAAGGCTTTTGTCCAAAAGTGGACAGACTGGTGGCTGCTCAGACATGGTTGTTTGTCCTTTTCTGATTAACAATCTCAGCACTCTCTGCATTTTTGTTCCCTTGCAGGGGCTTATGGGAGGTTATTAAGAAACTTGGGATTTTTGTTAGACTGCTTTACAATACTACCTGACACACGTAAGATTATTTAATGTTTTACATTTATTTAGTATGCTTGTAACTAAAATTTCAAGCTCTACCTTCCATGTAGAGGTGATTGCTTTTAAAGATGGTCAACAGCCAGTGACCGCATTTTCTGAGCAATCCCAAACTTCTCCTGCCTTTGGGCATTGACAATCTGTTTCAGCTTTACCTTCAACCAGCCTGCACTTTGTGTGGATGAGTCTGGCTTAGCCTCTTCCCCCAGAAAACACATCATCTGCACACTGAACTCAGGCCAGACTCGCAGAATGGTTCACAAAGTGTTCACTTGGCCTGAAGCTGGGATTTGTGTTTTCTGAGCCAAATTTTAAGAGAAGCAGCGGGGGTTTGTAGCGCTGGGGGGGTGCCAGGCAGGTTGTGGAATTACGAGTGAGCGTTGAAGCCTGTTTCAGACACCGTTTTCAGAGACGCAGACTTAGCAAAGTGAAAGCCCTGAGAACTGAAATTCTCATGTAGATGCCGAAGAACTGAAATTACAGCTCTCTCACTGCTCTTTCCTCGGGGATCTGGCTGTCAGCTGGGGCCCATTTGCACATAACCTCAGGTTTGCAGGTACCTCCTGGACTTCTGAGTCACAAGTCACTTCATGTCACCTTGTGGTGATGATGTTTTAGAAATAAGGAGTAACTCCTGCTCAAAGCTCTCCTTAGCCATCTCTCCAAGTAACTTTGCAAGTTTTATGGCTTCTCCAGAGACCCTGGGCTGCTTTACTAATACTTTCCATTCCAGGCTGAGATGCTGCCTGAACCACCATCTGGGCTCTGGTGTGTGTGCTCTGCCCAAGCACTGCAGTGCTTTCTTGGGCTTTTCTCTCTCTTTTCTGCCTTGTCCTCATCCCTCCTTGAAGTTTCTCATGTTTCACCTGCAGGATCAAGGTCCTTCTAGTCTGAGAACATAAGGCATTGAGATGCTTAAAACCACGGAAACACACTGGCCAAGGGAATTTACAGGTTCAGCCCCTACACAATGAGCCTGAGATTTCATTGCAGAGACAGACAAATTAGATGGAGAAAGGAGCTTAAAACATTCTGAGTCTTAAGGTGAGTCCTGCTCTGTGTCATTGGCCTAGCATACTCTGCTCAGGGGAAAAAACAGATTATTCCAAATATAAATCTAGGATCAACAGAAACAGACTTTTCATGTTGGATTTATTAATCCATTTTCTTTTGGTTGTCTGGTTGGAGGCATTCTAAACAAGAGAGCTGTGTAGCTTGGCTGGCTGTGGGGGACAAAGGTTAACACTGAAGACTACACAAGTTCCTGCAATTAGACAATTCCTTTGTAGCATAATGTAGGCACTGAGATGACCTCCAAGGCCTTTTTTGCTGTTGCAGAAGCATACTGGACAAGTTTTCTCAGCAGCTGTGCATTAGTGTTCCGTATTAAATGGGCTGGTTATACATTACAGCAGCTTGCCTAAGATCTTCCCATCACTTTGGATTTCTTCATGGCAGCTTTTTTCTCCCCTCCTTTTCCCTTGCCTCCAAGGGGTGCTTTGTAAATATGTGCCATGTGGTGGGAAAGCAGATGGGGGGATCACAGAAGTCGTGCTTTAGGGATTCATAGGAAGATTGTTCTGTCCTATTTCTCCAAAAAAAAAAAAAAAAAAAGGACTTGCCTCATATTTCTTTTCAAGAAAAGATGTTTCAGGCTCTGGCAGTGTGGGACTCACAGCCACGGGAAAGATCTAAGTGTGCACACACCACAGTGTCTGAAGAGAGAAAGGAGAGATTTTAAGACCCTATGATACAGGTCCATTTTTATTATTATTGTTTTGGTGCACCATTTATTTATAGACTTGTTAATCCCTCCTACCTATACTCTCTCCTTCCACAGAACAGCAAGTCCAACATGTGGTGTATTTCTGGTTACTGAAGGAAAGAGCTCATTGAATAAATTTGGGGAGAAGGGGCGGCTGCCCAGGAGAGGACACACATCTGCTCAGCTGAGGGCAGGGACTGCCGGACCAGCAAAGTGGCCGAGCTGCTGGGGTCACTTCATCTCTCTCCTCAGTTTCCTCTGCTCACTGAAAAGGCCTGTGCAGGAGGATCTGTGGTTTAGCATTTCTGGGGTAAACAGAGAGGGGCTTTCGATTGGGTTTTGGGGTATATTTCCCCCCCAAACTCTATCTGACTTTGACTGTAAGATGTGTTGCTGGCTTTGATCCCATTCAAATACCTTCCTCTGTATTGCCTGTGATGGTTTTCTTTCTCTTTTGTGCTCTTTTTGTTCTGGGGGGAGTTACATGTGAGGACTGTAGGTATGAGCAACTAGCAAAAGCTGCATTCTGATGAGACACATTTAGTTTTCCAGTTGCTTTCTGGGGATAGCTGGAGTGTCTGTGCTTTTCTGTGCTGAGGTGTGATGCTCTTTGTCATGGAGGAAAAGGAGCCCAAGCTCCTCTTCAGCTTGTTGCACCCTTGTCCTGTCATCAACAGCTTTCATCCCCACTTGCTACATGGGCCCCAAAAGTTTTTGAGTGGCATGACAAATTTTTTGCAAGAATTTATGGCTTTGTTGCTCTCACAACTGCCTGTTGAGAGGCTTTAGAAGTGGTCTGTGGATCCCTGGAGTCCTCAGGCAGAGGATTGAAAACTTGGTCTGCAGTCGTTTGTGAGCTAAGCTCAGAGCCCGAGTATTTTGGCCGACTTCTGAGCTTTGTCTCTTTCTCTTTTTTCCTCTTCTCCCTAAAGCATGCACCCATCCCAAGGGGCCTGGAGATTCACAGTCTAATTTTAAGCAGCTAAACTGAACCGTATGTTTTTATAACGGTGCTGCAAGCTTTTTGGAGGCTGAAACACAGCAGGAGGGTTAAGCTCATGCAACCCAAAAGCACATTTGTTAACCTGGCCCTCATGTTTAATGTGAGCAAAGTTTTTAGGAGGAGGCGAGGGGAAGGTAGCATCTCTGAGTTGGCTGAGATGCGAGGATATGAAAGAAGCCCTCTGGTCTTAGGGACAGGCATGGGAGTGGGGCTCTCCAAGCAGAAAAACACTGAAAAGCCAAACTGCTCAGGCTGAGACTGCTGCTGATGTATTTTAAAGCTGCTGTGTATCTGTTATGTGTACTCTGCTCTGAAGCTGGCACACTGCAGATTCTAGGAACAACTTGTTCACGGTTTGAGGGGGGAAAAACCACAACAATACTGAGTGTTAGAGGCTTTTTAGACTGGTGGCAAAAGTGATGTAACAAGATCCAATGTCTCTGTTTGTCTAACATTGATTTCCAATTGTAAAATGAGCTGGATGTTTTTAACAATGGGATGATGAACCCCTGGAACAGTTGCCTAAGGGATGAGGCAAGCCCTCTGTTACTTAAATCCAATACATCAAGTTCAGATTACTTTTCTGAAAGTGGCATTCCAGCTCAACTAGAAGTTCCTGAGCTCAGTATAGGACCACCAGGTGAATTTTTACACCCAGAGCTAAGTGGGAGGTTAGATTAGAAGATCATAAGTCTTTTTTACTTTCAGAGTTGAAATCCTTGAGCATAAAAGTGAAATCAAAGAGATTAGAAAGGTCTTAGGGCCAAATATTGCCTGCCAAACCCAATTATCAGAACTGCAGTTCAGAGGGATCTGTGCTACTGGGCCAGAAGCATTTGACCACTGATTATAGGATATAAGTGTTAGGAGAAGTGACAGGGCTGCAAGAGAATGGCTTCAAGTTCAGGAAATCTGCACTTCCCCCAAGACTGGAGAGACTCATGAATTGCCTTAGGCTAAGCTAGGTTTGTGTGTCAGAAGAGAACCTCCCCAGGATGTGCAGGACTCTGTGTGTTCATGGTATGGCTGAAGGAGCAGGAGCAGGAGTTCCAAGAATGCCACAAGGATGGGCTCTGAGCATGAGCAAGGATGAAACAAGAGATAGGCAGCTAATGCCAAAATTCTGATGTGGCTTGAAGCCCCTGCTTCCTCTCCTACCACTGCAGAGGTGGGCACAGAGCAGGTAAACTAATTTATTTCCCTGTGATCCCTTGCAGGACAGAGCCAAGTGCTCTCACTGCCCAGAGCAGAGAGGAGGGAGCTGGCAGCTCATGAACGAGTGCTTGCAGCCCAGCCTGCCTTGCATCCAATGCACTGCATGCATACAGGTTGTGAATGATTTCTTCCCTAAGAAATGAGCCCAGGTTAAAAATAGCTGTGTGCTGCCTCCTTCCTGCTTGCCGGGGCCGGAGATCACTTGAAGTGTTGGCAGTCATTTTTAATGTGGAAATGTTTGGAAGCCAAAATTGTCTGGCATCTCCTGCCAGTATGGGGAGCTCTGGGGACAGCTGGAGGGCAGACAGTGGAGTCTGGTTTTCTCTTCACCCTGGCCTGGAAGGAGAGGGTAAGAAGTTCACTCTGGAGGCAACTTCTTCATTCTCATTTCCAGCCTTGACTCTCTGCTGAGCTTGTTAATGAAGGGCTAATTAACACTGGGTAGTTTTGTTACGTGGCACCTGGAGCTGGATCAAGATAAAATATTTTCAAGCTGCTACACTACAGGCAGATCCTGATACTCTGCCTGGTGTATGGGACAGCCTCCTGCATGTGTCACCAGCTCCCTGTGACCTGGTGAACTTGTACAACAAGTTATGTGCTTGGAGGGTTATATGGCAACTCTTTGTCTATCCCTGCTCCTCTTCTGTGGGCTTATATCTGCAAAGAGCATGCAAAGCTGGAATGGTTGAAAATTTAGGACCTAAATTACTACACAGATGCTTTCTCATTAATTCTCAGCTCAGGGCTTGCAGGAGTTTGCCACCATTTGAGAAGCAGGGGCACAGAGAGCTGCTGCCACATGATGATTCCCTCATCACCTGCTGACCTGAAGGACTGACTGAAGCCTGGAATGGCACTGTAAGTAATGATATGTTCTTGCAGTTTGCAATGAAATAATCAGGATTAAGCCCAAAGGCATGATTAAAACTATGCAGCTCATACTGTGGTGTGAAAAGGATGAAAACAATCAGGTATTTATTTACTGAACAGTTAATGCAGTGGTTTTTACTGTGACTAATCAAAGCTTTTGTGGTGGGCAATGTTTGTCAGACCTTGCCTGAAAGAGATGGAGATTTCTGTTCTCTGTGCTTGCAAGGAGAGAAAGAAGGGGGAATACAAGAATATAAACTATCTCCTGCAACCCAGATGTCAAAAACTCTGTGAGGGATGTGCTGTTTGAGTTTCTGGACTACAGATCTCCTCACAGACATGATCAATCACTGATGGATGGTGCTAGGAAGGTGAGAAATTTGTTTTATATGCTGACTCCAGCAGGGCCTGATGTAGAAGATGGTTATTGAGACAGTTTAATTGGAGCCTGAAGGGAACTGAGAAGCTATGACCTTCCATCCATATTATCAAGGCCATTGCCACGTGACAAGACAGGAGATGTCATCAAGCAAACTCCTTCCTCTTCCTCCAACAGCTTGAAAATGAGCCACAGTTTTCTTTATTTCAGACCTTTTGGGCATGAAGTTTTTCTGCCCCCAACACAAACCTGAATGTCGTTCCCTGCTCACCAAATGCAGCTGTGCCTTTGCTGTGCTGGCATCTGGAGCATCCTTTCCATGGTGCTTTCAAGCCCTCTCTCACTTCTTCCCTTCCCCAGCTGCCAGAGCAGTGTATGCCCTCAGGTCTCTGACTTAGCCCTTCTCCCTTTTCTGCTCCCAGCCTCAGACATTCATTATAGAAAATGATCCAGTTTTCAGAAGTCACAAGGTTCTGTGTCTTCCACTTAATTATTGTTTTATTTTAATAAGCAATTATGTTTTGAAGGCACGTCAGGGCTCCAGGCATTAACCACTTATCACCTGCTGAGTGATTTAAAACTAGTGAAGCACATCCCATTTACAGGTTGGAATAAGGCCTGAATCCAATCAGTTCAGAAATACTCCATGTTTGTAACTCCTTGCTGATGGTTTCATCTCCTGCTCCTCAGAGAGGGGCTGGTTATGTGCTGGAGGGATGTCTGTTCCCTTGCTGTTCTGATAAGAAGCAAAGGGCTCATTAGGGGCTGTGAAAGGAGAAGACTATCTGTTGGCTGCTTTGTGCAAATTACTTTGCCAAATGTCTTCCCCGAGTCTCTCTTCACTACACACCACAAAATTCCAGCCCACAGCTCCAGTATCCCTCATGTGAGATGCAAATCTGCTCCACTTTGCTAGGTAAGAGCAGGATACCTGTGAGTCTCAGCTCCAGGACTGATACAGAAAATAAATACAGCCTCACAGGGCTGAGGTGTGAGATGCAGTTGTTGGTTTGCATTCAGGAATTGTTATTCCCTAGCAAAAGGCAATGTGTTGATCCCACTCCAAGTGCAGGAAAACTCAGCAGATGTAGCAATTCAGAGGAATAAACCCTGAGCATTCCCATAGGTTGGAAGATGTCCTCAGAAACACCACCTTGAAGAACAGAGACCTGTGTTATCAGTGCTATCTGGCTTTCTCCTGAAGTTTTTATAACCTAATGGCTTGCTTTTGTCCTCCCACATCTCCTTGACTTCCAGGTGGCACAGTTGGAAGCTTGTTTGAAAACAGAAACCCATTATATCTTTATTTTTATGTCACACATTAAAAATACAACCCAGGCCTGCACTGATCTCCTGACTGGAGCTGCAGCCCAGCTCATGTGTGCTGTGGAGCATGATTACTGACATTACCCACAGAGTTAGTCAGCACATGGGCCATATGCCCCAAGGTGAGCATTCTCCACAGACTGCATGAGCCATTTAAACACCCCAGGGAATTTTTAAATGGGTTGAAGTGCCAGGGGAGATTTAAAGGCACTGTAACCAACACCAACCCTCAGCTGCCAAGGGGTGCAGCTCTGGTGCCAGCATAATCCATGGAATTGCTCTCACATAGTGCACAGGGGCTTCCTGAGCTGGGGAGCCCCAGGGAGCAGAGAGACCCTCTGGGAGCTGGTGGTGGATGTGACAGGGGCTGAGGGCACCCATGCAGGGCTACAAAAAAAAGACCTTGAGGAGGAAGGAGAAATGGGACTGAGCTAAGGTGAAAGTGAAGGTGGTGTCCTTACTACAAAGAACTGTTTCCTTCCCATTTGCTTTCTGATGTATCCTTGGGGATTCATTTTCCATGCTGAAGATGCTTATTTAAAACTGTAGTTTCTCTGGACAAAGAAGGAGGTAGAAGATTGTGGTGAAATGTGCAGTTACCCACAAGTGTGTTCTTCCCTGAGGTGACCTGAGCTGTTTCTCCTTTTGTTTCAAACTTCTAACCTCTTTGACCACAGCCAGAATGCTGTGTATTTTCCACAGCCAGAAATGAGGACAGCAGGCTTTCTTTTTGGAGAAGCAGCCATTTCCAAACAACAGCCAGCCTGAATTACATGTCAGAGCAGCTCTTGTTATGTTCCTACCTGTGCATCATCAGAACAGGCCCAATAAAAAGCCTCGTTTCTCTTTATTTCTTTGTGATTTTACCTCCCCTGTCCATTTGACCTTCTGTTGTCATCCTCTATTTCTTTCTGGCCTAGTGTCTGCTCTGATTTAAAAACTGATGGCTGCAGCACATCCCTCAAAGGGAGAGCAGGACATCCAGAAGAGTCTCTGTGTCAGTGTCTGGAAATGTGGAGCTTGCAGGGGCTGCTCCTTCACTATTTCCCCCTGCAAGGTCTGGGCCTTACTTGCTCTGTGCCTGCTTCATCAAATTCCCTGGAGCTGGGCTGGGATGCCTCAGCTCTTTTCTGCAGTCCTTTTGGTGTTCTTAGCTTGGATTTGGAGCACAGCTCAGCAATGTTTGCTTGTCACGTCCCCACCAGGCTGGGGACAGCAACACAACAAATTCAGCAGAGCTTGGTGATGGGATTTCACCCAAATCATAGAGGGGAAAAAGAAGCAGTTCCGTAAAAACAGAAATTCCTCTGGATGATAAATTCTATTAGAGGAAAATAAATACAAAAGCCAGGTATGAAAGGGGCATATTCTGATTTTTCTCTTGTCTTAGTGTGATTTGAGCATAATTTGACGGGGCTCAGCTAAGCAAGCAGTGGAGAGACCCTGAGGAATGAGGCTCTGTTTGCTGAAAAGTCAACATCATGCCTCGTCAGCAGTAGGAGCAGAGGTGTGAATGAGATTGCATAGAATCAGATCCCTTTCTCCCTGTTGGAAGCTTAAAGAGATTGGAAACATACTTGAAACCAAATAGACAGAGCTGGACTTGCAGACTGTGTAGGCATTTTGATTTTTCTTACCCTTCTCTGGGGCAGATCTCAATGAAGACATCAAAGATGCCCTCAGACAGATCTGTGAAGATAAGACTGGGCTCTAAACCAGCATGCAGACCTGCTGGGTGGAGATGGTTTGAGGCAAAATTAAGACAAAAAAAATAGCAAACTAAGGTAAAGTTGAGAAGTACCAAGAGTTTCTTAGGTAAAGATATCCAGCTGCTCATTACCAGTACTCAGCATATGATCTATCAATATTTATGAGCACAACCCTGCTTGATGTAGGGTCTATGCATTCTCTCCAGTCTAGTTAGTTTGTTTCCCTGCAACTAGAAAACAAAATTTCATAGAAATAAGACATTTTTCAGACAGCTGAAGGATTCCCTGGTTGCACAGAACTTGATGGGAGAGTGAAATGCTAATAATTCTATTGGACAGGATTTAAGGGCTGAATTAAGGAGCAGCAACTATCATCCAAGTGTGGAACAATTATGTCAGTTTATGCCTGAAAAGCCTGAATTTGCACATGTAAGATAGACAGAGATACAGAGCTTGGCCTGCCTAGTGATGGCAAAAGCTGCATTCCTGAGTTGCATGCTCCAAAGGCCATTGAAGGATTTGGCCCTTCAGAGTTATAAAATACAGATACTGGAACTGGAGGTGAGGTCTGGGGATGGTGAATCCATCCTCCTTGCATTTGTCCTGTTGAGGTAATACAAATTTGTCTCCTGGAACATTTCCTCAAGTGTTTTCTTTCTTGTTGCTGTTGGAGTGAGGTGACATTTTTCATGCATAGTCTGGTGGATGTGCCTGAGGCAATGCTGAAACATAAGTCCTCCATCTCATCTGTTTCCCCTGTTCCTGTACAAGTCTTGGGCCGGGGGATGAGCAATAACTCAGTAGCATTTCCAAGCCACAGGGGAATGGCTGGAAATTAAAGGGACACCTTGATAGAAGAGCCATTTGAAGGAATATTAATTAACAGGCAGCAAGTTCTGGACAGTTGAATCACAACTCCAGATGTTCCCATTCTGACTAAATGCTTTAGCAAAAATGTTTAATTGATTGCTATCTTGTGAGCTCTGTGTGAGTGTGATAAAACCCAAGACTGCTGAGCTAGAGGGATTGTCTGATGCTAGCAACAGAGTGCACTCAGTGTTTCTTCACCTTTTGAAACTTGTGCTTTTTTATCATAGGGAATTGAGGCCAGGTTCAAAAATATCCTTTAATTTATGATCTTTATTGTAGTGTCATGGTGCTGTTTGAAGTCACTGGGCCCCACTGTACATGGATGACTTGAAATAAAGAGACATCTGTGATTGGTCTGAAAGGCCTCTGAGTCTTGTTTAATGAGGGACTGCAGATTCAAGGCCTTCCTGATTTCTACATAACTATAGAAAAGGTGCAAGGACAGGAGGGCAGCTGAAAGAAGAAATAAGTCATTAAGATAAAATAAAACCAACCTGAGCTTTTACCCCAGGCTGTAATTGTATCACAGCTGAATTTCAGATATGAAATTATTTTCCTTTGTTTCTTTTTTTTTTTTTTTTCCCTGGCCTTTAATCTCCAACCAAATTCAGAAATGTCGTTCAAGTATAAGGATGTTCTACCTGACATCTTGGGGGCTGGGGTTGCCTCAAAGCACCACAAGGGAAGGGAAGACACATAATAGGTAAAGTGACACTTTGCAATGAAATTATAAAGTCCCAAAGATTTTAGTTGTGTTCCTGCAGCTGGATGGGAAGAGCTTTTTGTTGTAGACCAGATCCAAATTCTCACAATATCATAAGTGTCTTTTCATTTAAGTGAAAGCTGGCATGACCCTAATGGAGATGCTTCTCACCAAAATGTTCTTTTTGTGATGATTAATAGATTGGTTGTGACTTGATCCAAGGTCGTTTCTCAGTGGGGCAAACACATTGATTTCAGTGGAAATATCCTTGACTTTTAGGTCCCATTTCTTTTCCATACTATGAAAGCTAAACTGAAAGTAGTAGAGGAAGTAAATTAGTCCCACGCTTCTAAAAACAGGAATGCTTCTGCTGAAAGTATGAGAAGTACTTAATGGATAAGGTTTCTGTGAAAAAAAAAAAAAAAAAGGAAAAAAAAAAAAAGCCATATTGCCAGGCAATACTAGTGTGTTGTCATGAGAACAGTTTTGTGTTTTATTTGTCCCTTTCCCCTCCAGAATTTCAGTGCATGAAATTCTGTTGTGTTTTAAACTGTTACAAAGACCTCAGAGCTGCCTGTGACAATGGGAAAAAGACAGATTTAACAAGGGGAAGAGGCATGAATGTGATGTGCTGAAACACCCAACAATTTATTCCTTGGTGCTTGGTTATGCTGGATGCTTTTGTTCCAGCTGGGGTCGCTCATCTGTGAGCAACAGACCAATGGCACAAAGTGTCTGCACACAACCTTTGTGTTTCCCTGTCTGTGCCTTCAGAAGCTTCCCAGCTCACTTGACTTGCAGGCATTCTCTGGATGTGCCAGTCTCTGCCAGAACTGAAAACAGGTAAATGAAGGGGAAAAGCCAATCTGAGTGCAGCTGTAAAGTAGAGACTTAATTGTTTTAATATGCAGGAATGTAGGGGTTATTAATTTGCTGTTTTTAAAAATAGCATCTATTTTTAGCTCTCAAAGGTGGTTGTTTCCTAGGGATTAGTGGCAGGCTCTTCTGCCAAGGTGTGTAGGCTGATTTTGGAGAAGCTTCCAGCCAGCCTGGATGGAGGCTGATGTCTTGCAGACTCCTTAGAGCACCCTGGCAAGGGGACACTTCCTATTATACTTGGCCTATAAATGCTACAGATGAACTGTTGCTTTTTCAAGACTGTCCTAATCCTGCCAGCTCAAAGGGAACAGCAGCTCTGGAGGAATCCAAGATGCTTTGGCACCCCTGCTAAAGGACAAACTGATTATGCTGCCTTCTGAGAGCAATGCTGCAGGCCTTCTTGGCAGTAGGGTTTATGGAACAGTGGCTATTTATGTATAAAGCAAAAGAAAGGAATGTGGGATTGTTTTTTTTCTGCATGCAGTTACCTGATCCCATTTGAAAAGCCACTGATCCCTGGCAGAATTGTAACCTTCCAGGCCATGAACTGACTGGCTCACAAGGAACTGGAACCCAAATATCCAGAACATCATGGACTCTGGTCTGGGCATCAAAATCTGAGCTTCTGGCAGGCAGAAATCAAATCCTGGGTTGAACATCTTCGAGTTTGTCAGCTCCCAGGCTGAAAACAACAGACGGTTCCTGCAGCTAACAACCTGCTGCTCCAAGAGAGGAATCAGTGGGAGCAGTTGGGCACTGATGAGCAAAGGCTGAGAGTCTGCTCCACACTGTTTAGAGCTTTGTCATCATAATTAGATCTTAAAATGTGTCAGTTCTGCATGAGACAATTCATCAGTGTGGCCCAGGAGCACGTTTGCTTGGGAGTGTGAGTGTCTGTGACTGGCACCTGAGCTATTTAATGCAGCTGGGACAATGCATTGCCATATCCCAGTTTGTGGGCTGTAGAACGGAATGGGAATGATGAGAGAAGGAAGGACTCTTGCTGCCTTCTAATTTTCACTGCCTTCATCACTTCTGAGCTTAACAAAACCTTCCCCCATGGAGCAGCAACCATCAAAGGCAGTGAGCATAAGGTATTCAAATAAGAGCTTTCATTTCCCATCATAAAAGTTGGCTATAAAATGCCATTTGGGTGTTTTTAGAGAGAAAATTTTTATGTCTGCATTATTTTCATTTCTGCAACTTCTCTTGTCTCAAAGGTTTTTACATTGAGGAGACAAGATGCTGCTCCCCTTTGGGAAGAGGGAATGCAGAGATGACCAGGGATGATTGCAGAAGCTGGGAAAGGAGAACTGGTGGCATGAAGTGGTTCTTCTGGTCTGGAGTCTTGCCCTCACCATGTATCCATGTCATCCAGGGATGCCATGTCTGGAGGACTCCATCCTCAGAGTGCTTTGTCACTATTAAAGCAAGTTTCCTACACTGCCAGTTTGTGGTAGCATGCAAATTGTAGAGTTTTGGAAGATGGGAGAGAAATGAGAAGGGATCTGAGGAGCTATTAATTTTATTTGTGGGCTTTAAAATATATTTTTGCACCCCTATGGAGAAGACAAAATGCACACAGCTTATGGAGCCTGGAGGCTGCTGAATTTCACATGGATTTGAATGCCATCCTCATAACTGTGACTTGGGAACTCATCAAGCCTCAGGACACAAGAAAAATATTGATACTGAGTGCTGGAAAATTCAACTGTGATGATGAGCCTCCCCCAGAACGAGTTATAACTTACCTGGCCACTGCCACAGCAGCGCCAGGACTGTGACCCAGAGTTCACAAACCGTGGGGGGAACCTACTAAACCAGAGAGAGGCTGTGTTTCTGTCTTGGCTGGATTATAAACAGATAATCCCATTCTGTTTTGCAAAATTCCCACTTCATTTACTTTATATGCGAGGGATGCAGTTTTCCCTTCTGGCATGCCAATGCTTTGGGGGATGTGCTGGTCCCTACTGACCATCAATTTCTAATAATGGTGAGGGCTGCATTTCAAGGATGAAACCAAGTAATTCCTCTGTCAGCTCATTGTATTTGTCCCTGGCTAAAAGCCTGGGAAACAATTTTCTTATGACCTACCCTTTGATGATAGTGAACTGTTTTATGCTGCTGCAGTCTCCCCCATATGCTTGGCTTTGACTGATAAAGCTCAGCTGAGAGAGAAAAAATAAAAACCACTGCTGATGTGCATTGCTGCTGCTGGCAAAGGCCAGAGCCCTGCATGGGGCCCCCAAAGAGGAACAAGAATCTATCTGTTGAGATTGAGCCTGATTTAATTCTTCTTATAAAGCATCTTGGCAACTGTCTGGATCTGACAGGTTGATAATAAGACTTTCCCTCAATGCAAAAAGGAAAGTAATTTACATTGGCTTCACACCTCTGGCAAGCAGGAAAGATCCTGCCCTACGTTAGCACAAATGGGGAGCAGACGTGAGAGCGAGAGCAGGCAGCACCAGGGAAGGGGGGAAGGATTGCTCCACGCTTGAGCAAGCACAAGAAAATGCCATTTGGAAAATGTCAATGGCTGAGAGCTGGGCTTGGAATCAGCATTCTGTCCATGGCAGCGGTTTGGAACATCTTTCCAGCCAAATCCTGAAGGATCACTCGCAGGAGGAGCAGCAGCTCCACCTGATTTCATTTTGCTCCATTTAGCCCAGCGCTCCTGCTGATACACTGCTCACTCTCCCTTGTTACAGCACCAGCACCCAGCTGCACTAAGGTTTTATTTTTTGTTTTGTCATTTCATTAATAAGCATCTGACAGTCTCCAGGAGAGGACAGTGACTCTCATTGAGTGGAGAAGGGCTCTCCAAGAGGTGCAAGGATGCAATTACCCAGCCTCTACCTCCCCCAGTTCCTGAGACAATGCTATTCCCAAGAGATCTAACAACCTGTATTGTGTCCCACCCTAAACCTGCTGTCACAATAGTTCTGGTTCTGAGTAAGGGCCTTGTAAGCTGGGCCCTCAGCAGCTTTCTGCTGGTTTCATACCTCCAAAACATGAGGCAGCCTCTCCATGCCTCATACACAGCCTGGATTGCCCCTCTGCACAGTGCCATGGGAGCTAACAGTTCTGTGATGGAAAATCCCCAGGTGGAAGCATGCCAGGACAGTGCCATGTCCCTCAGGGAAATGGTATTCAGAAAGTTTTGCTCTTTACAGCTTACCAGCTTTAAAGGCTTCTGTTCCTCCTGTGAAAACTGAGCTGGGAGGTGGTAGGGAGAGGAGAACTGGGTTTATGTAAAGCAAACAAAAGTGGGTGGGTGATGAGAGCATCTACTTTACTTGTTCCCTGGCCACTGGGATCATGCAGAGGTTTTGGGTTTTTTTCTGTGGCAAGGCACTGGCTGGGCCCTAGGGCTCTTTCTCTTGGAGTGCTCTCTGTTACAGGGATGTTTTTTGGAGACCTCATACTCAGCCCAGGGCAGTGTAGGCAGGGGGACTCCCGAGAGCTTTTAAATGCCCTGGCCAACCTTGCTGGATGGGGGAAGGAGGGCACTCAGGTGCAGAGAGGTACTGGAGGCTCCTAGGAAGCAGAGCAGGAGAATACCTTGTGCTGTGGGGACACAATCACTAGAATGTAAACTTGCTCCCTGACTCCTGATTTAATCTGGCTTTAGAGGAAACCTGTGTTAAAGTGTGCACTGGTGTATTCCATCTTTGAGAAGTGTCACACAGCTGCTTTGGGGAAAGTGAAGCTCATACCTCAAGGCTGTGGCTGATTTAGGGTGTTGGCAAGGGTGAGTAGGGCCAGAGAGTAAGGGGAGGTGTTGTGTGGCAGGTGGGAAGGTTCAGGTGGGAGATGTGAGAGGTGGATCTCATGGGATTTTGTTCGATGTTGCCTAGAAGGTACCACATAGATGGTACATGGGCCATGTTGGGGGAAATAATCTCTAAAGATCAGGAATAAAAAAAGTTTACTGAATATTAGTAATAATAATATTGGAAGAGCAATGTAACTAGCTGTGGAGATTGCACCCATATCTTAGCTGAGCTGTGCTGGCAGGGCAGGGTGCCTCGTTCAGGGGTCTTAAACACTGCCTGTCATTGTGCCAGGTACATACAGGACCCTGAGAGGGAGGCTCAGCCCTTACAACAATCCTTACAAATGAGAGATCCTGCCTGAAAGCAAAAGAGATGAAATTAAGACAAGTGCAAAGCACTCCTCTGGGGCAGGCAAAGCAGAATACACAAACACAAAACAGGGAATGCACAATGAGGCATCTGGAGAGGGCCGGGGTTGCTCTGGTTCACAAGTAGAATATGAATCAACCCTGCAAGGCTGCTGCAAAACACCTCATTGTATCCAAGATTGTATTAACAAGAGTGCTCTTTGCCAGACTCGTGAGGCAATGATTACAACCTGCTTGGGGCTGACAGGGCTTCAGTCAAGTGTGGGTGTCCAGAACTGCTGTGGAATTTTATCTACACCCATTAAGGAATTTGGAGAGCCCAGGGTGAAGAAAAGCCTAACAACAAATCAAGTGAATGATAAGAGGTCAGGCAAACAAGTCCTGTGGACAAAGATTGAAGGCACCACATCAGCTCATTTTAAGAGAGAAGCTATGGAAATGGGATCAGTCAGTCTTCCTCACAGGAGGAGTACTTATAAAAAAGCTGATGATGAGTCATTCTCCACGGTCACTGCTGTAAGAAAAAGAAGGTGATTGAATTCATGGTGAAGACTTAAGATGTTTATTAGGAAAACCCCTCTAATCCCTAGAGAGCTAAAACTCTAAAACAGGCTGTCTAGGAAAGATGTGGCATCTTCTTTCCTAGTGAGTTTTAGGAGCAGGCTAGACAAACAACTGTTATTTAAGTATGTTTGACAAACAACTATTATTTAAGTTATTTAAATATATTTGATCCTGCCTCTGATGATCCCACAGAATGCCTTTCTGCCATATGTAACTATAATTAAGCACAATATAGAACACAGACGTTTCCTCGAGGAGTTAAAACCCCATCTATAAATAGAGAAAGTCTTCATCTTTAGTGGTAAAACTAGGTTGAACGTGCCTTATGTGACAGCTCTTTTCATATATCATTGTGGAGCAAACATCAGGAGGAGAAGGAACTCTTTAAACCAAAGAACAGCACTGCTGTAACAACATGAGTATAAAACTGGCCAGGCATAAATTAGGCAGGAAATTGAAAGAAAGTTTCGAACTGTCAGAACAGCAATGTTCTGAAACAGCCTTTCATAATGGGAATGCTAGAGGCAAAAATCAGAACTTGTTTTTAAAATAGAGCTTGCTAAATTAATTCAAAGGATATAGAGAACTACTGCCTGTCATAGCACAGTGCAGGACTAGGAGATCCCTTTTGTTGCTGGATTTTAGGAGCTGAGAGGAGGAGAAGTATTTTTTGTGCCAGTGGGACTGTTTTCTGCTCTTTATTGACACAAATGTGCCTCTTTCATCCCTCTGCTTTTTCATGTGTGAGGCAGTTACTGACATTCCTTTCAAGATCTGAAGGTCAAGTCTCTGTTTAAAACTACATAATTGCATTAAGGTGAAGGAGGGAATTCCAAGTTTGGGAAGACCTTCTTGGAGACAACTGCAAACCCTCAATTGCTGGGTGTCCTCTTGACTTTTCCAAGGCTGCACTTAGTGCTGATTGGGTCAATGCTATTTGGGGCTAATGTGAGCAGCTGGGAGAACTGCCTCAGTGAAGAGCTGAGCCACTCTAGTCTGATAAACTGGAGCCAAACCTCATGGCCCAGAGGGTCACAGCTTGGCAGCTTAGGTGGGGCAAGGTGAGGTGTCAAAGAGGGACAAGAAACTGCTGCAAAGGGATGCAGTGTGCCAAAGGCAGCTAACAGGACAGCACAGGCCCTGTGCCAGCAGAGGAACTTAATTTCCTTGCTGACAAATGAAACAAAGATGTGATTGGAAGTGCCACGTGTTGGAGGTATGAGCAATTTCCCTGTAATCAATCATCCAAACCAAATTGTTTTCATTTCTTTGCATTATTTAGCACCTTTTTGATGGCAGACAATATGAGCTGGATTTTGTTTTTCACCCGTCCCTAACACTGATGTGATTTGTGGGCTTTGGCAGAGGGATGCTGGGGTGAAGGGAGGCTGAACTGGGCTTCTCTATTCAAAAAACTTGGCAAAGAAAACGTCTGTGATTATCAGCTAATCATTCAGACTGAGACGTTGTTTGTCTGCTCCTATTAGGTCTGTGAAGTATCTGGCTTCGAGAAGCTGACAGTGAAACACCTCCAGGAGAGGATGTCAGAAGCAGAAGGAAGCCAGTGAGGAGGTGATAAGGTAGAGCTGAGTTTGATAAGAGCCACTGACTCCTCCAGTAATTGCAAGAAAGGTGAGACTGATTATTAGACCTATCAGCTCTCCTGAGGTATTCCCAGTTGTGTGAAACTTTTGATGTGGTTAGAGACTGTGCAAGGAGGGCTGGTTCATGTGTCCTGGGCTGAACTTTATGCAAGGGTTCTCTTTCTTTTCCTGGTGGGAAATGTACCTCCAAGATCTCGAGGGCTATTTTACTGTCCCTTGAGCAACATGGGGGATATGAGAGAGGAAGGAATTGGCTGCAAGCATCAGCATAGATGAATCCAGTGACAGATTTGTTTCCTTACATGGGTTCTGCAGCTGAGACTTTTGAGGGAGAGCTGCTTGGTGCAAACATAATGAAATGGAAGGTTGTGAGGAGATATATCAAGAATAAATCTACTACAGAGGAAATACTTTTCATCCCTTTTAAGTCTGATGACTTTGGCCCCGTTTCAAGTCATGGCTAAAGAGCCTGTTTGCACCACACAACATGTCAGCTAGAGCCTGATTTATAGGAGGGCCTCCTGCAAGGGTCAAGTAGGTCCTTGTGTCCTTACTGAGAGAGGAGAGGCTTTTTCCTTCAAGCAGGTTGAGCAGGACATTCTCATGCATTAAATTCAAAGCTGCCCTTAAGCTGCCTTGTACCATGGTGTGTCTCTGGAGGCATCACAGTTCATAGACAAGATGCAGATCTCTGTCTGTGTGTGACCTGCGATGCAAAAATGTCCTGAAACCTGCAAATGGAGCCTGTCCCACTCTGTGATGCTCCCCAAGAGATGCTTAGACTGGGAAAATGTGATCCCCTGGTGGGTAACTGGTAGGTGACTGCTGGAAAATCTCTGCTCAGCACATCCCAGAACAGCCCAGTTTTACTCCCCATCAGGGCAGCAGGATGCAAGAGCTGTCTTTCAGAGAGAATTTTAAGACGGACAGAGTTGGAGATCAATTTAAGGATTCATTTCTGCTCTTAGTACAAAGGCTTCTATATTTGTTTAGATGTCACTGGTGTGTTTCAATTTTGATTTATCTGGCTTTCTAACAGTCACTTGTGATGTGGTAATCATGTGAGTGTGGGGGTGTTGGGGCTGCTGGTTGCTGTTAAATCTGAACAAATACAATCCTGGGAGCCTGTGCAGTTAACCCTGGGAATTACAAAAGCATCAGGACCTCCTAGGATGTACAGGTAAACAAGAAAGGCACGTTGGCTGTATCACTGACAAAGCACACGAGCTCCAAGCACAAACTCACCTCTCTGTGGCTCAGCTCCTTGTACAAGAAATAGGGATCATGATACTTTTCCTCCTGCCTTTCTGCTTTGCCTGTTTGGCTGGTTGCTGGTGAACAAGGAGTGCTCCTTGCGGAGTTTTTGTACAAAGCTTTGTGCACCTCCCCTGATCCCAGCAGGGGCTCTCGAGTGCCACTGGGTTCGAGTGAGCAGAGATGTCTGAACCCTGTTGGAAGCAGCAGCCTGTGCAGCACCAAGGTGTTGGATTAGGCTTGTGCCTGACAGGCTGTAATGCAGTCAAATCTCACCGTAATAAATGGTGCTTGTAACCAACCACCAGTTTACAGGCACCCCAATGCTTATTTTTCCACTGCTAATTAGTTCTTGATAGGGCAAATGCTTACATCAAGTCGAATGGATACAAAGATCTTTGTTTTCCTGCTTTTTTCCCTAAGGGTACTTCTTCCCTTCTCCTTCATGTCTTTATTTGCCTTTTAAACTGCCATTTAAATGTTGAGAAGTGCAAAGCCTCCAAGCACAGGGTATTTATGGACAATTCAAATTGAGTGTTTTTCCTCATTATTCTGGGATGGTGAATTCCCTCTCCTTTTATAGTTACTATCAAGGTATAATGAAAATTTAGTTGGGCCTCTTGATGGCCGCTTTGTTCAATACCAAAAGCCTTTATATCTTCTTTTACTTCCTCCATCCTCTTTCTCCTGATCTTTAGAAAAAAAATAAATCTCACCTTCTGATCATGATGCTTGATATTTCTAAGTTCGTTTAATTAAGCCTGGTTTTCCTACATTCTCCTCAGCCTCACTTGCCACTTGTCTCTCAGGTCAGATTTCAGGAGAAGCTTCAAACTTCAGAATTTATTCAGGTGAAACCAACAGAAAACATGGGCTCTTCAGAAATATGATTGTTTGCTTGTGAGGATTTGGAGGGCAGGAAGAGGAGCAAAAGCCATTTAATTCATCTAAGCAGAGGAAAAGGCAATCTTCCACACACAGACAAAAGATGCAACTAGCTAAATGCTTAAATAATGTTTGAGGTAAGGTAATGTGTTTGTCTGGGGAATACTCTGCAGTAATGAAAGGAACATTTCCCTGTCTCTGAGCTGTTGGTGAGGGCTGGCACTTGGGTGGAGGTAACAAACCGAGAAACAGCGTTTTGCTTTGCCGGGCTGGTGAAGCAAACCATGCTGCTGATGCTTTAACCATGAAACCTTATGTGGAATTACACAGTCAACAAGTCTTTAGTGTTATTGGGATGTGAAGAGGTTTAACCATCACTTTGGCTTGGAATTCACTGAAGCCCTGTTGCCTCAGTTAAGAGTTTGCTTTCTTTTATTGGGAAGCACAAGGTAGGGACTAGAAATGGGGAGGGGTTTTGCTGTGTCCCATCCCTACTGGGGATCTTTCTTTGCCCAAACTGCCCTCTGTGCTTGGCTGGTCTTTGCTGGCAAAAGTACAGCAGTACTTAAATACCGTACTCAGGTCACTTTTATGGTCTCAGAATTAAACTTGGATAGGGATGTGCTGGCAGAAGTGGAATCAGCATGTGCTGGACACTTAACTGCTTGTTCATGTGTGCTCAGGGAGGTCGGTGTGCATGTGAGAAGAATGAAATTACTGGCTTTGCTCTTTTCTGTCCCCTCTCCAGTTCCAGTGATCAAGCCTTTGCAACCACCAGAGCCAGCACACACATACAGGTCCTTGAGAATCACCTCCCTTAGATGAAGGGCCAAAAAAATTCCACCAGCTCCTGCTGGCAGAGTCATTAAAATCTGCTTCGCTGAGCTTTCAGCAGCAGAGAAACTCATCCTAAGATGCTCTGTGAGAAAAGTTCAAGTCACAATGGCGGCCACGGTCTGAGCAGCTTTACCTCCCGGTGTGAGCTCGTGATTACACGGCGGTGATGGAAGGCTTAGTCATAGCAGCGGGTCTCCGGGAAACCTCGTGTGGGGAATGCTGCCTTCAGGCAGCAGACAGTGCTATCAGAAGCCTACCAGGGACATATGCAAAAAATGGGAGCTTAATTGCCAAATTTCCCCTTTATCTTAACATAATTAACAAGCTGGTGTCTCTGCGGCTCTGGTTTAAGGGAATGCTCAGAAATGTGTTATGGATGTGTTAAGGAGGATGGGAGTTTTGTTACTGTGGCTCCTTTCATAAAATATCAGATATCTAAAATATTGCTGGATTATTATGGTTTCTTATAAAACATGCCAACAAAACAGAAGCTTTGCTATCAACTTTCTTGTGATATACTCGTCTCTCCTCCAGCACTTGATATGCAATGAGGTTTAGTTGATCATTCTCTTGTAGCAAGAAATAGACTTCATCTTTTTGGATGAGATGCTCCTCGTAGTTGGGGCTGGCAGCTCTCTGTGAGTGGTGACTCACAGGCTCATTGGACAGGCATCCACACAAATAAAAAATTCAGCAGGCTGGTCACAGCGTAAGGTGCAATGAATGGGATGACTCAACACTGCTGTCTTGCAGCATTGCATGCAAACTACCCAGGAGATGGTGCCTGGCACCACCCATAGGTGAAGACTTGAGGAAAAATAACTCAGCTCAGTGTCAGGTGGAAATCCACCAGCTCTGACAACCTCTGCCTTTGCATCCTGTGCTCACAAAAGTCTGTTTGGTGTGTGACCCAAGAGGCATTTTGCTGTAAGGGCTCTCCCTCTGCCCTGTTCAGACATCCTTGCTTTGCAGACACAATTGTTTGGCCACAGCAGTGAGAGGCAGAGCTCTGGAGTGTGAAGGCGAGCTTGGCTGAACCTGGGTGCAAGTCAGGTTCAAGCAGGACTTATCTCAGGAGGAACTGGCAGTGTTTTTGGAGGCAATACACTCCCAGCCCCTTTGAAGCCTTATCAGGGATCTGGCTGTTTTATCTATAATGACTTTTCATGCAGGATGGCTGCTGTACGTTGCTCATGCAACGAGTATGCACAAATCATCCTGGTTCTTGGAGTGATAGGTGGAATTGCAAAACTGCACTTAATGACTGAGTGACAGCCATCTGTGGTACGTGCTTTCAATGTGATATCATGAAGGATAATATTTTCTCCTGCCTGTGAAGCTGAAAGAAACAGGGTAAGGGGGAGATGATCTCTTGGGTTTATTTGCTTTGCTTTTAATTGATTTTGGAGATTAAAGCTAGAGTGAAAATATCAGCTTGAAAGCCCTGAGTGCTTCTGTTTTTGTCAAAGGATGTGCATGGGAAGCATATTGTCAGCCTGCCTGGGCCCTGACCAGAGGCTGTCAGGACAGTGTTGGTTAGTCCAAGTGATGTTGTTATGGGGGATATGACATTGTTTTTACAAGCTCAATGGACTATAGAAGCTAAGTGCTTGAGATAGAAAGTACTGAAGGCAAGAAAGACTACATAAACTTTGGATCTGTCCCTCACAGACAGATGCAGGCAGAGCAGAGACCCTGATGTCCTCGTGTTGCTGTAACTTAGTCTGCAATAGACCCTCTCCTGTATTAGATCTGATTTTTTTGAGAAGCAGAAACCATTCTTGTGGCAGGTGTTTATCCGTTTCTTTGGTGTTCACCCATCTGAATGCTTGGGTGAACACAGTGATGGCTTTACAAGCACATGTGATGACTGGATAAGTCCTTCCCTTGCCATTCAAAAAAATTCTGTAGAAAATCTGCTCTCCCCTCTGCCCCAGCAAGCAGTACCTGCCCAATGCTCCAACAGCCTTGTACTGGAGGTGATGAGACCTTAGAAACACTGCTGAGCATTTGTCTGGGAAAGACAGACATGGAGATAAAGCCCCAGCCCTTGAGCTGTCCCTCAGGGCAGATCAGGATTTTGGAAGAGCTTTAGCTCTAACCTGAACCCAGCCACAGCTATAGCATTGGTCTGTTAACAGAGGTGGGGGAACTATATTTTGGGGCAGGGTACCATAATGGAAGCTTGATTATTAGAGAACTGGTCTCTCATCTTCATTTTGTTGTTATTATGGATACCGTTTCTTAATTGACTTTGAAAGCTGGCTGGTGTTTTACACACTCAACTTGCTTTACACCCGGTGTAACATCCTACTTCAGTCTACAATGTGTTTAATAAATGAGCACTGCAGCCATCCTGCTGGGGAGCTGACTTTCTACACCCTCTGCAAACACACACATGCAAAATGCACTTTCCTTGATCTGTGGATGTTTTTTGAACAGAACGTTATGCAATAACCAAAGCAAAATATTTGTCCTTTGCAATTTGCCCCTAAAACTTCCGCCTGTCCTGACTCTATTCCTAACCTCTCTGTTTTTCTACCAACTTCTTTGGGCATCTAAAAGTTATTACCACCAATTAGAACACCTTTGAAGGGGTTTCTCATAACTATCAAAGTGTTACTTGCATTAGCATCAACAAAGGCTTCCCAGTGAGAAGATGAAATGTTTGTTGGGCTTTTTTCCTGGGCAAACTGGGCCCTGGCTCAGCTTTCAGTTCAGTGACATTTCTATCACATAGGAGCTCCATGTTTCTGTGCCTTCCTCCAGATGCAGCTTTTGCAGGAGTGAATGCCTGCATCTGCACACCCTGAGCTCTGCTTAGGCACTGAGATAAAGTGCTTTGAAGATCAGAGGGGATGAGTCTTTGTAGCTCTGATTAGGATGTACCCCACGGAAGGAGCGTTCCTGGGCACTGAGTATGGAAGGGCTGGGAATCCTTGGTTGACCAGTGTTCAGAGATACCATGGAAATATCAAGCTGGAGGGCTATAAGTGAACCCATCTGTCACAATAATAGCACAGTTTCCCCAGCAATGGGTGTTTTCTCTGTATTGTGCTGTGGCCTGGAGCTGGTCTGGAAAGGATCCAGGATCACAGCAGTCAGCAGGTGAGGCTGGAGTCTGCTGACTGATGTGTGTGTGTGTTGTTTAGAGTTGCTTAGAGAGTTAGGTCAGGGCTGGCATAAAGAAAAGAGGGCAATCTTTATTACTGGGCTGATAATTTGTTGGAGGCTGTATGACAATTTTGTCCAGGCCTGTACCAGGAAGGTGAGGGCACATGCCCTGCAAATGACTGTCCAACCCATGACCTGTGTGAACGGGCATCTCCCTCTGAGAGCAGCAATTTGTGCTCTCTCATCCTGCTCTTGCTCAGTTGTTTTGGTGTTTTCCTTCTTAGCCATTCACCCTAAATCTCTCTCCTACATAATACCTCTTTCAGCACATGCCTGGCAGGTCACACGAGGTGAGCAGGCCAGGCTTCTGGGATGGGCAAGACATCAGAGTGACTCCAGGGCAGAGGAAACAGCCTTAAATGATATTGCTGCTGGGAGCTTAGCACTTTAATGGTAATGGCTGTAATGACCTGCATTTTCTCTCAGGAGGGTGATGTGATGCTCCTCCTCAAGATTTTGATGAGTCAAAAAGAAAGAAAGAAAGTTAAGGTATTTTTGCTTGTGACACATGACCCTTGCTCTGTGGGCAAGGATGTTTTCTCGTTGGTGTCTGTTCCTGCCATACTGGCAACAGGCTCCACACAAGATCACAATTTAGCATCCCCTGTGTCTTTCCACAAGGCTTTAAAACAGCAGAAGTCCTTTCCCCGAGCTGCTGACAGGTCAAGCATTCAGGCTGATGGCTGTACAGTTAATGTGAGATGTCAAGGGACATGCAAGCAGCCGTCTTTTGATCCGTGCCAGTTCCAGCCTGTGTCAGGGACTTTGATTAGGCTAATTTCTTTGGGAATCTTGAAAAAGCCATGGGTGATTCTGTGTTCTCTGAAGGCCCTCTGGAAACCCATTTGCATGATTAGCAAAAGTTGCATATGCAAATGAAAATCCTGTGCTTGCAGGACCACTGATCATGTGGCTGCAAGCATCATTCCCCTCAGTGCTCCAAACAAAATCCATGAACACTCAGCCCTTCCCACCTGGAATTCATTCTCAACTGCTCCTGTGTAATGCATTTCTCTTCTCTGCATATCTCTCAGGTGTGACACTGCAGCTGTTTTGGTGGATTGCTTCTTGTAATCTTTCTTCTTTCTCAAATGGTAAACTTGTTCCTGATGTAATTACCCTGATAAAGTTCTGTGGCATGAGGGATCATCCTTAACGGCACTGCTGCTCTTGGCTGCAGACAAGAGGATGTTTTATTTCAAACTTTTGTGGGAAGAGTAGTAAACAGTAAACAGTTTTGTTTTCCCCAGCATCATCTTCCTCTGCATTGTCTGGCAAAGAAGATGGTCCCTGCATCCATCTTAGAGTACTGAGGTTCCCTTAGGACTTCTCTGCAGCCTTAGGAACTCTCTCTGCAGCCTGCAAGAACAGCAATGAAGTGCTGGAAAGTGCTGGTTCTGTAGGAGACTGAGGTGTTGTCATGGTCCGGCCAGCCCTGAAAAGCAGTGGCTCTGGAATAACAGGGGCAATGCCATGGTGAGGGCCATTCCCTGCTGTAAGCAGAGGAAATCAAAGCACGCTTGCAATGAATGCAGGAGGAGTTTTGTACGTACTCCTTGCCTGAATCCTGTGTGTCCAAGTGTGGGGAAGTCTTAGAACTGTATGATTCCATGCATTTCTGAGTAAGAGGGACATTGGGATGGTCGGAAAACAGGTTTGGGGCCAGTCTGGCACATTCTCTCTTTTTACAAATGTCTGTGACCTAGCTTGTCTTTTCCATGTAAAAAACGCCACACAACTACTCCCTCTCTGAAGGTCATTTTTACTATTTGTTTTCACTAATGTTTTTTCACCTGATAATCAGAAGCTGCCACAACTGCAGCTTCCCAGGCTCCATTGTACTGCAGGCTGTTTGAAATGCTGCCTCAGACCAACATACAATAAACACAGAATCCATGGGAAAGAGGGACAGAAACAGGTGAGTTTCTGGCATGATAGAGGAGCAAGGAGTATTCTGGGTTTCTGAAGGAACCTCACTGCACTATATCCTTGAGCAAAGGGGAAAGTGGGATGGAAAAAACATCAAATAGTGACAACCTAGTGATGCATAAGGAATTTGCCAGTTTGAAAGAAAGATTTGGAAGGTGCCAGTTTTTTGGGAATTTAGTGGGGTCAGCAGGGATGATGCCACTTTGCATGAGTGTGAGATCAAGGACTGCAGGTCATTTTGGGGTCAGCAGAAGAGTTTTCAGTGCCTTTTCCTGCAACTCTACAAGCTGCACAGAACTCCTTACCTTTCTCATGCCAAGTCCTTTCTTAGCCTACAGAATGTTTTTTTTTCTAGTTTATATCCCTTCTGCCTGGGGAAAGGTCAATAGATTCCTGCTCAGCAAATGTGGCTGCATCCTCTCCTCCAGCATTTTGTGGGAGTGTTCTTGTCACCCTGCTGTACATTTTTAGGAGCCTGAGCAGCCTGTGAAACCCAGGGATCCTCCAGAGGCCAATTTCCATTAATTTGGTCCTCTGTGATCCTCAGGACTGACCCTGATAACTTCTACAACCCCACCTGCAGCAGGAGGAGCCAGGGGAGCTCTCCGGTTGTATTTCTTCACTGACATGGCTCTTCAGCACTCAAGGACAGTAATTGAATGTAATGTCCAAACCCCAAACCAGCCTGCAAATCCCAGCACTGTGAACAGGAAGCTTCAGCAGAGCTGTTTCCATCATCTTATCTCTCACAGACAGTTACTGTGTTCTTGATGTAATTACAGTGATAAAACAATGTGACATAACTGCTGGCTTCTATCGTGGTATCACTGCTGTTGACTTAAGTGACAGGATAATAATTTTATAAGAGACCTTTCATTTTTTTTTCCCCTGGCAGCCACTGGCAGTGTTTAAGCATGGGAGCTGATATCTGTGATAAAGCACATTATGCACGTTCCACAAGTCCTAAAACTTTTTATCAGTTTTATTTATGCACTGCTCTTCCAGGTGAAATCTCCATATGTTCCTGCAGCATCGAGGCAGTGTCTCTTCCCAGACAGATCAGGGTCTAGTGTTTGCACAAATGGGCTGGAGCTGCAATGGCAGCAGTCAGTCATGGGTGGTGTTTGGGAGAGGAGAGAGAGAAAAAGGCATTTTTCTGCACAATTCCCTCTGTTTTCCATCACTGGTGCATTGCAGACATGCCAGTCCCCCTACTCAGCTGGAGGAGGTGTCCTTGGGATGGCTTCTGTGAGAAAGCCTGGTTAAAAATGAGCCATGTGAAGAGGATTAGAGTGCACTCAGACACCTCCTGGTTTTAATATATCAAAGCCCTGACAGTGTTGCTCCAGCTGAGCTGGGGAGGTGCAGCCCAGAGGCAGACTGTGTGGGGAAAATTTCAAACCAATGGGAATCTAATCATATATATTTATGTCCCTGCACTTCCTTGTCTCAGCTGCACATTTATTGATGTAGTGTCACAGGAGTGCAGAGCCTTGCTGATCTATGCTTCGTCTGAGGCTGTCAGCCAAACCTCCCGGGGGAGCACAGGCCAGTGGCTCAGGGGGGACATGTGCTGCTCCTGGTCCATCCTGCAGCCATCCACTGCCTAAAAATACCTGGGAGTGCAAAGCATAGATCTTCACAGTGACTCAGGCATATGGGAAAAGCACTGCTCTTCTCCAAAAATATTTCCAGGTAATGCAACAGGGCTGTGCACAAAGCAGGGCCCTTCCAGGAGCACTCATGGGATCAGATGAGCTGGTGGGACTTGCTGGGTGTTTTCTTAGCCAGACAGCCTGGATGAGAAGATCCCTCTGGGGGATCCCTGTGGCTCTGCTGCAGGGACATTGGCTCCCTGTCCATTTTGGATGGACAAGCTTAGGTATGTAATACTAAAAGCTGGAGGGGGAGATGCCCTCATGAGCTCTGTGTGCAATATTGCTTGTGCAAAACAGTGAAAATACATTTTGTTTATCTGTGCAGAGTTGTCAGGAAGGATGATGAACTCAGAAAATCTAGTTATAGGCAGATTGAGTGCTCGTTTGCAAGATTTTGGATATTTGGATTATTTATCTACCTCCCTTTTTTTTTTTTCTGTTCATTACAAGACATGATAATGTCTGGAAGAACTGATATTTGCATTTGATGACAATCAAATAGAGAAAGGAATCATCCGAGAATATTAATGGGCAGTGAACCTTACAGGGTTTATGGTTTGAGCTTGTCAAAATGACTCTGCGAGGAGTTTTGACAGTCTGCAGGTTTTGAAGATTTTTTCCCTTGCTTTAAACCATCCCAGAGTGTTTGTATGAGGAATATGTTTTTCATTTGGACAGTTCAGAATTTTCTGGTGTTTTCCTCTCCATCCAAGCAGTAGAGGAGGAGGGGGAAAGCTCTAATTTGGTATAAAATGATTTTCCTGTCTTTGATTTCTCTTGGAAAATAATACTGACAAACTGGGGCAGGGTGGGTGGACAGTTCTCTGGAGAAGTAGTGTGGACTTAAAATTCTGGCTTTAAAAGCTGTAGTCAGAAGCTGAAACCATCATGTCTTTCCCAACAAGAGTAATTGGGAACGGGTGCATTTCGGAACTGAGAGAGAAATCCCAAAGCGAGCTTACAATAGTTCCTATCCTATCTTACACTGGGCAGCCTCCTTCTCCACGTTTTACCATCACCTCCAGGGAAGAAGGGAGGTCTCTGGCTGATGCAGGTGTAGCTGCAGTTGTGCCCCATTGCCCTGTGCTGCTGTGGGGAGTTTCCTTGCTGCAGCATGGGAGCAGCAGGGGCTGCTCTCTGCTGTGCCTCTCTGTGCTGCTCATTTGTGACACTGTCCCCCGTGGCAGTCCCTAATGACAGCCTGAGCAGCTGAAACAGGTACCACGGGTGAGAGAGGGATGTAACTGCTCTTTTAATGCTTCTTTTGTAGTCCTTTCCATCTGTACTGAAGGTGTCTGTTTAATTCCAACTGGCAACTGCCCTGACTGTCACTCCCTGGGAGATTTTGTGTTTAGGTGCCCTCCTGGGCTTTTCAGGCAATGAAGTGGTGGCACAGGGCCATGATAAACAAATGTCTTTAAAAATTCCCTGCGTTGCTATTGAAGTGTTGATCCTGCTGGACGTGGAGCCCATCACACAGAGGAGCAGGACAGCTTTTCACCTGGCACTGTCATCCTCCCAGCCAGCAGCTTTTGTGTGGCTCTGAGCTGTAGAAGAGCCCCAGACAATGGAAAAAGGGATATTTTGACAATAACTCTTCATGTGATTGACCTCTTACTGACTGGAGCCACCAGAAAGGATCCTGGGGCTTATTAGGGCTACAAAAGGACGAGGTCTGTCCTGGCTCTTGGTTGCACATTGGCTGCTCATTGGAAATGATGGGGGCGGAAAAAGCTGGGGAATGAGGAAGAGGGGCAGATTTAGGTTTGGGATAAATTCATATTGTGTGGATGAGAGCATAACAGACTTCTTCCCCAGTTACACAAATGGGCCAACAAGAAATGAGATTGTGCCTTTCCTTGTGCTGAGTTTAGCCATTGCCATTGATAAGGGGTGGTAGGATCATTCCAAAACCTTGGGCCTATTAGCAAGCACGGGCTAAATTTTATTTAGCTCAGGGCTGTGGTTCATGAGGCCAAGAGCTGGTGAGAAAAGTCAGAGCTAAAAGTGGGATGTTAGTTACCTCTGAGTGCAATAACACAGCTGTTACCACCATGCAGGTGACAGACACTGGCACTTCAAGCAGCCCAGGGTGGAGACCCAGATGTGCTTTAGACCTTGAGCAATTCCTCTTCTTGCTTAGTCCCTGGTCCATGAGCAAAAATATCCCTTATTTCCCAATGATAAATATTGGGCGAGTGGTAAAGATATTGGCTGCAGTTCTGTGTGTCTGCATAGGGAAACATGGTGAAAAACAGCTCTTGAGAAGCCAGCAGCTCCAAGGTGAGAGGTGCTGTCTTGTCAAGGTCCAAAGCTGCCAGTGAGGAGGGAGCTGGTGGCCTTTGGCCAGGCTGCAGGATGCTCTCTGCATGCCCAGTGCTGGGCAGAGCACAGTAACAGGAAAACAGCTGTTGAAACTCCTTTTTCAACATAAATATAATAATAAAACCTCTTACAAATAGCATCATGTACAGATATTTTCATAACTAGTGCTGAAACCAGAGAGAAGCATGGCTTGTATGAGTGACTGGGGAATGCTCAGTGTGTGAGCTCAGCAGGGGATGCCCAGGGGGGAGATGGAGACTTTAGGTCTGCTCTGCAGAGGCACATGAAGTGGGGACCAGCTCGGGGAGATGGGGGTTAAGGTGCTGCACCACACCACCAGCACGTGGGAAGGCTCCTGCTCCCACCAGGATTTTCTTCATTCACCACCCCACCTGTTTTCTTCTCTCTTCATTTCCTCTCTCCTGGGGTTGCTTATCACTGCAGTTCCCCTGGCCTCTCTCCTGCCATCCCTCCAGCATGAAGCTCTCTACAAGAAAGGCCTGAAGCCAGCAGGGATTTCTGTGATCTTTTCATCTTTTAGCCCCTTGGTTCACCCAGCAGATGGGCTGTGGAAAGGACTCCAGCAGTGTTTTCTTCTCTTGGCAGTGATGAATGTCCTCTTGCTCCGTTTCCACTTCCCAAAGCATGGGTCAGCTTCAGGGACAAGCTTTCCACTGTTGTGTATGTGATAGTATTTAGAGCAACCTCAACCACATGAGTGTGTTCAATGGCTTATTGCAGCATCTGAAAAGGATTTCAGGCCTTCCTGTAGTCTTCTCCTTCAAAAGGAATTCTGTTAGGATGGTCCTGCTGCTGAGGGAGGTCAGGTGTACAGTTCTGTGAAGGAGTTGAGGGGAACCAGCCTGTGTTTTAGTTATATAGTGCAGTGCAGGCACTCTGTGTGGGATATATATATATCGTATATGTGTATATCTATGTCTCACGGGGATTTCATACTTCCAAAAAGTGAAATTCATTCTAATTTCAAAATAACATTTTGTTCAAGTGGATTCTGGAAAGTTTTGCTTCATTCTTTTGAAGCAGCTTTCATATTTTTAGGAGAAGGGAGGAGAAAGTAGGGAGTGATGAAGTTAATCCTCTGCTCCAGCTAAGCCAAAGTAATATCTCAATCTTATAAATATTTCAGCAGTTCTCAGTCACTCTGAGAGCATTATGCTTTGGCCAGGTAGTCCAGATTTATAAGGGATGTAACATCAATTAATTTTCAGTCACAGTCATCTGTATTATGTCACCTACTCAATCACAGGCCCGGGAGAGCTGCTGACCCAGGGCTCCAGCATCTTCTTTCCAGGTCAAGCAACAAGTCACTTCTAAATCTTTCAAACCTCTTTCCCTTTCCTGATGGTTTAGGGATTAACTTTTCATCTGCCAGCCCTTTGCTTTGCTGTGAGATCTCGTTTTGGTGCCTGGTAAGTGAAGTCCAGGACGCTGAAAGAAATGCAGCATCTGTTTTGGTACTTTTCACCAATTTTCTCTTTAAAAATAAGTAAATAAAATAAAAATCAGCCTCTCTGCAGAAGCAGTTCTGGTTGGTAACAGGTGGAGGAGCCCAGCTCCTCCATGTCTGGGTGAGGTGGTGTTGCCTGGGGGTTGGCAGAGGGTCCTGTGCAGGTGACCTGGCTGATGAGCACAAGTTCCTGGAAGATTTGTCCTGGCATGTGTCCTGCTCTGTCTGTCCATGCACCAACACAGGAGGAGACATTTTTTCCAGCAGGGTGTTTTGCTGGGATGTTTTTGCCTGGATCATCTGTTCCCAGCACCCCCAGGGAAAGGCAGGGGGGATGGAGTCACACTGCAGCAGAGACAGGTCAAGAGAGATCCACCTGCTCGAGGCTGCTCTCTGAAGTACTGCTGGGCACTGCTTTTTATTTCCTTTCTCCTGCATTGATTGCAGGAGCATGTTTGGCTGAAAGATGCCTCCCAGGGATAATTCCAAGTGTCTTCCAAGTTTTAATTTAAAGGTATTATAAAAAAATGGGGGTGGGGAGAGAGAGAGGGGGAGAGAGAGAGTGTGTCATTCCTTCTTGTTCCTCATTATTGCAAATGTATGTTTGATTTCCCATTTGGGTTCATCTGCTTTCATCTTTCCGCTGCCATTGGTTCTCACTATGCCTTTCTGTGTGTGAGCAGATACCTCTCTAATATTTGAGATCTTTCCTGCTGGAAGTTGTTATCCCCCATAACTATCTTTTTGATAAAGCGAATTGAGCTCCTCTTAGTCCCTTGCAGCCAGGCATTTTCCCCACTGTATCTGGTGGTTTTTGTAATTCTCTCCAGCACCATCTCTAAGTGCTTCTTAGCAACCTTTGAAAAATGTATTTGTGAGAGCTGTTATCAGCACACCAGCATTGGTTTCACTCAGGCAGTCTGAAGTTACAAGGCACATTCTCCATCCCTTTGCATGCGACTAAAAGGCTGTACCAGACACTACTGACTACAACCTTCTCTGGGAGCTCACAGTCAGTTACTTCTTCATTAGGAAATAGCTCCTTTTTGTGTGTGCTTTGCTTTCCTTTCTTGTTCTCACGGCACAGACACTCCTTCACACTTCCCTGCAGCTTTCCACCCACAGCTGGGACGTGGATCTCCCTGCTTTGTTTGCTTATAACTCTGTGTTTACATCCATTAAGGTGTTTGGCTTGGACAGATCCAGCATACTAGGAGGTCTGCAAAGCTCCGTGGAGCCTCCTGCTGAATTGCTCTGTGCTTCTTCACCAGCTTTTTTCTTGTCTCTAAATCTCAATGGCAGGGATTTTTATGCTGCCTAGCTGAACAGCATTGGAAAGGCTGACTGGCATCAGGCAATACTCCTGGAATTGTAGTGAAATTAGACTTTTTGGTTGCCAATTTCCCCGCACTTCCATCTGTCCAGTGTTATGATTTCAGCTCTTTGACTTATTCTTTCCTCCTTTCATAATCCAGTATTGGTGACTACAGCAACTGTGGAGAGAACAACAGTGGGATGAGAAGGGCTGGGTAATGAAGGGGGTGAATGGGGAAAACTGGGTTTATAGGTACCAGGTCCATGTCTGTGTGTGTGTGTACGTGTTACAATGCAGAGCAGAGAAGCCTGAAGTCTCCTTTAGCACAGCCTGTAATCCTATTAGAAGGATTACTCTGTTGTCCCAGGCTATCTGATAGTGGTAAGAACTCATTTAGGTCAGCTGTTTAGGAAATTTACACACACAAGGAAAAAAAAAAATATATAAGCCTCTTTCTCTATTTCATAGGGATCGACAAGCTCCTTTCAGACTTTCCCTGTGCTAGTGATTACATCCCTGCTCTTGTCATTTCTCTCTTAAACCCTCATGTAAATTACTTGCTTTCAGGTTTTTACTTCTGACAGCAGATGTGGATAGACAACATGGTAGCTGGACCCCAGGTATTTCCAGACCTTGAAAGGATTAGAATTCTAAACAGTAAAGTACTTTGGATTTTGCTCTCCCTCTGTGCATTTGTGCCCATTATAACTTCAAGAGCGAGGGTATGGGTAAGTCTGATTTGTGGGCAGAACTTAATGAAAGCTAAATCTGGTCTGGCAGGGCCCCAATCAGTTTAATCCCTGGTCTGCTGATTATCAGCAATGTTATAATTTAATTTGAAGCCTCTGTATTTAGAAGGTCAGTGAAGCACTCCCATGCTTTCATTTATGGAGAGAGAAAGCAGGGTGGCAGTCGGTTCAAGTGCCTGTTTCCCTCAGTGCTCCAGCAAAGCCAGGTATTAAACAGAAGAGATCTTAAAACAAGAAATAAACAAAGCATCTTGGGCACAGAAGTATAATTATGCAGCCAAGTAGGAGCTCTTAATGTCAGGAAAAGTGTGGTGGGAGCCTTTGTTTCCCAGGCTGGAATAAAGCCATCGCCATCTCAAGTTTTGCATTGTATTTCACAGCCTCCACCCAAACCCTTGCTGCAGAGCTGGGAGGGAGGTGTGGATCAAAATCCCACCTTTTTCTGCCAAAACACAGCCCACTCATGAGGGACTCCACTCTGGTTATTGGCAGGGCTGAGTCTATGACAGGCAGTTGAGCTGCTTCTTTCCACTCAGTTGTGCTGTTTCTATCCAGAGGGAGATGTTGTCAATGTACACAGAAAGGTGTGAATCCCTGTTTCTGCACAGCATTTTGGAACATTAAGCTCTCTTGGAGGAATCTGCCTGCAGACTAACAAGGAGATCCACTATTTTTATCTGTCCAGGAGCTCCACATGTCTGGCAGCCCAGCGTGGGTCATGTCTACTCAAGTTGCTGCACACACTGTAATTCCAGTCATTTCTGCAGGAAGAAACCAGATCAACTGTGCAACGTGTGTTTGTGAGGTGGGGACCTTTCCAGAAATCATCAGATATAGTTTGAATGTGCTATTGTGGATTGAACAATCCCTCTTCTCCTCAAGCATCTTGTTTTCCTCTCTGTGTCCCTCAGAGCAAAGGTCTGGTTGAGAAAGAGTTGGGTCTTTCCCAAAGTCTTCTCTTCTCCCTCACTGGGATTTGAACAGCAGCCAGGTTGAGATCTTGTCAAGGGTGCTCTTCTCTCAAAGGGCTTTGGACCTGAAGAGTATTTGGTCAGGTGAAAGGAAGTGAAAGGATTCTGTGAGCATGGAATTCCAGGTGCTCATGTGTGTTGGAAATCATTCTTCACTGGGAGATGTCCATTTAGCTGGTAGGTATTTCTATTTGTACTGACATGCAGGGCCCTTCTGGGGAGCCCTCAAGGCATGTTGGTATTCAGGATTTGCCAGAGGAGGAGCATCTCCATCCCACCACTTCTTTTTCTGGGCAGTTGTTATGGTTTGTGGGCTGGTGGCCATCTGGGAGACCTACATCATCCTTGGTCTTGTTTTTCTTTCCAAGCTAGGATAGCAATTTCCTTCCATCCTTTCCTTCACCTCCTCACCTGGATGTCTTTTGCTGGATTTATTCTGGTTCTAGAGCATGTTAGATGATCCTTGTTAATTCATGCCCAGCCAACCCTTCCTTTAGCTAACCAGAGTGCTTGCTTTAAGAGTGGAGGTTTTTACTGCCAGATACCTGCTCCTTCCTCTGTGTTTCCAGTGGAGTGCTGGTGACATCCAGTGTCTAGTTTGGCTTATCACTGGCATGCATGTGTCCTATGCTGATATCCCCAGGGGATGCTATAGATCTAAAGACTTGTTTTCCCCCTCAGCTAGTCTGCATTTGAATGAGGAATCCTGCACCATGTCGGAGGTGTTTGTGACATCTGTAATTCACACATGAAGAAAAAGGAACCTTTGAGGCTAGAGCTCCCACAAAAAGCTGCCTTGAAGAGGAGAGGCAACTGTGTACAAAGAGAAATGAGAACTGAGAAACAAATCAGAGCTTCCATTGGAGATAATGAGAATCTCAGATAGCGACACAACTTACCCTGTCTCTCCACTCCCCAGGGCGAGGCTTAATGGTTTGTAATACTCACAGGGTCACTGCCTCCTTCCCCTCCCTGAAAGCAATAATGGCCCTGCAGGAAAAAGGCTGGGAAAAGGTGCAGGAGAAATGCCAAGGGCCAGCAGCACAGGCAGTCCTCCACTCGTCATTTTGTCGCTGCCTGGGCACGTGCAGAGGGACTCTTTTCACAGGCTGCCAGGAAAGGAGGCCAGTCCCCATGGCATGGCTGCTGGGCTCTCAGCTGAGATGCAGCTTGGCAAGAAGGACTTGAGTGGAGCACTAATGGTGGGAGGTCTGATACAAACCTGGCCCAAGTACCCAGATGTACAGGACTGGCTAAGGGCAATATTTAGCCTCAAACCTAGTTTCCACCCCATTTTTTTGACTGAGGTAAACCCAGGCTGTGCCTCTTAAGCTTTGCTGTCATGGAGATTCCTGAAGCTGTGGAGCTGTTCCTGAGAGAGTAACTAGAAGCCCTGGTTGCTTGGGTCATTACACACAGAGCAAAGCACAGGGGAGGGATCTGTCACTGTTGGGCTAGGAAAGACAGCAAATGGACCTTTCCATCCCTAAATGCTGTGATTTTCTCCACTCCTCATTTCCTTTATGAGATCCAGCCTTGAATGTAGTTGCTGCTCCCGCAGCTGTGTGCCCAACCCTGGGGGCAGAACATGCTGCTGCTCTCATTCCCAGCATCCTCTTTCTCATTTCACACATCCTATTAGAAAATAGTCCTTCCTCAGCAGGGTTCAAGGGTCACAGTTTGGTGTGAGTGCAGGAGAAGCCCTTGAGTCAGCTTTGCATTTCAGCATTTACAGATACCTGAACTGCAAATGGTGGGATTGGGCTTTAAAATAACAGAATTTTGCTGCATATTAATGAAAATGGGGTGGACTATGCCTCTCCTTGCCTTGAAGAAAATATGAGAGGAAGGCAAGTTCTGATCCCTGAAGGAGTGAAGGGGCCCTGGGCTGAGCTGTCAAAGCCATTTGCTGCAGGACATATTCTGTAACTTCACCTCCAAGGTGGTCCTGTTCTCCCTGGCCCCTTCTGGTGCAGGAAGTTCAGAGGAGCACCATATTTGCCTGCCCAAGGCCAGAGGCAGCTGACTCCCAGCAGGATGGTTGCCCTGTCATCTTGCTCTGACTGTCTTAGTTTATGCTGTTTGTTTTCGTTAATTGAATATTTTATAAATTAACGTGATTTCTGCATAATGTTTATCTTCCTCTCTGCGAGCCTTAACGACCAAGACAGCCTGGAGTGGGCTAATTAAAACACTGAACCATGGCTGTGTCCCTGGCCAAGAAGGGAGACGACCGTATAATGTACGTGGTGCTGATACGGATCTGGGAGCTGGCGGAGCAGAGCACCAGAGGATCTGTCTGTGACCATCAGTCTTACTTAAGGAGCATTTTCTATTCATTGCTGTTGAGGCCTGTCTCTTCTCTGCCTTTAAGTGGGTGCTATGATGAGAGCCTGTGGGTGAGCACCATCATCCTTGCAGATACCTGTGCTGCTGGTGATGCAGGCAGGTACTCGCAGGCAGCAGGGAGAGCCCCTGGAATGCAGAGGCAAAGCTGCTCACCCTGATCACCTGGAAGGGCTTTTCCACTGCACTTTATGGCTGAGCACTGCCTTGAGAAGCAGCTGAAGTTGACCCCCTAAGACTGGGAGCTGTGAATGTGCTTATCTCCCTCAGCAGAGACAAGGCTGAGCTGTAGCTTTTCCCACCCTGGGTGCACTGAGGAACCAGGAGAGCTGTGCCAGGGGGCTGGAGGTGTAGGAGTTAAGCCTTCTGTATTCAGCTCTGAGGAAGTCCTAAGGGGACTTTTCAGAAGGCTGCCTCCTTCCTCTACAGGCCTTTTTTTCACTATTGTTCTTTCAAGATAAAGAACTTGGCTCTGTAAAGGAGTAAGCCAAGCGCTGTTTTATTGCTACCAGCTGAATAGTAAAAAAGCCAAGCATAACCCATTTGCTGTTGTGCAGTGGTTAAAATCCAGCTTGGTACTTTGCATTCCAAGACATTCTGCCTCATCCTTTCTCATAGATTTCCTGCAAGCAGTAAAAATATCTTGCAAATGACTTATGCCCAACCACAAAAGCCCGCGTGTAAATATGCTGGTGCTCAGTTACAGAAGGGAAAGCATTGCACAACAGCGGCTTTAGGAATTTTTGTTTAATTTAAATGAGGTAATTGCTTTCCTCATCTGTAAAGGCACGCTAATGTTAACCTCAGAGTGCAGAGTGGTTACCTGCACAGATTCAGATCACAGCCACGCTGGTGTTAGTGCCTTAGGTCTTAACTGAACAAAAGCCTCCTCTGGGCATGGTATTTTTAAATGTTTATGGTTACAAACTGTGTGTGCCTATATCTGCAAGTATCTGGTTCCTCCACTACATAACAGACACAGGGTCCAGAGCAGCCAGATATCAACTCTTGCCTAATGAACTGCTTCTCCTCCTTCTTATCTGTGGTCATCTTTGCCTCTGCAAGCCATGTTCCCACGCTGAACCTCTTTGTTTTGGCAGCCTTCCTCTGTAGGACAGCAAGGAGTGCTCTGTATTTACAGTGACACTGAGAAGATGGACAAACTGGGGTCTGGAGGAGGAGACTGGAGACAGAAGCTCTCCAGGGAAGCAATGAGACACTGGTAGGATAGATGTCCTGAGCGTAATTCCTGCAAAGCTGTAGGCTCAAAATGAGAGAAGCCAACCAGAGCTGTGATGGATGAATGGTTCCCAGTGAACTGGGACAGTGGGAGCTGCTTTGTTTAAACTTATTCCTTGCCCTCTACAATGTCCTTAAGGTCCCCCCTGAAGACCCTTGATATATATTGATAGGTACAAATTCTTCCTTTCACATTACACTCCCTTCTCATTTGCCTTAATTTCCAGTACAGACTTGCCTAGTTCCCTGTTTTATTTTCCATTTTATCAGGGGTGACTATAAACAAATCTTCTTGTAAGATCAGCAAATCCAGTCTACTTTTCGGCTTGTCCTTCCCCTCAACCATGTCTGCATCACAGTTTGAGCTGAGCTTTTATTACTCCTGACAGCTGGGGTTGTGGTCTCTGCAGAATGGTTTCCCCAACCTCTGTGAGCTCTGTGCCAAAATTGGAGTTAGCTGTTCTCAGATTTAACAGCCTCCAGTTTCACACACAGATTTCCAGCATCCCTGGCCCAGCATTCATTCCTGCCATAGCTCACCTTGTCACCACTAGGAGCAACCTAACACTCATTGTTTCAACCTGACCCCCTCTCTGCCTTTAAAAATCTGCAAATAACCTTCCTTCTAACATGCCACTGGTAATGCCACTCATGAGTGAGAATAATGGTAGGAAAATAAGTTCATCCAGCTGTTTTCTGTCTTTTTTTTTTCCACATGAGGGACTTGAAGTGCATTTGTACTTTTATAATTCATGTAAAGCTAAGAGGAGGAGCTGCAAGTGTGACTCTGAACAGGGAAACAGCAGTTCTGCTCCTCACAGTCTGAACCCACCAAGATGTATTTCTGACTGTCATCCTTTCTGCAGAGACACTGATAGCCAGCAGGACTGGACTTCTGTGCTTGGAGTGGAGGTAGTAAGGATGTCTCCATGGTGTATATGAACCCTTCAGAACCTGTTCTGCCCAAAGGTTTTGGCTGTAGTGGCAGCAAGAAAGGGTTAAAGCTGTTGGTGAGGTCCCAAGCTCTTTGGTGTTCACCACTTTCTTACACAGATGGGGAAAGTTTTGGCAATCTTGCTGTGGTGCTGTCGTTATCATGCATTCATTTCAAATTAATTAAAAGCAAAGATGAGATTCCCAAACTCGCTTAACTTCCTAAGCTTTGTTCTCCAGGGACTGATAGTGGAAAAACAGCTGGAGATCCAACGTGTCCTTTAGAAAGGGATGAAATGCAGTTAATCCTTGTTATATCAAAGGAAGCAGAAATGAAAAGTAAATTCCCACTTGAGAAGAGATTTTTCCCCCTCTGTGCATTTTCCCCACTCTGTTTTTCCATACAAGAACTTTCTTGCCCAGGAAGGTTGGAGGATATTTGTAGCCCTGGTTGTTTAAATATTAATCTGTACTTTAAGACTCGATTGTGTGCGCAAAAGAGAGAGACAAGTGCAGTGGAAATCTGACAAATGTACATTCTCTCCACTGGATAGAGCTGCTCCAGAGTGTGCAGTGACGTTAGTCAGAGCCAGAGATGTTATGTGCTTTGACAGGACCAGTCTGTTATGGCTTTCAGAAGTACTAACCTGCAGCAGCCCCACAATATTAAATGGGGTGTCTGGGACCTGAGTTGGCCTGAAATCCATTCATTACTGTCCTAACCTGGAAAAATTGCCTTCCTGAGCTGAAAGTCTTTTCAAAAGTGATATCTGTGTTACATAAGTGAGGGTGTTTCTTCCGTAAAGAGAGGAAGCAGAGATCAGGCTGGGAAGGTGGGCTCCCAAGGTGCTGGCTCTGAAGAAAGAGGTGTCTGAACACTTTACTTGGCAATTGAAATGTGTGAGTTGAGATTTATGTAAATCTAGAGTCAAACTCTGCTCTTTCCCTTGCCAAACAACACTCCATGTAGCTGGTTATTATTTGGAAGCAATTTTGCTCTCTGATGACTCAGTGAGGGAAGCTGCTGAAACAAAACAGAAGTGAACTGCAGAATAGTTAATATTGTAGAACAGCACAGGAGGCACATATCATCTTTATTTTTTGGGTCTCAGTCCTCAGTCGAAGCAGCTAATCCTCATCCTGCCAGGGGAGGGTTGCAGTATCTGTGGACTGGCTCTTCATTCATGCTCTGGCACTGAATATGGAGAATATATATTCAACTACCTGCAAACAAGCTCTAGTCCAAGAAGGTAAAAATCCATAATCAGCCTTGTGAAAACATTTGAATAATGAATAAACAGGAGCGAGATGACAATTTATGCCAAGGCGAAACAAGTAAATATTTTCACTACATTTTTATTCATCTTCCATTAATTGGCATTTTCCACTAAGGTAGAATAGGAGGCTGGAGAGCCAAAGATCACAGGGCTGAGATTTGGGATGTCCCAGCAGCAGTGATTCTGGGGCCTGGCAGAGCTGCTGTGGCAGCATCATTCTGGTGCTGTGGGATGTGATGGAGCTGCACTGAGGCACTCACTGTATGAGGAAGTTTTCATAGCACCTGCCCACGGTCTGCTCGGCTACATCCCACACATCTCAGGCTTTCACACGTAGCTTTTGCAGGTCTGCAGCTCTTCCAAGCAGATATGAATGATGGAGGAGATGAGAATTTCCTCAGAGAGCAGCGAGTTAATTAATGGCTCCAAAGCACATCATTATAGCAATGAGCTGATGCATTAGAAATCACTTCCAACAAGTGGCTGAAAGTCATATCCATGTGCCATGGACCTTGCACAAATGCCCACAGTTTTCTCCATCTTCAGTGAGTGTGGTACATCGTTAACTGAATTTGGAATTCAGACTTTTAAAGTGAGTGGGCATAGGAGCCACACTCCTGAGTGTTTGAAATAAACTCTGCATCTACTGCATGTCTGAGCTGTGTATCTAAATAGGTTCTGGTGAGATCCCTAGGGTTTTGGAGAAGCCTTTCCAAATGGCTGTGAGTCATATACCACTTCATCATTTAGGTACTGATGTGCATTGTTTGTTTGTGAGTTCTCCTTTTATTTCAGTAAATTGAATTGGGGTTTTTTGGGGAAGGGCAGGCGCTGGCTTTGTTGTCTGATGGAACTGGTCCGCAGCTGCTTGTTCAAACTGAGCTGCTCTTCCTTGTGTCTGTATCACTGAGAAGCAGCAGCGGGCATTGCTTCCATTTCAGGAAGGGCATTGCTGCTCTTCCTGAAATGGAAGTCCCTCCCATTTCAGGCACCAAGGCATGAGGTGTTATTAGGGAGACTAGGAGAGGAGAGGTAAGGGAAAAGTAGAGAAGAAGCCTGTCCTAATTTTGACTGGATTGGTGCATCTGTTTAAATGAGAGCATAAATTTGCTGAGCAGACTCAATGTTTCACTAGCTCAACTGCATCATCCTCCTGCTCAGCTGTTTCTTGTGGTTGAAGGAGTTGTGAAGGATAAAGACTTCACATCTTCTTTCAGAAGTTGTGTTTCATTCTGCCTCATTTATGATATTTGGATTGGAAACAAGTTTATTTCCACAGTGTAGGCTTTGTTTGACAAATGTTAATTTTATGCTCTTTCTGAATCCTGTAGAGAATGCCAGCTCACCTAAAATCTGAGGTGACTTGAAAATTGCATTAATGAGTAGTTGCTTTCCTTTTACCAACACAAGAAGAACTTCCAGACATTTTCTTGAGATCAAATGTACCACGGTGACTCTACTTAATCCAAATAAAAGTTGACTCCTTTTGTAAAGCTAAAGTAGATTTGGATGTGCTCCTGAAATGTGAGAAGGAATAGATCAAACTAAAGTATAGATTTCTGGATGGGGTAAGCTGAACTGGGAGCATGCACTGTTAGACCTTCAGGACCTCTGTACCTTTTATCTTTGATTTGAATCCATCTCATCTTTCCAGCAGTCTTTGATTTCCCGAGTGAATAAAAGTTCCAAATGTCACATATCTGAGGACTGGCATATAAAAGGTTTTATTTTGGAGCAGTAGGAACCACATGCATCCAGCATTGAACAGCTCCCACATGCTGCAGCTCCATTTAATTGCTGAAATCAGAGATGTTGGGAATGGATTTCATCTGAAAGTCTGATCTCCTAAACTGAAAGGCATAGGACAACATTTGCTCATCCCCTGGAGATGCTGCCAGAAGTCTGTCTCTGATTAGCAATGTTAATGGAGTATTAACATAAGCCACGCCAGCAAGGGAAACTGTAGAACACATTATCATCAGGAGAGCCAGCTGTGTAAAGGCGTGTAAAGATGATGATAAATGTAGTTTGTGGCTTGGGGAGCTGGTTGCTGAACTGCTGCATCCCCTAATCCAGAAGGAATGGAGCGGGAATGGACACAGCAGCCTGCTGTTCTCCGTGCCATCGTACCAAAGAGCAATGGAGATGCAAAGAGAAGAACAGATGTTACCTTCACAGGGAAAGGGAGATGAAGGGGACTCCCCAGCCAACTCAAGACTTTTGCTGTCACAGGTTGAATACTTTTGGCTCAGCTCCCTCTTTCAGCTGTTTAGGATTTTGCCTTTTGCAACGTCTGTGGAAGATTGATCCAGGATCTAAATATTGTGATGTCTCTGATTTCCACTCTAAAAACATCTCCAGAGATACTTTGCACTATTTGTTCTTGTTTTGTAGGTTTTTTCCCCCTCTTGACTCAGAACATGTGAATAGTCTGGTCTGAGAGTGAGGCTCAGAGATGTTGTAAAGCTGCTTGTTTCCTTTATTGTCTTGGATCTTTCATTGTCAAATATTAGCCATGTAAGTCCTACAAATCCTCACACACTCGCCCCACCATATCCCTCAGGATGTCAATATTTTTTCCCTGATTTTGTACTTGAAATCCAGAACCTTCAAGGGGGAAACTCAGTACATCTGACCCATATATTGTGGTGGTTTCTGCTTTGCCACATGGAGAGAGCAGTGAGCTCTAGATCAGCTTGGGAGCGAAATGCTTGTGCTTCAATGTGACAGCACCAACAGGGGCTTTGCAAGACAGCACTAAATCTACTGACATGATCTTCTTTGCACAGTTTTCTGGTGGAGCCACACATTTCACCCAATGACCTTTTTGACATTTTCCTGGTTTCCCTCCTTCAGGAACACTTCAGCAGTGAAGTGCCATACTCTGCTGAACAAACTTGGCATCTCATCAAGCTGACTTATTTGGTATGTATTTACACTTGTAGACTTTAGTACTCTCCTGGCAATTGAGCTTCCTTCCTGCCTACATAAATATGATTTCATTATTAGCTTTGTTTAGTTGTTGTTGTGCATCTGTGTGCTTTCCTTTCCCAAACTGCCAAAGAGAATTGCAGGTGTTGATCTCAATTTGCACCCAAAGCATCCTGAACTCTTTACCCCACCTGCCAACTCTAATAATGAGCAGTACTCTTGACCTCCTTCCTAAAACAACCCATGAAAACTCACCCCCGTAATTTTTTTACGCTGAGGAGCCAGTAAGTTCTGTTAGAGCTGTGGCCTCTGTAGTTTTGTTTGTTTGTACTTAGACAAAAGTATTGGGTTTGTCTCAAAGGTGCTTTTCTGGCTTTTCCCTCTTGCTCTTGGATCTGCAGTGTTTACTCAAAACACGGGCTGAGCCAGAGAAGTTGCCTGTGCAAAAAGGGCCCCGAAGTGCGTGAGACTCGTCCTGTTCGAGTTCTTGTGAAGTGCAGGAGAAGGTGTTATGAGCACGATCTGGACAGGAAATAAAGCTCTCATTCCCACCATAAATGCTGTCTAGTGGAGCAGGTCAGATGAGAGATCTCATACAATTGCTCGTAGTGTGGAGCCCTCCAAGGGTGTTGGCAGCCTCTGTTCCCACTGATGGGAGTGGTTGCCCACGCTGATCAGGCTTTGTGGAGGCAGGTGACAACTTCCAAAATGCCTCCTTGCATGACAGGCTAACCTCTGCTTAGGGGAAAATGAAGAGCCGGTGGTTGGGTTTCCACTTTCTTTTGCAGTCTAGGCACTGCTTGGCTGTTTCTGGCCCAGGCACTGCCAAGGCAGCTGCCTTTGGCACCTCAACAAAGAGGCAGATGAGCTACGAGCACACAACTTTACACAGTTCTGACTTAAACCAGCTGCTGTGCCTTTAGAAAGGAACAAAGCAGTTTCTGGACAACCTCTGGACAATTCCTCTTTACTGAAACTAACCATAAGGCTCCTCTAAGCTCCTACATCACTTTCATTCTGCGAAACCTTTGCTGGTTGGAAAAAGATATATTTGTATGCCCTGGAATGAGGATGCACTGAAACTGTGCTAATGCCAGAGGTTTGTACATGCATTATCTTCTCTGTGATATCACATCCCATGTACCTGTAGTTCTATCCAGGGAATCTCAGAGTCAAAGGAGAACTGTAGGAAGTGTGGCACTCACTTCATATTCAGTCTTTTTATGGGAAAGAATACTGCAGGTGAGCATCACTTGAATGGCCATCCTGGATTTTTTTGCAAGGCTTTGCAATGATCTTGCAGAGGAAAATATTTCCTGCATATATCTTGAAATTAACTTCTGCTCTGAGTCCCAGGACTATGTTTGAATTAAAGCAATTTTTATTCTTCTAGGAAAAAAACCCCACAATCTCTCTTTACCAGGTGGGAACCTGGCACTGTAGGGGATGGAGAAGCTGTTGGAATGAGGGTAGATTTGTTTTTCGCCTGGGAAGAGGCCAACAGGAGAGGTTTTATGAGATGAAGGAGAGACAAAGAAAGAAAGTGAAACCAAGCAGTCAACTTGGTAGCTGCAATCTTTGATCTGTGGCTGTCTGCAAGCAGCATCACAGCACTGTGATTAGATGTACATGCTCATTATGTGTTGTACTCTCCAAGCAGGCATTGTAAATACAGCACAACACATTCGGCTTCCTTCTGCCCAAATATCTTTTTTCATCTATATTGCATTAAGACCTTGAGGCCTATCATCAGGGAGAGAAAAAATACAATTTTCTTATTGTACAATGCATTTCATTCCCAGCTGCTGTATTAAATTTATTCCTATTTGAAGTGGTGTCTGCGAGTATAAGTCATTTAAGTTTATATGTTTTTGTTGCTGTGGCAACTGTTTGACTAATTGAATTCCAAAGTGTCTCTCTGTATTTCAGGGCTATGATAAAGGGCACACAAATTCTTAGCAGCAGGAGTCTGAAATGAGGAGGGGGAAACAGGCAGCCCTGTCAAAATGACATGTCCTCAATTTCCTGGGAACAAGCTTGGCAGTGGTACCTTTGGCAATGGGCATAGAGGGCAAGGGCTGGGGAGGAGCCAGAGCTTCCTGTGAGCTCTCACTGTGGGTTCCATACCCAGAAATTATGTTCATGCCCTTAGCCGGATGGATAAGGCATGGAGAGCCTGTAACTTGGCATTGGGAAGATCATGTTTTACATCTGTGTCTATTTTCCCCATAGTTCATCAGTTCTCAGTGGACAAGGAGTGCTGGTGTGCTTCATGGTTATAAACAAGCCCAGGTTTTAGTAGGCTCCATCTTCTTTCCATGGGGACTTTGAATGAGCTCCTGGGGTTTATCTTCTGTCTGGGATCATGCATATGTTCCTAAAGGATTTCTTTCCCTGTCAGTTTTTAGCAGGAAAAGGCTCCTCAGAGCTATACCAAAGGACTAGGGAATACTGGAGTGTCCTGAATCTCTCCAGAGACAATTTTTACCCTATTCTCTCTCAATTTCTTTTTTTTTTTTTCAGCTGCAAAGCAGAGGTAGATGTCCTCCTAGACTAAAGCAGGAGGACAGAAATATTAAAACTTAACTCTTTGCAAGGGAATTGTCTTAGGTGGGTGTAAAGAGCAATTCCTTTGCAAGCAGAATGTTCCAGACAAGAATTGATCCACCTGTGCCATTCCCAGCTTGTTGTGGCAATTTCTGTTAGCCTGGAATGGGCTCCTTTTTTTGTGTGTTAATTATGTAGGTGTTTATTATGGCCACAAAACATTAATAGAAAGGCTAATGGAAATCATGCTGGCTAATGAGAAGCTACTGAATACCTGCTGCTTTTCTCTGGGAATAACAGAAGCCACAATTCAACAGGAAATTATTTGTCCAATTCCTGCCCTGTGCTTTTACTTTGTGATTACATCTTGTTGTTAACCTTTCATCTGACTCTCTCTGCAACCTGGGGGAAGGCCAGGACCTCTCCCTTCACCCTGCCCAGAGGGCATGCAGGGGTCTGCTTGCCTTCCCTGCTTTCTGAAGGGTAATCTGTGAAGGGTTTTATGGAGCTTGAAAAGGTCACAGGGAGCCCTGAGCAGATCGAGTCCTTCCACTGTCCACTTCCCATAAGGGATGCTGTCCAGTCTGGGGCAAGTGCCTGTGGCCTGACAGTCTCCTAGGCTGCTGTTTATTTTGGTGGAGTTTTATTTCCAGCCATTAGATGCTCCACCAGCTGCTGCAAGCTCCTGAAGCCACCTCATCCTGAGTAGGCAAAGACAAACTGCAGCAGGTACTGGGAGCAGGCACAACAGGGTGACTCCAAGGGAAGTTGGTCAAACTAGGATTTTTTTTTCTTTATTGCATTTCGGCTGCTGGTTTATTATTCTGATTCTGAGAAAGGAAACAGAGCTGTGTTTGATGAGTGAGGCCTGGTTTGGGATCCCAGAAAGCATCAGGAATTAATTGCAGGGGCAGCATTTCCAGGGAAGGGAGCAAATTCCTGTTGAACAAGAGCAGGAGAAGGCAGAAGAATGGTGGGTTGGAGTAGGGGTATGTGTGTGTGTGAGTAGGGAGGGGTGTCACACTGGGAGGCTACTGGTGGGAAAGTGGATGTGTGCTGGATTGGGGCAGGGATGTGTTGACTTTTGGGAGAATGGGTGGATTTAGCTATGACCAAAATATGCCTTTGTGTTCACCCACATGTGGAGAGCACACACCTCTAATTTCCATAGGGGAGAATAGGTGTCCCTTAGGAAAATAAAAACCAAAATGAAACAAAAAAATAATTTTAAAAAAGCCCAAACTCAGAAGGCAAAATCCATTGGAGATACTGGAAAGCTGCATGGTTGAAGCTGTGAATGATGTAAGAGACTCTCCTCACCAGGCAATACGGAAACTCCCAGCTGGGACCAAGTTTCACATTTTTTTCCCTCATGGGCAGAAATTGAATGCTTCTGTCTTTGCCTGCCAAAAATAATAGTCGAAAAAAAAGTGGTCTTACTGCTGCAGGAAGAGCCAAACATTTCCCTCATGGGCTGTCTGAAAGAACAGTTGTGAAAACACCAGATTTCACTGTAAAGGTGGGATTTCTCAACGGTGAGGAGCTGCAAATGAGGCATGTTGCAGGGTCCATATGGAGTTGCTGGTAGGAACTCAATACCAGGCTCTTGGAAGCATTTCAGAAGGGGCTTTCGGGAAACAGAAGAAAAGCAGTTCAAATGACTGGCTCTCAGCGATACAGAAAGCTGTAAAAATAGCATCTGAGCATCTCCTGTTACCTGGGCACTGATACCCAGATCCTGTCGAGTGATTTCTCTGGCATCCATCCTCCCTGCCTTGACTTTAACGGGTTGTGCAGATTATTTTATGATCAATAAATATCCAGGCAGACACTGTGAAATTCCAATCAGAAAAATTTACAGTATTAAGGCAGATATTGTATAGCAGGATATAAATAAATAGAAATTGTCAGTCAAATTTCTGGCAGCTGGAGTCTGGTGTCAGTTGCAGTAAATTAAGTGTTACTTCACAAATCATCTTTATAGTTTTTTACAGTAAGTGTATCTGTGCAAAGAGGGTTTTTTTCAGCTTGCAATGGTAAATATCCTCTGGTTCCTCTGATTTCATCATGAAGCCTGGAATCAAAGGGAAACAAATGACAATCCAGCAGTGGATTTTGCCATAATCCTGAGATTTGCTCCCAGCCCCAAGATTGGAGCTGAGTTTCGGTGCTGAGCAATCCAAGCAGCAACAAGCCAACAACATGACAGGGAAGAGACTGGATCCTTCTAAGCCAAGGGGACATTTCTGCACTCTGGGAGGGGTGGTTGAGGTAATGGTGCAGAGATCCACCAAAAGGGGAGGAGGAGGATGGACTCCTGTTGTCTCTACCAGGATGAAGGGAGCTTTGATTGGTGCAGGCTGCACCTGGATGTAGGTGGGAAGGATGAATTGGATCAGTACAGAGATCATCATTTACTGCAGTTAGGACATCATTTTACCTACAGATTATTACCTTTTGTTAACAGCACTTAGTGGCCTGACCTGCAAATAAAATTCCTAAACCATTATGTGACAGTTTCGGTACCGTTGGGATAGCTGAAAACTGCATAAATTTTAAATGTCAGGTTTCTATGAATTAAAGCCGAATGTTCAACATGGACCAAAGAGGAGAGGAGGACCTGCTGGTGGTAGTTTTGTACTTTATTTGAGAAGAGAGAGCTACATAAACTATGTCAGGAGGGTACAGGTCTACACATAGTTTCATCAATCAATAAATGGAGTTGTTAACGTAACACTGAGGATATGATACCTTGAAGAAGACATAGACACGTGACCAAGGAGTATTTACAGCTCTAACATACAATATATTTATACTTGAGAGAGAGATTGGTGTGCATCTGTGCACACAGGTACCACTGTGCACACTGGGTGCACGCACGCGCACACGTAAATAGGTATAAAAGGCTTTAAAAAAAACCTTACATAGTTCAAGAAATGAGTCTGCCTGTCGTTTGCAGCAACTGACTGTTTTCAGGGTGGAGATGGTTTCAGTTTGGGGTGGTCTGGAGCGGAGGTTTCTGTTTGAAATCTCTGTTCTCCATCGGCCGTTGGCTGAACCTGAAGCGGGCGTCGGGTGCGTGGAACGCTGGGGTGGGGTGGTGACAGAGGATGTGTGAGGTGAATGAAAGGGAGGGCACTGGAGTTATGGGAAAGAGGGGATGCACAGCCTCTGGGGCTGGGGTAGTAACACGGAGATGAAAAAAATGACCTTTGGTGATGCCATTAAATCATCCTTTATACTAAACATAAATTATCGACACAGTTTTAAAAAAATAATTTTCTGTTTCATTTCAAGGCTGGGGAGAGAGGAAGGGCCAAAGCAGGGCAAGAAGGAAGGGAAGGTCTGGGAAGGGTAAATACCTCAGCACTTTAACAGGTCCCTGGACCTCACTGCAAATTCTTAATTTAAAAACTCTTCATGTAAGTGTGACTAACGCTGTATCAGTCATCCCCTTCCAGGGTAGCTCGATGCACATGATGTGGCAGGTAGGGGACAAGCAGGGACCTACCTTGGCCAAAACTCAGATCAGAGTTCCTCATCCTCTGAGTTGGAGCCAGTGAAGGTGGGGTGGGCAGGCAGAGATCACAGCTTCCTTGCTCTCACCAGATTCTCCCTGAAGGGGTAACCTGGCTTGTTCCCAGCAGGAGAAAATGGTGAATTCTGGTTTGGACAAGGGGAGACTGCAGTTTGGAGAAGGTTGAGAACCATCAATTCACTTGCAAAATGGCAAATAGGATTCAAAAGATGCAAAAGAAGACCCAGACTAAGCAAACATGGATTAGTGCATAGTGTAAAAAAAATCTGCCAAAAATATAGAAATCAATTCAACACAGATCACCAGAGGGATTGTTTTCTGCTCGTGCAGTCTTTCTGTGACATTAGCAGAGATTAAAATAAGCTGGTTTGAATAATAGTAACAACACAAATGCCATCAAAATGTCTTTCCTCTGAGCTGTAGCCCCATCCTCCTCTCAGTACCAGAGAGGTACTCTGGTACCTGCCAGAGTGAGCTGTGGAGCTTCTGGGGGCCAAGCCTGCCTGCACTGCTGAAAGGAAGTTCAGTTGGCAGAAGGAGCAGTTGTCTGGAAATTAAGTCTGCCCTTGCAGATTTCTGGAAGATGCAGGGTTTTTTTTTGAGGCCAGCACTGGAAATCAGAGTGATTTTTCTGCCTAGGCCATCACACTGCCACACAAACCACTGATAGACAACACTGCTTCAACACACAAACCTTGGAGAAATTACCAGAGGCAAATGCACAGTGCAGCCCCTAAAAACATTCCCAAGCACAACCAGAAGACCCCAAGACAGCCTTCACCCAAGAAGGTTGTGTATCCTCAATGTTTACTTGCAGAAAACTTGCCTCCTTTCCTGACCCAGAAGATTCAGAGGGAGTTGCAACACTCCTGGAAACCTAAATAAATGTTGATTGCTTGCCTGCCCAAAACTACTTCATTTCTCTTGAAATAACTTATGTAAAACAACACTTCATTAAGACATGGCAGGGGAGGGGAAGGGAATTTAGCATAGTTATTTATTTATTTTTGTTCTGCTTTAAGCCTATCTATGTAAAGCTCTCATGCAAAAAATTGCCTTCCAGTTTAGCTGAAAATTTAATGGACACTTCTGGGAAAAAATAATAGAAAACTTAAAAAAAAAAAAAAGCTAATTCTCCTTCACACAAGGAATTAGCTGGTTGTGGGGGTTGAACAGGAGGATTGAGGGGAACTAAACAATTTAGACTGTTAGTGCTGAAACCAGAGCTGTCAGAGAGCAAAATGAATGCAGTTAAAGTTATGGTGTTTGTTGGGTTTGAAGGATAAATTGTGGGCCTGGAGGAAGCCCAGCAGAACTGAAGGTTTGGAGAAACCTTCAGGACCCATTTGGATGAACACACATCATTCTGTAGGGACTCTTTTCTCACATCTATAGTTCTTCCCCAACCAGGGCTCTCTTCTGCTCCACCACAGGTCCTATCTGGCTTTCACCACCCTCTTGATCACTGACCCTTCACTGGGAACCAAGTCCTTGTCCATTTCCTTCCTCTCCCTGTGTCCCAGTAGGCTTCTTTAATCCCTCCTCTTAGCATCACTTGTTCTCTAACTCCCTTATAAAATTATCTTTGCCATCCCCTGCAAGCTCATCCTTTATGACTCCCAGACAGCCCTAAGCACCAGAAAGTCTGGCCTTAACCCCTCATTTTCAGTATTACTACTTACAAGTTTTGAAGTCTTGTGTCCCAGACACTTCCCAGTCCTCTCTGTCTCTGAGTGTCCATCCACATGTCCCATTGTAGTAACTTCCAGTCACAGCTGGGGAGGGTGTGGGAGGTGGGATACAGAGGAAAGTGCTTCTAGAAAGCAACATATGTTGAGTGGGGGGAATAGCCCAACTTTTTGCCCTACTTTTCTGGCTCTTCTTGTTCACACTAAATTTTTCAGGCATGTTAATGAGCCTGCATGCTCCTGCCCAACACCTTCTCACCAGGATGGGTACGTCCAGGAGACATTCAACACTAATTTGAGGGTATAGCTTCCTTAGTATGATCCAGGAATACCTGCAGGATGAAATCCCAAGTATGCAGGCTGAGCAAGAAGAATGCTGAGACACTTGGCTTTTTTTCCTCTGTGAGATAAGACTGCTTCTCCATTTGGGGCCCTACCTGTTGGTGCCTGCATGGCTCTTCATCTTTGTCTGACTCTTCAAGGCCAGGATGGACAGGGCTTTGTGCAACTTGGTCAGGTGGAAAATGTCCCTGACCATGGTAGGGATGTTGAAACTACGTGATTTTTTTTTTTTTTTTTTTTTTTTTTTTTGGAGAACATAACTTCCAGTGGCCACAGTGTCATTTATATGTCCCTTACTTGCAATTTTCCAAGAGATTTGTCTGTTTACCCTTTACCAACAGTAAATGCAATTGATGGCTGAAATATGAATCACATGATGTTTCCAATAAAATAAGGATTCTGTTTCTAAAGGGCTGCCAGGGTAATATCTCTCCATTTGTCAAACTGTCTCAATGGATGAGAAGATAAGAACCTTCCACAATCCAAATCAGAGATGGAGCCTTCATAGGTGGAACACCAGTGCAGGAAAAAGTGGGGCAGAGAGTTTAACTCTGAAGGAAAAGGATGGTTCTGTCTTGCATCGGAATGATTGTTTTGTGCTTTAAACAATCCCTCCTCCATCACTTGAAAACAAGATATCAGATAATGATTTCACACTAGAAAAAAAAAAACATGGGAGAAACGAACGAAGGGCGAGACTGTTCCCTGGGCAGTGTGGGTATGATTCCTTCAAAAGTGGGTGGTATGATTCCTTCAAAAGCGGGGTTCCTCCATCGAAGGAGGGGCTCTTTCTCCGGCCGGGTCCAGCGCGGGCGGTGCCGCTGTCCGCGGTGCTGATCCGCAGGGACGCCGCTCATCACGTCTGTCCGTCTGCTGAAAACTCCATCTTACCACGAGATTGGGGACTGAACTGTTTTAGGCTCTTTGTGAACACTACTTGAAGCAATTAGGGGTTGTAATAAAAATATAAAAAAAAAAATTAAAAGAAAGGACACAGAAAGCACTTGTTACTGAGAGGTGCTGGGATATAAAGCTGTTCTATCATCCAGCAGGATCCAGTCCCTCCCATCCTCTCCTAAATCTGCCTCTTAATTTCAGTTTCCAGGAAGGCCATAAGCCAGGATTTGTTCTGTATTAGCAGGAGAAGGAGAAAAAGGAAATTAAAAGTGAGAGGAGGTTTGAGCTGCTCTTGTCCTGGTGGCCAATGTTCTTGGTTACCAGGATGAATATTCTGTGTCTTTTCTCATGTACAGCAGTGGATTTTCTTATATTGCAAACCAACCACTGTCTTTTCTGATGTAATGTTTATTGGTTTGGGGTTTTTTTCCTCTTGTAGCACTTCTCTCTCTCTTGCCGTTCTGTTCCTAACATCTGTTCAGTGCCTCTCAGTACCTACAGCCTTTACTGAGTTCAAAGTTGTGGGTCATCAACACCTTCTACATTTATCCTGGAGTTGCACAAGAAGGTTCTGTTTCACAGGAACAACAATTCAGTCTCTTTCTGATTTCTATTGTTTCAATCTAGCTACATAAGAATGAGGCTGGACTGGAACAGGTCACAGCCGGAATCAATCCCAACCATCTCTCCAGCAATCAGAACAACCTGCTGGGAGCTGAGTAATGGCTGAATTCTTGGTGAGAGAAATTATAGGCATAAAAACAAAATCAAATATACTCATGTGCTCATTCAACATTTCAAGGCATATTTATAGGTACTGCTGTATGGCATCTTAAATATCAGAGTTTTAAAAGAAACTGGATCACTGCTGTTGGGGAAAATAATTTTTCTGTTCAGTCACTTTCACTATCTCTGCCCCTGATGAAAAAGGGAGAGAAAGACACTGAATTACACACCCATTCAGCCCCTGTCATCACTTCTTTGGGCTGTTTGGATAGCCCTGGGAAGGGTCTGTGAAGATAAAGAGATCTGAAGGTCATCTGATGGTCATTCCTCAGATCTGGAATAGAAACAAGAGAGCTGGGCAGGAATCCGAAGCTCAAGAAAAGCTGGGGATCTCTTCCTGTATAAAGCTGGCGATGGCTCCGTAGGTGAGCAGATGCCTTTGCAGTCTAGGTCTTAGCTGAGTCCTTTCCTTAGACTGCTCCTCTGTGTTCTTCTATTCCTGCACCAAGTCTTGCTGTCACTGGGAGAAAAAGCTGAAATTTTACCACTGATGAAAATCTCTACAGAGGGGAGATATTTCCACCTTATTTCTTCACTTTTCAACAAGACAGAATACTTGAGATTTCTTAGATTTTAGAAGGGAGAATATCCTCCAAAAAAATTCCCAGGATGACTAAAAAATGGATCCACAATCATTATAGAGAGGTGAGACAGAGAGCTACAGCTTCCAAGGCCTGTACTTGTAATGGTCTGTGAGAAACAGCACAGAGCAGCTAAGAGTATTTGTCTTGGGAACTGTAGTCAGTGAACCTTGGGTGGGAACCAAGCTAAATCAGCAAACTTGCTGCTGATCCAGGATCAGAATGAGCTAAAACTCCTCTATTGCATGCCTGAGACTCAATTACTGTGTAATCTCTGTGGCATAGACATCTAGGAACCTCTGTGGATAGCAGATGGCTGCTGAATGGTGAGAGCAGATGACAGATTCTGGGCAGTGCTAAACCAAAAGACCTCAAATCCTGATTACAAAAGTCAGTTCTTGAGGTTAAATCAAGCCAGGTACCTGAGCAGGAGGGATTCATGCAGCATTACACAAAGCCAACACACTACCAGAGATGGGAGGGCTCTTGTCAAAAGCTCCACCTCCCCTCCTCTCCCTAACACACATTCACACATGCTGCCACATACAGGAAAAAATATCAAGGTTATGTGTTTCCTGAAATATGGTTGGCTGAATAAATACACTTACTGAGAACTCTTTGTAAAACAATAGCAGAATGAGTAACAGTGCATCGCTGCCATGGGAAATAAAAAGGAAAGTAACCCAACTGCAATTCAGCTAGAATCATTCCAAACCCCAAAGGTTGGCCTCTTTTTTTTTTTTTTTTTTTTTTTTTTAATTGAATGTGTCTGACATTTTATGGCATCAATAATGCAAACAAAGAGGAAATCATATTTGCAGAACACTAATGCACGGATGTCTAAAGCGAAATACAATACTGATTACTTTTTAAATGAAGCCACCAGGTTTTGATGTGCTGTGGTGGTTAAATTGGTCCATCAAATTCCTTCCAAAGCAAATTCCAGTCCAAAGCAAGAGCTTGACCTTTTCTATAACCTTGGGTAGCCTTTTCAGCTGTATTCTGATTGGAGGTAATAAATGTTAGTTTGAAGGAATCTTCCTGATGGGTCGAATTACAGAAATGTCACAATTCCTCCTGAAGATGAGGGGAAACTGAAGATATGTCACCTCTCCACAGGCTGTCCAAAACCTTTGGCAAATGTAATGGTAAGGCTACTGTGAAGAGCTGTGGGTGAGTGGACAGATGGGCTCTGAAAGAGATTTCTAGAAGTACTATTGTGATTTTGCCCTTAGGGCTAGTGGTTGATCTCTTCAGCACCTGATAGCTTTTCTCTTGCCTAGAACCTCCGGCAGATGACTGCAGAGCAACATCTGAGTAGGAAAATAAGTGTATCAATAAGCAGGCATGGCAAAAACACACAAAGAAACCTTCCCTTCCTTTTCTATATTCTTTAAATGCTAGTGGGTTTTTTTTGCAAAGTGAATCTCAGAGATGCATCTTAAGAACCACAGACAGGATCATCTCTGCCAGCACAAAAATGAAGAAGCTGTTGTGGTCCTGCCTGGGAAATCCCACTGCTCAATCTCCTCCTACAGCAAAAGAGAGAAGGACTTGGTTCAGGCCTATGCTTTCAACTTATCAGCAGGAGCATTCATTTCTGGAGCCGAGGGGCTTCTTTTGCAATGTCCTCTGACTTGCACTGAGTTAACTGTGTGAATTTCTTCAAGTCATGCATTTTTGGTTTGGTAGACAGCGTTCACTGTGTGCCTGTGTGCTGGTGAGTAGGATTGGATTCCACCATCTGACATCAGCTGGGAGTTTGTCTGCCATTTAGATCACATCTGATCAGAGCTTTGTGTTTGGGGATTGTATGTCTTGGAATTAATCAGTGCAAGCAGCTAATTGCCTCTAGTTAACTAGTGCCTTTTAATTAGGACTGTACTGCTGGCTGGATACATGAAGGGAGCTGTTTGTCACTGGCAAAAATTTCAGCCTTGTGATGTAAACCTCTTTGGGAATTAGAAGAAAAAAATTCAGGCTGGAGCTATTGTCACTTTAGCACAGCAGAAAATCAGTTTCAGCAGACCTGGCCTGGATGAGGTTGGAGTCATGCTTTGCTGAGGTCGAAAATGATAGCAGCTGCTCCCCAACCCTTCCTCCTGTGCAGAAGGGTGGGACACTGTGGGCTTCAGCTGGGATTTACAGGAGATACCCCACATGCATTACAATGAGCGTTGCTGTAAAATTCACTGCACAGAGGTTAATCTAGATGTCAACACTGCCTGACAGCAGTGAAATTACTCCGGGGCAGTGCTCCTTCTGAAGTCTTAATATAACAGTCAATTCCATCCTGCCTGCAGGAAATGAAAGTTTTCTGCTTTGTGTGCGGAATCATCCGGCGCCAATTTTCTCACTGTTTGAAGTCCAAACTGTTTGTGGTCTTGGGATTCACCTCACATTAAGACTTTCACTTCATTTAAAAACTCTGCTAGTCAAGTCCTGGGAACTGCAAGGACAGGAGCTGCACAGGGAGAAAAAGAAGAGGGTATGGAGGGAGAAATCTGATCTCACCTACCACATCGAAATCAAACTGCTTCACCAGTCCTCTGAGCTCAGTAAAGGGAGGGAGTGCAGAAACTCAGTTCTCTGAGTATCAAGCAGCAAAGACTGGAGAGGCTGGAAGCCAGCAGAGAGCAAGAGAAAACATGCAAGAAGACATTTGGACCTCCCAGAGCTATGATTTTCTTTAGAGTTATTTCAGCCCTTCCCTGCTGGGACCTTGTCCTAAGCTGCCAGTAGTTCAGCAGTCAAACTCCTCCTCAGAAGAACTGTTCCAGTTTTCAGCAGTGGGATCAGTCACTTGTGCTGGGAAGGAGAACAGTTCCTGTGGACTCCTGACACTGTGGGGAAGCATTTGTGATGCCTCTTCCACTTGCAGAGATGCTAAAAATGCGGAACTAGCAGAAGGGAGGAGGAACCAATGGTCACTCCTTTAGCTTGAAAAGAGCTCTCAGATTGGGTCTGTGAGAAACCCAAGCCACCAACATTAAACTGACCTACCAGCTTACTTAACTGTTGGGGAAAGCTGGAATATTTTGTCCTTCCTTCTCTTCAGTCTCTTATCTCTTTCCTCAGTTCAGTCTTTCAAAATTGCAAGCAATAGGACTCCAATCACTCTCTCAGGGAGTGGTTTCATGGCTCGGTGTTGCATTGGAAAGGAAAAAGAGGCACAGGAGAGATAGAATGCTCCTCCATTCCTCCCAGAGCAGCAACTGACATCTCTGCCTGTGTCATTTATGACACTGCCAGCCAGAACAGATGTTTTGAAAACACCTACTTGAAACTCAATATCTCTAATTTCAAGGACAGCAGCAAAGGGAAAAGAATTTTTAGAATTTAGCAGCTATGTAAACATTAAATGGGTACTGATGTAAGAGACAGCTTCGTGCAGGAGTGGAGAAGTTACCTTAGAGTTAAGCAAGTTAAGATATCCACTCTTGAAAAGCATTGCTGAGAAGGGAATTTTCTCTTCTTCTATTTTTGGTACTCATTTGGACACACCACCATATGCCAAGGCTCCATGAGCCCACCATCCATCAGAAAGCCACTGAACGTAAATGGAGAACAAAACTTTTGGGTTGCACCAAGACACACCTGTGCCTGTGAGTCTCATAGCAGAGGAGCCCTGTTAATTTCCAGAGCCTTCCAGCTATCAGAGGAGCCACCACAGCATGGTATCACAGCCGGGATCTCCTTTATTCCCCTTGTTTATTCTTATCATTGCCTTACAACCAGAGAACACACCTAGAGCTGTTACAAAAACTTTGGGTACAAGCCATGGCTGCAGTGCTTCAGCTGATTCCTGGCCAGATCAGGAAAGGATGTAGATACTCCCTGGGGAGGGAGGAAATGAGAAAGATTTTTTCAAACGTTTTTAAGATAATATGCTGAACAGTTTTCACACAGACTGGCATATGAATGAGTGCTGATCAGGTATTGCAAACTACCTTTGGGTTTGGGTGCCTGTGGTGAACATGTCTGCATTCTTTGACCCATATCCTGAACTAAGGAAACCTATACATTTGAGTTCTGGGAAATAAGAGCCTTTCATGTGAAAGGAAGCAGCTCAAATAATATTATTCTTCTGTTTGTGTCCCTGAAACATCATAATTTTTGAGACCTTCTTTTAGTTGCATTTTCTTATAGGAAAAAAAAAAAACAAAACAAAATCCACAGAAAAGCACAAAACCTAGTGATTTTGTTTCCCACCTGTGTAAATGGTCCCTTGATTTTATTGGTTTCTGCCTCCTTTTTAAGCCAGTATTTGCCCAGCTTCATAGCTAACTTTTCCTGGAGCTGCAGTGCATTGCCATTTTCTTTTGTTTTTGCTTGTATCCATTGTGCTACTTAAAATTCTATACCACACTTCCCAAATCTGTCTTGATTTCCCAACCCAAGATACTCGGTTGCCTTCTAAAATCAGCTTTTCCCTTTCCTCGGCTCTTTTATTCCTCCACACATTTTCTCACCTTGCTCCACCCACTCCTTGGGACAAGCAAACAGCTCAGAGCTAAGGATGTCTCTCAAGCAAGCACCCTCTTTAAAGGCATTCCACAGTTTTCACATTTGTCTGGGCAGCACAGTTCCCAGAGTCACCCATCTGCAGTTCAACACCCTGCAGATGCAAGGATAGGCAGTTCAGACTTTTTCACCCCCCAGAATCCATGCACTGAGGGACATCTAAAAAGGCCAGTTGGGCAAGTTGTGCAGGAGGCAGGATGGACTTTCAGTCTGGTGGATCTCTGCATCTCTTCCCTTTGCTACATTTCAGCTTCTGCCTCGCAACCTGACAGAGTGGGGTGGAAAGAAAAATAATGGCAGGAGAAAACAAACCAGGTCACTGATGAGACCCTGAGGCTGGAGCCACATTCACTGCCTGCAGTTTGCAGCCCTGGCACAAAATTTCCACCTGTACCATGCACCAAAATAGCACCTTCACTTCCAAGAAAGCATCACTTCAGTTACACCCTTGGGTGACTGAGTTAGTGCAAACAATTTTAATTTTTAGGGAGCAGCATGCAGCTGGGACAGGAAAGACCCTATGGCCCCTTCTCAGCTGTGCTCAGACTGGTGTTCCTTCCAGCTCCCTTTCACAAGTCCCTTGAGAAAACTGCAGATGGAAGAGGCTGGGTGGTGGGAAGGTCTGCCTGGATGTGCTGGGAATTTGGCCTGGCTTGTCCCAGAGCTGGGTGAGACATGTTCCCAGGCAGCAGGGATAGCTCTCTGCTCTGGGTAGAGGCAGGGCATAGGGAAGTATCTCTCTGAGAAATAAAGAAGCATGAACTCATTTCTCTTTGACTCCAAACACTCAGATGTTGATACTCTGTGAGAGTTTCCCCCAAAATCTGCTTTTCTTCTCCTCACACATTGCCCCATTGCAGAGCCCCTCTTCCTACAGGGAAGATCACCAGTCCATGCTGATGGGAAGATCTCTTCTGCTCCAGGAAAGGTGCTTCTGGAAATGAGGTCTCAGGGTGTTCACCAGGAATGCAGCACAGCTGCTTTCCCTCTTCCCCTCCAAAACTGTCATGCCAAAAAGGGATGCAGCAGTTTCTATGATGTGTTTGAACAAAAAGCAATCTTCTCCTTGCTCCCAACAAACCTCCATCCAACAATGACAGGCCAAGGGGGCCAGAGCAGCAACAGAGCAGATGTCACAGCACAGAAGTGCAGCGTACCCAGCTCTTCTGAGCAACAGTTCACAATTAACTCTGACAAAAGGACTTTTCTCCAAGGCAGTCACTGCCCGTGGTGGGGCTAAGAGCAGAACAGTCAGGGCCTGAGCATCTCACCACCTTCTTCAGTCATTTGCCATCTTCTGGGGGCACATAAACTCTCCTCACAGGCCACCTAATCCTAAATATGCTCGGTGTCACACTTGGCTCCTGAGCTCACCTCGTTGCTGTGACAGTACAAAGAGGTGGTGAAAGGGACAGGGTAGTGGTGCTGGGGAGGAGGGGAAGGAGGAAAGAAGTGAGGAAGGGAGGATGTAGCTGCTGTGCAGCTGTGATGAGGGAATCTCATCAGCTGGGAACCAGTGTCTGTAGGTGACTTTGTAGTGTAAAAGCAAAAAAAGAAATGACAGCACGGGAGTGAGAGAGATGGGTGGACAAATTGTGGCCTTGCACAATCTAGTACAGTGCCTGGGAGCCACAAGAACAAGAAGCCACTTGGGGTAAGAGACAGGCCACCCCAGGAAAGGGTTTTCTCCTGGAGATGGTGGACAATTAACAGCCATTGCTTGTTCTCTCCCTGTGCTGAATCTCCAACCCTTTCAGCCAAGCAGCCTGCACAAAAAGGGAGCCAGGCTGTGGCCAGCAACCTTTTAACCAGTCTTTTCCCTTTTCAAAGTGGAACCTAAATAGGCAGGATATCCTCTGCCAAAAGAGCAAGGTCCTGCTATGGAGGTACAGCATTCCTGTGTGTGGATTCCTGGTTCTGGCCCACAGCCTTGTCCATGACCATGCCATCGCTGGTGATGCTGTGAGCACCTGGTGCCTGTTCAATGGCAGTCTGTCCAGGCCCCACAGGCACGAGTCTGTCCCACTAGCTCAGATCTCTCTAACAGGCAGAGGAAAGTTATGTCCTCACTCCCACGTGGCTACTGCCACCCACCATCTCCTACCCAAGCTCTCACTGCACATTACACAGACACAGAATAAACTCACAGCTGCTGTTGCCACCACAATCCTCCTTTGGCAGTGTCTCCTGCCTCTGTCTGAAACCATCAGACAGGTCATGCCAGTGCCATGAGTGAGAGGTATTGATTGTCAGGAGACATGGGGGATGGGGAAAGGATGCAAGATCTTCCCTTTCAGTGCAAGCCATAACCAGTCACCTAGGTCCCCTTGCATGAACATAACTCTGGCCATGGGGAAGGAGCCAAGATCCCTTCTCTGTCCCCTCTTCCCCCATCTGCATTGCCCTCCACAAGTGCCACATCCGATCAGGCTATTTTTGTGCTGGCAGTTTTTGCCTTCTCAACATTGCCTTGACAATGCCTGTGCCGCCCGTTCCCTGCCTCCTGAGAGCAGCTGCCAAGCTGAGGTTCCCCCTCATCCTCCATTATCCATATGAAAAAAAGGCCCAGAAAGGTTTTGTATTCTCATCCCAGTCCGGACAGGCAGGATCCAGCATCCGACTGAGTGTTTCCCCAGGTCGGGATTATTTTTTGCTCTGGGGAGATCGGCCATAGTGAGGATGCTGCTGTCTCTCCCTGCCTGTCCCCAGCACCCCCTGTTGCTGCCTGTCAGGCCTTTCTCCTCATTGAGATGCAAGGCTGGCCGCTGCGGCCATCCGCTGAGCCGTCTGCTCCTGAAGGCACCTTCCCCTCCTTCCCCCCTCCTCCCGGGGCTGCCTGTGGAGCTATTCTTCAGCCTCTGCATTTCACAACAGCTCAAAGGCAGATGCATCAATCCTTTCAGGGGATGGGGACGTGAGGAGAATGGCAAGGGAGCTGCAGGCAGGTGTTGGTAGGTTCCCAGCCATCTCACGAGCCTGGTCCCCCTCCCTGTCCCCCGCTGGCTTGTGCCTGAGGCTTGGGCTGAGGCATGGGGCAGGAATGGGGAAGGGGAGAGGATGGAGGGGAAGAGCACTGGGATATGCTGACCCCACAGAATGCCCAGCGGGGTTGCAGGCATGTTCTCAGCTGTGTGCATCCTGTAGCCTTTCCCCCATGAGGAGAGCGAGGATCCAACTCTGCTCACTAAAAGTTTACACCGGGGGCCAATTTGGCCTTGGTGCAGACAGCTGAGGGCAGGGGAACAACCCCATGGCCACTAACCAACCCCATGGCCACTAACAGCCACAAGGGTGGGGAGGAGTGGGGCTGTTCCTCCAAAGTGACGCCTGCACTGGGCGCCCTGGGTGAGCAGCACTCCTGTCTCACACACTGGAGTGGGTTGGGGATAACTCAGGACCCGGTCCCTGGGACCCGCCCTGGACTCCCAGGCAGAGCTGCTTTGGTCCTGCTGCTCTCCCAGCACTGGCAGAGGGCTGGGGCAGAGCAGGGCTGGGGCAGAGGAGGGCTGGGGCAGGACCTGCAGCCTGCGGGAGGGCGGCTGCTCCCCCGTGTGTGTTTTACCCGTAGGTGCCACAATCCTTTGACTGTGTGTTCGAAAGCCTTGAGTCTATACATTTAAGAATCAGCAAATTAGAAAAATTGTCCTGAAATGTTGGAGGGAGGAAAAAGGCAGGAAGGCAGAAAGGGATGAGGAGGGACTAAGAGGATGGGGTTGGTAAAAGAGAGTTCATCCAGGGGCACTGCCCTGGCTTTGTGCCCATCACCTGCGGGCTGGCAAGGAGGGAGGGAGGCAAGGACGAAAAGGGAGGACTGATTTCACACATTCAGTGCATATCATACAACCAGGGCAAGGCTTTCTTCCTGCAGCTCCTACCCAGGATGGCATTGCTGCCATAGCCAGCCTAGAGCCCTGCCCAGCTGCCCGAACCATACTCACAGCAGGGTTGCATTTCACTGCTTGATTGCTCGGGGGAAAGATACCTTCTCCTTTCTTTCTCTCTTTTTTTTTTTTTTTTTTTTACATATAGTCTCACAATTTTCTGTAACAGCAGCTTCTTTCTGTATTGGTGTGGAAGTTATATAGAGAGATATCTATAAATATATATAAGCCAAACTGCCTTACAGGTTGTTCTGTGGGATTTTTGTTGATTTGCTTTCTGTTTTGTTTTTTTTTTTGTTTTCAGTGTTGTATGTGTAGCAGGCACTTGAGTTTATATGAAGATGTTTGCTTGGGAGCTGAGGGGAAAAGGGTTTGGGAGGGGGAGAGGGAAGGAAGGACAGGAGGAAGGAGCAGGGACTTCCAATAAGTGGCCACTGCTAGCCAAGGATGTCCAGGTAGATTGGTGTGGCCTTGCCCAGAGCATGGAGGATCTTGTAGATCTCCTTGATGTTGAGCCGTTGCTGAGGTTCCCTCTGCCAGCAGCCCAACATGATGTCGTAAACCTCCTTGGGGCAGACTCGGGGCCTCTCCAAAACTCGGCCTTGGGTAATGCACTCAATGACCTGAAAGAAAGAAAGAAAGAAAAGAAACACTGAATACCAGCTGGGCAGTTTATGGAGGATGTCCTGTGCCTGATACTGCTTGGCTGATGTGGTACCATCTAGTCAATGGGAGCACTGAGAAACCAAATCTCAGATCTGCACATCCTCAATGATCACCTGTTTGTTGCTAATGATGATTTTACCATGAAAAGTTTGTCTCCAGCTGCAGTTTTTCAGATCCCAAAAACCTTCCCCGTCTGACACCTACCTACCTCAATGCACTCTCCAAAGAAGAGGTCACAAGCAAATGAAATAGGTTTTAATTTATTATGTCAGTTTTTCCCGCTAAATGAAGAATGAAAAAAGTCTTAAAATCCCTGAAGTACAGTAATATTTTGCACAGCTGAAATGATATTTTTCTTGTCTGAAAACCAAGAGTCCGTTCCATTGCAAAGCCCAGGAGAGTTTTATAAGGATGAGTTCAGAGCATCTTTTTCTACATACTTCTCCTCTTTCTGACATAGAAAAGCAACTAAAAGAATGAAATTTCATGTCAAATCACATCTATGAAGGAGAAAAAAAAATTTACAGTGCTATCACTGTCCTCTGGGTCAGATTGGTGCTGCTAATGAGAAAAATGTGAGGTCCTGGATAACAGTAAAGTCTCTTCGGAGGGATGCCATTGGAAAGGACTCCCCTAAGGGTCTCTTTGTGTATTGTTTACTGGAGGAATGAATGAAAAGGAAAGGGAAATATGAGTTTCCAGAGAGCTGCTATTACTGCCTGGCCTCCTTGGTTGGGGTTGATGAGTCCCAGCATTGCTGCGTGCGAGCAGCCTGCCACGCTCTGCAGATAAACACCAGTCCCAGGCAGTGTGTGCAGGGAAGCCACCCAGCAAGAGGTGTTTAGAGTTTATCATTTATGAGTAGCAATGATCCCACCAAGCAGCTCAAGGGATACTTATCACTGTGCTATTTGCATATAAATACAGAGGGGAGAGATTAGGACTCGCTGAAAGCAATGAGAGCAAGACACAGCATGAAGAGAAGCCTGCATTGCCACAGAGCTGCTGGATGCTCTCTGTGGGGAGGAGGTGAGTTATGGTTCCTGCCAAGACATCCTGGACATGCACAGGAGCCCTGTGCTGGGCTCTTTCTCTCCAGGGTGAAGGAAAGGCATAGAGAGAAGGTAATGGACTGGTTGAGTGGTGCCCTGCCTCATTCCTCTGCTCAGAGACGGTTTTTCCCAGCCTTGGAAAAACATGTTGAAAATGCTGTGGGGGTATGAGGCCATGTAGGTGGCACAGGAGGGAGTGGCATCCCAGCCTTGCCAACACCAACACCCAGCAGGAGAGATGCTCAGCCAGCCTGATGCTTGCTCCTGGTCCAGTCCTGGCAGCCAGGAGCTTGGCACAGGCTCATTGACCTGTCCCTCCATGGGCTCTGCCTCTCCGTGGGGCTCTGGCACTGCATCTGGGCTGCCACAGCATCCAGGAGCTGGTGGAGGTGTCAGTCCTCTGCAGCCACATAGGTTCTGCCCATCCCTCCACAAGCTGTGAAAAATGAGACTGGTGGGAGCTAATGTGGCTCCCTCCCACAGAAGTATTCCACCAGGATGCCGTGGTCAGCAGGCAGAAAGAAGTGGAAACACCAACAGGTAAGGGAAGGATCATATTTTATCCCAGAAATGGTAGCAAACAAAGACACCCTCGAAATTAAGGGTAGCTGTTTTCAGCCCTACTGCCCTGCAAAGGAAACTGAGGCAGAATGAACGGGCAAAGCTGAGCTGTCACACTCCTGTTGCGTGCCTGTTGCCCATGTTAAAGCTCCATGTGCTCATTTGTGTGTGTTTGTATTTGCCCTCACAGGGAAATGCAAGAGCAGCTCATTAAATAGCGTGACAAATAACTTCTGTCGCTGTCGATTCCATTGTTTGTGCCTCTAAAATGTTTGCGTGTGCTACTTTGGGATGTACAGTCAGGCCCTATTGAGCACACGAATGGGCAAGTATTAGAGCTGTAAAGCAACACCTTGGATTTGCCATCTCTGCAACTCACTTAATTAAGGGATCTGTATCCAGAAAGCAGAAAATGCACATTTTTCATTACAAAAGGTGAAATTTCTGAAATCCATTAGATACACAGTAGGATAAAAATGTTCAAGGTTCCCACACACTGCTATGTCAAAGCATCTTTTTCCTCTCTATAATACCTCCTGCTATTCCAAGCAAAAATTTTCCAATGCATTTCTGCTGATGTGCCTCAAACCTCAGCAGTGACGCCCTGTTAATCCCAGCCAGCCTTCCTGCAACGTTTTTACAGGGCAGTCCTGTCCTGGTGGGCTGCAACTTTTGCTAGTCAAAGAAATAATAAGGGCAAACAATCTCCATGGGTTCCACCCTCAGTGAACTGGGGCAAACCATATCATAGAGATCCCAATGGCAAACACCCCAAGGAAATGTGCCACATGAGATATGTCAAGCTTAAAACAATTTCTCACAAACTGGAGCCAGCAGTGAGCTTTAGCTGCAAAAGGAGGAACCAGGGAAATTCAAGGCATGACTTAGATCCCAGCAGTAATTTGGGTATCCCCAGTTCTGGCAGCACCCCAAGAGTTTATAAGATATGAAAGATACGTCAGGAACTTAGCAGCAAGGGGCTGAGGATTAGCCAGTACATGGCTTTGGCAGAGCTCTTTGATTCCTGCAGGCCTCAGTTTTCCCAGCTCTTAAACTGAGATAATGACACTTATCCTATGGCTTAACCATGGGAGTGCCAAGGAGGGGACCATCCATGTACAAATTTTGTTGCAAACAACCTGGAAAGGAGAGACAGCAAAAAAATACAGTTTTCATCTGAGGTGTCTCAGCACTGTTGTACCTCTGTGTTTGAGAGCTGGAACCAGGGCTGTTTCCCATATGTGAAAATCTCCCAGAGGATCACCCCGAAGCTCCAGACGTCACTCTCTGTGGTGAATTTCCTGTACATGATGCTCTCCGGAGGCATCCAGCGGATAGGCAGCATGGTGTGTCCTCCAACCTGGGTGAGGACAAAAGCACAGGGAAATCTCAGTGGTGACAGTCCTGAGGAAGGGCTCATAGAATTAGATCAAGCTCCTGGTCCTGTGCAGGACACCCCAATAATCACACAAATGTACCTGAGAGCATTGTCCAAAAGCTCCTTGAGCTCTGCTAGGCTTGGAACTGTGAGCACTTCCCTGAGGAGCCTGTTCCAATGCCTGAGCAACACTTGTCATGTCAGCTCTGACATGACGTGCACAAAATCAGGGCCTCCCTGTGAACTACAGCACCAAGGAGCTGTGTTCAAAAAGCTGGGCTGGCTCCTGCCCCCCCACCACCACTCCTGGGTTTACCCACCAATCCCACCTGGTTAACATGATGCATAGGGAGTGAAATGTATCAAGAGGAATTACATCCTCTCCGCCCAAATTGGGCTGGTAAGGCAATCAAATGCGAAATGCCAAGAACATACTCCAGCCCCACAGTCTGGTGAACCTGGACACAGAGCAAGAATGGTCAGCAAAGCATTTCAGGGCCTCAGTACTCTGAGGCACGCACCAGAGATACAGCATGAGGGCTGTTCCTCTCCAGAACGCTTCTCTAAAAGCCATGCACAGGCATCTGTGCATCACCTAATCACATGAAAGCTTTTGCACTCACAAAACTGTGCTACAGGCCTTTTCAGAGACTGCTTTCCATACGTAAATGACTGCAGGACCACACTGCAAAAGGTGGTCTGTAGGTAAAGAACAGGCTCTTACAGGCAGGGATATGCCCATCATTTAATGGAGGAAGGAAAGCCAACCCCTTTGGAGAGTTTGGAACTGGGTGTATAAAACTGGGGTATGCCAAGCCAGGGAAAGGTACTTCCTCAGGAAAGAGTCAGCCCTCCTGTAAGGCACATGAATCCAGCAGGCACACAGGAGGCTTGCAGGATGCACGCAAACAGTTCCAAAGAGAATGGATTTACCTTCAGATTCACTAGAGATTCCTAAACAAGTTTCTTTCAGCAGGACAAGTTTTTCTCTGTGCTGTCTTTCTGTACAAGAAGCTTGATCTGTGGGGAAACAGCTAATTGCTACGACCAACCAGCACTGGAAGCAGCAGGGCTGCAAATCTCCACACTTTTTTCTGCTGAGGGTAAAGTGTCCGAGGCTTTAGCAGCGATGAGAAAAGTGCTTTTGTGGAGCTGCTTGGAAGAGGCTTGTCTCATTAGGGACACCAAAAAAGCAATGCTAATAACTTTGTAGCACTGCAGCTGAATCAAAGAGGCAGAAATCTTTCTGGTCCTACAAAGGATGAGGGGAGACAGTGTCTGCTGTCTAGGATTCCAGCATATGTGTGCCTATTCCAAGTAATGAGATTGTTGTGCTTGCTTGGACAAAAACATTTTTTCTACAAACAAAAGCTCTCGTCTGAGCTGCCAGTTTTTCCACAGGTTTCTTTGACTGATTAAAGCAGAACTAGTGTGGGGAAGGGTCAGTACAGGGACATTGCAGTGCTTGGAAGCAAGAAGGAGGTGTGTTGGAATAGGGTGTGAAAGGGGTAGGATGCTCTGCTGGCTTTCTGCATGGAGGAGTTCAGATTTCTCTGGGGTTTGGCAGAATTTAGACTCAGGTTTGCAGAGTTGTACTCAGAGGGCTGCAGACCAGCCCTTTCCCTTACTCTGAAACAGACCCTCCCTCAAAAAAGAGGAGAAAAGTCTAAGGAAGATCTTTCTTTCCTAAGTGCAGATGCTTGAGGATAAAAAGCTCATTGCAGCTCCACACCTCCTGTTTTGAGGTGGCTTGGCTGGTGTGTTCTCAGCTTGCTGCTCTGAACTCCCAAGAATGTTCTGCTGTAATGGAAATGGAAATATGCTTTTCTTTGTTTGTTCCTTCAAAACCCTGGCTGCAAATTTAGCTCTTCCCTACAATCCCAGCTTTTACAGCTTGCTTCCCCCTTCTTGCAAAGGGCTCTGAGGAAACATTATAAGCAGAATAGGACATACATCAAACTTGATTGTTGCAAAAACTGTTTTGTGCTAATGCTTATTTTATTCTCCTTTAAGCAGCACTAACTCTTCAGTTTTCCAGCAATCTCAAAATTATTACTTGCTGAAAAGCTCTCTACGTTTGCAATATCCTGAACCTTGCAGGATCATTTGTGATTACAGGTAGTGCAACACACTGAACACAGTTAACTCCCTTTTGGAGAGGTCTTAGAGCAGTTCAGAATGTGTGAACCAGGCCCTCAGCTTACACAGACAGTATCTCAGCAGCACTGCTCGAAAGGGAGGGTCCTGATTTACACCACTCAATGATCTGACCCTGGAAACAGAGCAGAGAAGCCAGTACTGCCATCTCAGTTCTAATAAGCTAAAATAAAGTCAAGATCTTTGGTCTCCTCTAGACACACCCTGGTGAAGATCTGCCAGCAAAATGACATACACAGTCAAGAGTTGTCTCAAGGATGTGACAACACAACCTTGGCTTAGCTCATAGGTTGAAGGTTAGGAACAGCCAAAGCATTCCTCCCAGCCATGTGAGACACAGCTTTTACTATAAATTGATCTCATAATAATTAATAATCACATTAATTTGGGGAAGAAAATTCAAACAAGCAATGCCCAGAAATTAGTGGGTACCAAAACCCAGCCCAGCTATGCTCAGAGATGAGGTGCTCCTTGCAGAGGCATCCTTTGCATCTCAAACAGGGTGCCACATTTTTGAGAGCAAAGATTAAGCCTTGAACTTACCAGCCATAAGCAGAACAGGCATCAATTAAACTCTACCATAAACCCACTCCAATGTCTAACCCAGCACATAAGGCTGACTATTACATTTTAAAGAATTGCCTTTACTGCCCCTCACTGCTTCCCTTGCAAACTGATTAGGATTAAAATTCCCATTTCACAGATGAGAAAACAGATGCAGGAAGGCAGGAGAAGGCCCTGCTCCGAAGCTGTGCAGTAAGTGAACACCAAGTCCTCCTGGCCTGCAGTCAGCCATACCCTGTTATTTGATGATGTAGCAAAATGATTTAGAGCTGAGCACAGAGGGATGGTGCTAGTGATGCCACAGGAAGCAGAGTGTGTCCAGGGTGACAGAAATCCTTTGCATAGCATGTAGTGATTGTGAGCTGTGTTCTGCCACTGTAGACTGGCACGTGATTCCCTCAGCTACACACTTGTTTTACAGGACCAGCCATTGCCAGAAGCATAAAACCAAAATGATGCTATTAAATCAGGCTGAAAAAATGGGTGCTGTTTTCTTCTTTTGCAAAGCCAGCTTACAAGGCACAGCCTTGGCTTTGGCAAGAATCATTACCATGCCTTTAGGGAGAAGGTGAAAGTTTATTTCAGCCTCTGCTTGCTCAGAGCTGGGTCTAGCAGAACCAGAAATAAGTGACCATGCAGGACTGGTGTTTGTTAAGAGCATGCTACTTTCTGGGATTTCTCTGAAACAGCCATGTCAACTTCTGACACCGTCTTCTCCATTTGGGAGCTAGGGCAGGGAGAGCCCTGCTAACAGGTAGCCTCACCTTCCCCAAGGGTAAAATGTCCTGAAACAGTGGCATTACAACATCTCCCCTGGAGACACTCCATAGCCTGGAAGAGGGCTCTGCTTGCAAGCAAATAAGACAAGTAAATCCTCTTCTGCTCCTCTCTTTAAATCCTATGATGCTGCCAAGCTTGCCCTTTTGCCTTGTTATTTTAATGCTTCACAGATCTGCAGACTGGCCTCTTTATCCCATTGCCATGGCTGTCTAGCTTTGTTTGACATTTTTAGCTAACTTTCTCTCCCTAGATCAACTCCCCATGCCCACACTGACACGTTATTCCCACTGCTCTGCTCTTTCTGTTCACAATGCTATCCTGGTAATAAATGGAGCAATCAGTGCACATCCTCTGAGCAGCCAAAGTTTTCTTCCTCTCCATTTCAAGATCACAGTATCACCTACTCAATTCCATCCCTTTCTAGTGGATGCTTCCAAGGGCATGACCTGATCCACAGCCCCGTGTTTCTGATACTCCAGGGCACCTGGCCCCTGCTCTGGAGCCTCATTACACATCCAAGCCCTTGGACTTGCAAGATATCCAGCCCCTCCCTCTGAGCAGCTTATTGCTGGATTAGATATGAACCTCAGGGAGCTGGGGGAGGTTCATGAAAGGCCAGCATTAATGGCCATTAGGGAGAGAGATAATTACTTAATGCTAGTACAGCACTTTGAGGATGTAAAGCTATATAAGTGCTATGTACAAGTAGTATTATAAGGCTTGAGGTTTGTCTGCTACCAAGGAAGGCTGGTGTCTGGGGGAAAAGTTCTCCTTGTCCCAGCTTTCTGAATGACATCCAGCTGATTAGGAAAGGAAAAGATGACATGTTATCCCCTGGTGAGTCTGACAGTACAGCAGCAGGTAGTGGAGCAGCAGTTTCAGCAAAGACTGTGCAATAAATCCACAGTTTGGGCCACCAGCAGAGATAACCTGAAAATCAAAATCAGAGTAGGGCTGAAAAACCCTCATGCAAATTTAGGACTGGTGGGAATAAAGATACTAGCACATTAAAGGAGATTTTGGTAGGAAGCACTGTTTTCCCCCTTCCCAGCTCACATATCAGGACTGTAGTCCAAAGCAGCATTCAAAGGGGAACTACTGAGACGTCTTTTCTACACCCACACCTGGAAGGCACCTCCATGGATCTCAGCTCAGAATGGGATTTGTCTCCAGCACACTCTTATCATGTGTCTTATTTTTCTTTTTGAGCAGTTTCCTTTGCAACATTGAAATAAAAACCAAACCAAACAAACCCAAATAAAACAAAGAAACAAACAACAACAACAAAAAAAAACCCTGGTCATTTCCCTGGTCATTTGACATTTGCTTTCCAAGGTCATTTGACACCTTTCCTCCTGCTTCTGGCACACTTGATGGAGGTTTTGCTCCTGCCTTGGGAAGATCACAAGAACCACTGTAGTTGTCTTTGTATCATGCAGCATTATTTGAACTTCCTATTTTTGTGCGGGAAGCAGAGACATTTGAGTTTGTACAGAATCACATAGCAGTAGTGGAGACCTTGGCACCATTCCTCTCCAGGAAATTCCACTCAACCTAGTGATAAGACACACATTCTCTGATTGCCATCTCTGTTCCTGCTGCTGTAGGTAGGGGTGACCTGGGATCTTTCCTTGCAGGCCTGGATGCCATCCCAGCCTAGACCACACCAAATCTTATGTCCTTTAGAGCTCAGCTCTCGGAGCTGCGTGATCCAGCTCTGAGCCTTCCCCAGCAGGCAGCTGTAAGTCCCCATCAGGACATGCTGATTCCTGTTGCAGGCAGGATATGTTGTTAATTCATCAGCTCTGGACAGCCTTGTATGAATAAGAGCCACAGGTGGCTCTCAGGGTCATCTGAGAGGATGTAAGGGCAACAAAAAAAAAAAAGGCAATGAAAGCAAGAAGGAGGAAAAGCTGCTCTGTTTGGCTATGTTGAGCTCTTGGAGAACAACAAACAAAACTGATGTAGATTGTGCCTTTGTGAGTCAATGTTTGTCAGTTCAGGTTGGGGCACAAGGAGATGACTTCTCAGGGTGATGCAAAGAGCAGCACATGCTGCTGGCTGAGGATCCAGCAGGAGACACTCCTTCCTTGCCTTCAGCCTGGATCCAGCGGCACTGAGAAATTCTTCAGAAGTGTCAGTATTTTGCCTCTGTGAGTCCTGACAGATTCCTGGGCACCTTTTACAAAGCAGAGGGATTAACTCTGACATGCCAGACAGAGCTGAGCTTTGCTGAACCTTAGCTGTCCCCACTTCATAGTTTCAACTGTCACCTTAGTCGGCTCTTAAGTACCCAAGTTTAGATCAGAGGTTGCTGAATTTAACTGCAAATTATGACTGGATGTGATTCCCAAGTGCTTCATCTGTAATTTCCTTTCAGCTTATCCAGGAAGAAAGGTCCTAGCTATATCTGAGACTGCACCATTGCCAGAATTACCCGGGCCTCCAAAAATCCCCAAGGTGTTCTCCTGATGGAAAGGCATTGTGTGCTGCACCAGCCCACGGGCTGAGCCTCCTCTAAGTGACTCAAAAGCCATCACAGCCCTGTCCTTGCCTTCACCTCTGTGTCTTTGCAGTCACTGCTGTCATAGCCAGTGCTGAAGGGGAGATTAAACAGCCAGCAAACAACAAAAAGCTCCCATCAAACTTTTCAACTTACTTGGCTGTGTCCTCAGCGCGTTCCACTCTCTGGAACAGCAGATGTGATCCTCTCACAATTCTCACAGGCTACTCCAACCACCTCCTGCATTGCAGCTCTGGCAGTGCCACAGCAAAAGGCTGGCTGCCTGCCTCCCTGCATGCCAGCAACCAAAGGCATCTCACAGCAGTTTTCCAGGGATTTTTTGAGATGTACAGAATGCACAAAGCAACCTGGATGCATGGTTGCATGGAGTTGTGCTGGCTGTCCCAGTCGTGCCCAAGGAAAGGAACATGCTGGTTGCCTGCTGCTAGAGGTGAGAAGGTTGGATTTACCCAGAGAGAACATGGGAAAAGGAACCAAATGTCCCTGCCACGAGGTGATGTAAGGAGCCAGATGGACTTGTTCAGGAGCAGGAAACACTGACCAGGCAGGGTTAATGTGAAACCGAGAAAGGGGTGAGAGGTTCCTGCTGTCAGTAGGACTGTTTGGCAAGGGACTGTTTGTTCCCCCTAGATGCACATACTGTGTTTAAACATGAGTCTAAAAATAAAACCTGCCATTGACATTGTTTTTCCTTACTTCATTTAACAATCTAGTTGCTTTATGACCTGTAATTCCAAATCACATTGAATCAAGCAGTGTAATTTGCAAGCAGGGACAGCAACCTTTCCCCCCCTACCCCTCATCTCTACTCCACTGAGTGTGTTTTAATCCCACGGTTTTCAGCATTCCTAATGAGCCATTAACAAGCTGCCAATTACTTATGCAAATGAGGGAGGGCAGACATGGAGGGGTGGCTGTAGCTAGAGGTAAATTCTTCTACCTCAAAATGGTCTGAGATAAATCACTGCTGCTCTAAGAGCTGCCTGTGCCCAAGAGTCCTCTCAGCCATATTACCTACTGTCTAAAAATGCCAGAGGTAATGCAGAAGATGGTTAAGACAAGGGAAACAGAGGAGAAATTGCACATATATTTTTAATTATGTTTGCCAATAATCTGCTTGGTGTGCACCTTACTACAACTCACTCTTCACCTTTTCTTCCCAACACTCAAAGCAGCTGCACTCACTGCTTGGAAGCAGCTGCACAATCAGCCTGCATAGGAATGGCCAGTTCCATGTTCATCTGGAGTAAAAGCTCCAGAAGCCATGATCTCCAACACGAGGACATGAACTGTGAGAAACCCCACCCAAGCCTTATTCAGCTGGGGGGTTGTGGGAGCAGAGAGACTGTAGTTTGTAAAACCTGTAGTAAAGAGGTCAGCAAGAGCACCACCAGCTCCTAGCAGGTTATAAACCCTTCTCCTAATGATTTCTGTCTTCCTAGGTGGAGGAGAGATGACCAAACTTATTCCCTGGGCCACCTACTGAGAGGCTTCTGGTGGCCCAGAATGACAGAGGCCCACACTGGGAACTGAGAGCAAAGTTGTAGTGCTTTGGAAGGATTCTCTGGTCAGCTCCCCAGGACATCCTGGAGTTCCCTGCTCAGCTGTGGGTGGGCAGGGGCAGCTGTGGACCTGTGTGTGCCAGAGGTGGCCTCTGAAGTCCTCTGCATCACAGACACAACACGATGGGCACACATCACAATCAGTCAAAAGCTACCTTTCTTATGGTCACTGCCCAGATAACAGCAGAGGCTGGGAATGCCACTAAATCTATTGAAACTACAGCCTCTAGCTAGTTTGTCAGGCACCTTACAGATTTACCAGTTGTCTCCACAAGGCTGGAGACCCTTCCGTCAGGACACACTTTCTTAGGACAGGCCTGCTCAGAGACATGTGATACCCATGAGACAATGCTCTCTGCTGGGTCCAGCTTTAAAGGGGATTGGAGTCTGCAAAGACTGCTTGTGTCAACAGAAGCTGCCCATGAATGATCTGCATTATCATTTCCCTGGTAATGCTACAAGAGGTGTTTAATAGCTCAAAAGCTAATCGGATAGAAGACAAGTTAAACCATCATGATGCAAGAAACACATCCGCCAGGATTATGTTCTTTTGGCAATGAAGAGAATGAAAATCAACCAGTTTCTGGCTTTGGGAAGGAGGAAAAATATTTGCCCAATAAATCTTAACCTGGCGGTATAAAAGCCAAGTCTGAAAATGGCCTGAGAAATGTAGCTTAGGAAAAAGCAGCAATAAAAACCTGCATGTGTGATCACTCCATGCTGAAATGCTTTCAGAGGGGTATCTCATCATCTCCCTTCCATCATGTCTCTCCCTCTGTCCTGCCAGTGCCTCCCCTCTGGGTAACCAACAGCACTTGTCTTTGTCTGCAGCCAAAGCCATTCCTGACTGAGGACTACACAAGATGTAGATAAGGCTCCATTACTTCTGGATACTGGATAATCAGTTCAACTGCCTTCGCATTAATCATGATAATATTCAAAATTCATTAGGCGAGATTGTTTGGAAATCTATTTCTTGTTAATGTCAGATTCGCTGAGCATCGGCCCGGCAGCATGCAGACAGAAAACTGATACAAGCCAGGGCATGCCACCTCTCTATGGAAGCATTCCCTTTTTTTTATGTGTAGCTAGACTGTGATGTGGCAGCTCCTGCCTGGTTTGTGTTTCATGAATCTTGTCAAGAGCAGTAGAACACCATGAGCACACCATGCTGCCACTTTGTTGATCAATGGACAGCTACAAAAATATATAGCTGCATATATACCATACAGCTAATAATATATACAACATATACTGTGGAGTTTTTAAGGGGGAAGGCTAGACATTCAGATCTGCACCCACAAATCTTAATGATTTTGTATCTAAAACCTGGGCAAGCAACCCAAAAACTTCTATGTACAAGCATGGTATGGAGGTACAAAAATAGAAAGTATTTTAAAAATTAAAAACTGTTCTTTGCTTGCCTGAAAACTTACAGCACTTTAGAATAAGCATGGGGCATAATTGTTTTACCAAGATGAAAATCTTTCAGGAATAAAATAGCTGGATCATTTCTTGTAGCCAGTCTTGTGTACCAGTTGAGGATTCCTCCAAAGAGTGCATTTCCTAATGGTCTATTTGGCCCATTTAGGCATTTTGGATATTACTGCTTTCCTTCAGGTGTGGGTTCTCACCCTCTAGTTGAACAGTGGTTCCTCAGCAGGGAAACATCACAGAAACACAGACCAACGTCAGAAGATACATAGGCTTTCTCTCCTAATGAAGGCAGTGCAGGCACAGATGGCATCTCAGATAAACACGCAGAAAGCTGTGTTAGAATAAAGAGCTCATCATCGGAGGCTGCAGTGTCACACCTACTAATGATGTGATTAAACCCATCAGCGCCGGTGGGAAAGCTGTGCCAGCTCTGGCACCGCCGAATGAAACTGCATTTCACAGCAGGGCAAACCCCAGCCTGCACCCCCCACCCTCCATCAGTCACAGCACTGCAGAGACACGCTGGGGATGGGGGTGTTCTTGGCTAAACTTCCTGAGACCTAAACCAGGGGAAGTTGCCACGGACATCTCCTTTCTGTGCCTGCCTCAAGCACCCCTGCCCAAAGCTGGTGTGGCAAGCAGGGGAGAGGCTGCAGATGGTGACAACAGCTCAAAAGGGACAAGAACAGGAGAGGACAGTGACAGCACCTGTCTGAGCACTGCTGTCATGGAGGAGCAGCAGTGGCACCAGGAAGGAGAAGAAATAAAACCAGCAAAAGCCAAAATGGTGACGTGCAGATGGTGAGGTTGGGGTTGGGCTGCAGGGTTCTGCTGCAAAACAAGCTAAACTTTAAACATTTGAAGGAATCAAGCTTTGCATTCTCTTCTCTATTTTTCCAGCTAAGACTTTCTGTGCATTGAAGTTCCCTCCATTCTCTATCAAGTTGTCTGGATGCCCTTGAGTAGGACAGAGCTGCTGCAGTCCCATGCATTTCAACCGCTGAGTTAAAATTCTTCCTCCCTACTTTATTTAGCCAGGAGCATAAATAAATAAGCAGACCCACAAACACAGGAACCTTGTTCCCAGATGCCATTAGAGCCCTCAAGCACTAAGTGGCCATCACAGATATCACCAGTTGCCTTCTGCTGCCCTCCCTGCAGCCAGACAGACCCTCCACTCCAACCAGCCCCGCTGGGGCCATTGCACAAACCCAGCACCCAGCAGGACACATCTGACTGGTTTTGCCCTAAGATAGTACTGCTCCAGGACAGTCGGCTCTCCAAACAGGCCAGTTTTCCTAGAAGAGTCTCTAGCCACCAGCTCTCCATTAGGGTTAGCCACAATAGGAAGGACGGAAGGAGAAAGTGAGTCTAAAAACCGCTAATGTTCTGCAGCGTCAGAAAGGATGGATGACCCCTGCAGACATATGCTGAGCAGACAGGACAGCCCTCAATTATGTCACTGCTGGAGCATTTACTTCAAGGATAAACGTGACTACAAATGCTGGGCTTAAAGCTGTGGCTGCTTTTGCTCCTCTGGATAATCTGCTCTAGTCCAGGAGCGTTAGGAGTGTGTGTGCGCCGTGCCCCCGCAATGACATGCATCTGCCTAGGAAAACGCTTTACAGGGGAGAGTAGAGCTGAAAAAAAAACCCCATTAAATTTCATTCTTCTCCTTTTCCTTTGTGAGAGCAGGCCCTAAAGGATTTGCTAAGGTATTGATGGGTGCCAATCCATATAACCCAGTGAACAATCCACAGCCTCCACAAGGAAATCACGAACAAATCTTGCCTACATGACGGAAATTTCCTGCTTGCCACACTGATTTTCCCCACTCATCCTCACCGCATTATCCCTGTGCTAACTTCTATATACTTCTCTCAACATTTTCTAACCTTCAAGCTCACAACTTTGTAAATATTTGCAATCAGGTAGCACATCTCCCCACTCTGCTCATCCTTCAGACAAATTATTTACATACAGCCCTTTCTATCCTCAGTAATCAATGGCTTCACACTGTCTTTGTTTCTGCCTCACCTCTTCAGAAGCTGTTGACTGTATGGATGCTCTTTGTGGGGATGAATTGGAGACATGTGACTATGTAATAAAAGAGTATTTAAACTAATGATTGCTGCAGACACACACACTTTGCTCTTTAACTTGGGTTCTTTACATGGAGGGCTTCAGAACAGCATTTATTTCACCGGTTCACTGAAAGCCAGAAAATCTAGGGAGCTGCCACTGAAAAGAGACTGTGCTTGGCTTGAAGAGGACATGGGTTAAAAAGACAAAATGCAACGTGGCCTGGGGCGGGCACAATCTCCCTTTACAGCACTACTTGCTGTATATTGATCAGAATGGGTTTGCTGCTTTATTAGCCACTCAAGAGATGCAATGAGCTGCTACTGGAATTTGTGCTTGATAATCAAAGGCATTTGTCATTCTTCCAAATGCTCTGTGAGTAGGTGTTTCATTTGGGTGCACGTGAGAAATGGAGGAGAGCAATCTGGAGCAAGAGGCATTGTCCTGATCCACTGCAGCATCCTCCATGGCTCCATGGACACCACCCCATGGTATGGTCAGGGACATGGACAGGGTCTCTGGCACAGGACAGTCCTTCATCACTGGCACAGCTGTCCCTGGTGACACATGAAGAGCAAAAGCCTTTTGCCTTTCAGCTGCCTGGCACATGGATCTCCCTCACAACCCTCCTTTCTGTTTTGGCTTTCCTAGAATTTCCTAGACAAACTGCTCTGGGTTTTTTTTTACTCCCTTTCTCTGACAAGTACAGGTGGCCTTCCTACCCTCTGATTGCACCTCCCCCAGCTTGAATTTTAAACTATTTAACAGCTTTAAATGCACCTAATGAGGCTTCAGCCTGCACTTTGCTGCCATCCCTCTGCTTCTCAGGCACCAGGAGGAAGAGTGGTGTGGAAGCCTATCACAGACTTCCCTGCGCTGGAGGTCTAATTGCACAGTAACTGGTGACCTCGTGAGTACAGGGTAATCTGCTGTGCAACACCAGGGTAAATGATCCCAGTACTCCTGTCTTTTCCACTGCAGCCTTCTGCAGAGATGGAAATACAGCCAGTTTAATGGTAATTAATCTTTGAACCGTCTGACACTCACCCAAGGCGGTGAGGAATAACCAGCAGAAGCCCACTGGCTCTGTGCAGGACAAGGGACTCAGGAGCCACTGCTCTGGGAGTGTCCAGTGTCACCAAAAGTGTCACCTGGCCAAAGCAGGGACTGCCTTGTCACCTGGGCTGTCTGGGAGCCAGCTGCCAGAGGCAGTGGGAATGGGCTGCTTTCTTGGGGCTGGTTACAGCTGTGTCCTGCCTGTTGGGCATCAATTACTTGGAGAGACACATCCAGAATCATCTGCAGAAGGAAGGGGGCACCAGGGGCATGTGGATGCCTGAGGGGAACAGGCACCTGTGCTGCCAGTGGAAGCAGGATGGAGCCAGAGGTTCTGAGCAGCTCAGCCATGCTGGGATGAGCTGTCTGGAGTGGTTCCTTACCCTCACTGCAAGGGAGGTGGGTGGGAATGGCATCAATGCTTTCCTCTGAAACCATCCCAACCAGCCAGGCCCAGGCCCAGGCATTCACCCTGCAGAACTCTAGGAAAATCAGCCAAGAGATCCATTTTCTCCCTCCCCACTGTGAGATGCATTTCATTCCCTCCCCTGCTAACAGCCTGCTGCCCTGGGGCTGGGGGCTGTCTGTCTGACCCCTGCATGGCAACAAAATATATTTGCATTCATTTCAGACCCACTGACATCATTCTCTCTGAAGACCTCCAGTTTTTTATGGTAAGCACGGTAATGATTTTCAGATTATAGACTAATAAAATATTTTAATTTTTTCGGCACATTAAGGTGGGCACTATATGATTGTTATGACATTTAAATAGTGCTTAAAAAAAAAGAAAAAGGAGGGTGAGAGGGTCTGCTTGCATTTCTTTTCCAAGCATGGGCACTGAAATAGAAACTTAAAATCCCACACGTGGGTACCGAGATCAGCTCTGATACCTCCCCTCTGTGCCTGTTTCACTTGAATACCTGCCAAGTTAAATAAGCAAACATGGGATTGCAGCGTCCTAGTTCCAAACCTGGTTTTGGCAAAGGAGCCCTCCTCCTTAGTCACTCTGGCCACTCTGTGAAGCAGTGGCCTGAGCTAAGCACCACCTCCATGTGCCAGCTGGGCTGGGTCATCACACCTGGTGGGTTACACTGAGTTTTTACACTTGAGCCTGTACTCACCAATTTCTCCCCTCTGTCCATTCATTGTATTATTATCCATTGTGTATTAAGATGAACTAACTGGACGAATCATGGGTTTAGAGCATGCCATCGTTTTCACGGCATGCAATGTACACTGCAGGCTGCTGCACTAGCCACCTTCCTCTGCCTGGGTAGCACTTGCATGGTTTGGAGTCAATCAGACTGCACTGGACAAAGCAGGGGCATTTTGGAGGGGGAAAGTTGCCCTTGAAGCACCATTGGTTGGTATGGCTGATAACTCTGGAATTCCTTTCCTAATCTGCAAAACAAGACAATGAAACTCCACCCTTGGAAGTGTTCAAGACCAGGCTGGATGAGGCTTTGAGCAACCTGGTCCAGTGGAAGGTGTCCCTGCCCATGGCAGGGGAGGGGGACTGGATGTCTTTAATGTCCCTTTCAATCCAAACAATCCCATGATTCTGTGAACTCACTGACTTCTCAAAAATGCTGCGCAGGTAATGGCTTGTAGAGTGAAGCTATAAATGGCAGGGAAAATCCTGTCAGCAAACGGAAAAAAATAGCCAAATTAAAAAAATAGCCAATAGCTCAGCATTAGTTATACCTGGCAAGAGAGACAGAGGGTTACACAATGAATATGATGGTGAAGAATAGCAAAAATGTTCCTTTGTGCTGAGAGTACTTTTGCCTTGTTCCTCACCTGGATCACTCAGGGGATGACATGAAGTCTGCTTTACAAGGCAGAGGCAAGGCTGAGCTCAGGCATCCCAGTTATCATTACCTGACCTTGCACGTTCTCTTCTGCAACCTCAGCATTTTTTTGTGGTGAGGATTTCTGGGTGGTTATTTTAATAAAACTGTGTTGAATTTCTTGCTTCTACGCCAGGTACCTGCTGTTTAACAAATGGGCCATGACTAAGCATAGACTGGAAATCAGGGGCAGCTACGATTTAATGCAATGAGATTCTGAGACTGTCTTCTTCCCCTTAGGAGCACAGTTAATAGTGGTGCTTGATTACAAAAAAGATAAATCTGATGTGATTGATGCAACAGGGGATTGGATTTCATGATCCAGGGAATCCTTTCCAGATCTCTTTACTCCTAATGAAGTAATTTTTCAAAGGAGTTTTTAAGGGTGCGGTGGGATGCAGTGCTCTGCTGATGGCAAACTGGTGAAGTGTGACCCACAAACCTGGTGATGGTTAGTGGGTCCCTGTCCCCAGATTTAACCAAATCTCATCAACAAGAGGAGGATCAGTTATCTTTCCTGGTTCTACTGATCTAGAGCAAACCAAGCAGAGGTGGGTGCAAGGATCCTACCTGCTTCCTTCTTTGCATTTTCCAGCCACTGAGGACTCCCAAAATTCACTCTCTGTGAACCAATACCTCAAATGTTTCAGCTCACAGACTCCCTACATATTCCTAAGGTACTTACCTGTTTCCCAATGCTGTAATGACTGTGTCCCTTGCAATCTTATTTTCATGTGGATCTCCTTGGTGAGCATGAACAGGGATCACTCTTAAACAATGGCAAGGAGGCACAGGAGAACTAATGGAATTCCCTATGGTGGCAGAGGACATCAGTAGCAGGGAAGGAACCTGCAGCACAGTGCAGGTCTGGGATCTCACTGCTGGACTCTTCTCCCTGCACATGGCTCTGCCTTCCCTTTCAAAACAGCCATAGCAGAGCACAAAGCAGTTTTCAGCCCAAGCATTCACTGATCTGGGATTCCCACCCTTTGTCAAGCCCTGGGGGCTGAGCTTGGGGTTTTTGAAGGTACAGGGCAAGCTTTTTTCAGAAGTGATGCCCAGGGAAAGAGATAACGTTCTTTTTCCCCCTAGTAGTTTTAATTCTTTAATTCTTACTTGCTAGTAAAATAAAATGCTGTGATTTCTGCAGGATCAAATGGTGCAGAAGAAACTAAAGTTAATTAATTAGCAGCCTTTTAGAGCTGGAAAAAAAATAATAAAAGAAAAAAAAACAAAGATAGTAGTAGATAATAGCTATGAATACTGCCCCAGCATCACCTGCCATGACACTGTAGCCAAGGGGAGGCTGTCATGTGTGTGCTGGGCATTCTGATAGTGAATAAAAATGATAAACGAGAGATTAAGCCTCTCCAAAATGTGGTTATTCACAGATGTGCTACATTTCTCCAGGGCCTGATCCTGCAAGTAATACCAGGTGTAGCACTTCTGTGCTCCTCTGGCTTCCCCAGGGATTGCTTGGAGCAGTGAGTGCTAGGCCCAGTGGCAAGTGATTGCAAGATCAGATCCATAGCGTGCCAAGCATTTTGAATGAAAAGAGCTATAAAGAAGTCACATATTATTATGTCACATTGCAAAGGTCAACCTCAGTATCTGTTCTGTCATAAGGACATGATTCAAAGGCAGCAAAATACTGTCAGGGCACAGGGGAAAATATTTTTTTTTAAACTGCCTTCAGGGCCAAGGATACAAAATTACATCAGTGCTTAGAACTAAATTCCCATCCACACCCCACAATTCAATTTTGGCTCAGAAAGGCATAAGCGTAACAAAATCACCTTTCAGTGGCAAATCTTCTTATCTGCTGACATATCCTCTGCAAAATCAGCAATATCTAAACTCACACTCCCATTTGGTTCTGGCAACAGTCAGGAAGCGCCAGAGCCTTGCTCTGTCACAGACCCCAGGAAGGATTTGCAAGATCCACTCAGCTGCTGTAGGCATTCTCCGGAGCAGGAGGAGGGGTCCTGACACTCATCCTGCATTGCCTGGCCAGGAGCAAACAGCTCCCCTCACAGTGCCACAGGGAGGCTGGGGTAACTGGACCCAGGTGATTTATCCCAGGCATGCCTACTTTGCAAATATTTGTGCCCATCTCTGGGGCTGCTGGCACAGGGAAGTTATTGGGAAATAAAGTGTGGAAGCCATCACTTTCCTGCCTTAAACTACAAAGGGTCATAACTGCTCTGTTCAGTGTCTTAGGGTGGCTTAGCTCCATCCACTTCCAAAACAGACTCAAGCAAAGACTCCCTAACTTTCTGGATCAACAGAGCATTTCCTTGTGAGCCAGCAGAAAAATCCCACAGGACAACCAAGTTGGATGTTTGCTCCTGCAGCTCAGCCTCAGCAGCTCTGCAGCCTGGAGGGAACACTGAGCTGAGGATCCTGCAGAGAGTACCACGGGATCCTGGCTTTGCTCCATGGGGAAGGGCAGGGTGAAGAGAGCTGTCACCAACCCTCAGCAGGTTCACACAGCTCACATGGCTCCCATCAGCCACACCCTTGGCAGAACCAAACTCCTTTGCTCTGTCAGAGCTTCAAACTCACAGCAACCCCTCACTGCCCCTCCTCTGGCCAAGGGGTGGGAGCAGCAGTGGGAAGTGTTGTGTGCATCCACTCAATCCCAGCTGCAGACACCCGCTCAGACACCCAGAGTGTGTCCAGAACAGCACACAAAAGCTGTCAGGGCTGGCATGTGACAATCCAACCACCCAAATGGTCTGGCCCGTGCCAGTGTGACTGTCCAAGCAGCTCTTGAGAGGATAACACAGGTCAGGGACGGTCCCAGAGAGTAGTAATGCCACCCTGCTTGGAGGCATGGGGTAGTTTAGCTGCACAGAGACAAACCATGTTGGACTTGCTGCCATCACAGGCCAAGGACAGCCCACACTGTCCACTAGTGCAGACACAGCCTGGCCACCCACAGAGGAAGGTGGCGCTGAGGACTTCTGCATTCATCCCATGTTATCTCACCATCCAGAGGAGCCCCAGAGAGCGGCTACAGTAGACACGTGTGCAGTTCCCATCACAGACAGAGCCCCTTCACTGCCAAACACACAAGACACGAGCTATTCCCAAAGCCCCACGTGTCATTTCATGCCCAAGCAGCACCAGTCCCCCACTTCCAGGGTTTGGGATCCACTCACTGTTGCAGCTGCCGACGGTGCCAGTCTCTGTCGCTGCCACGCTGCGCTGAGCTGGCCCTTCAGACGCGGCCCTTCCTGACAGTGAATGGGTGAGAACAAGGGAAGGAGACAAACAAAAGAGAAGGGAAGGGTGAGAGAGGGAGGGAGGGATGGGGGGGATGAAGCAAGGGGACAAGAAGGGAAAGGGTGTGTCTTTAACTGAACCAAAAGTCTCTTGCTGGCTGCAAAATCCCAACACTACTCAACCTTTGCTGTGAGGGCGTGGCGCAGGTGAGACCTCCTGGCCCCTGTGGCCACCACCTCGCACCCCACATGGTCACCTGCACCAGTGCACAGAGAGGGTGAGCTGGGCAAGAGTCAAGGGCACTCAGCCTCCTGAAACTTCTCCTTGGACTGTGAGGCCACGTAGAGCGGTCACACAGAGTGTCATCCCTTGAGGAACCTAAAATTCTTCTCCAGACAAGAGAAATTTTAGGATGCCTGAGCACTTGCTCTGTATCTGGTACTTCAACATCCTGCTTCTTGCCCACTGCCAGCCCTCCTGAGCATGGTGCAGGGACTCATCTGCCTCTGCCAGCAGAATAAGGCCCAGGCCTGATATCTTCACTGAACAAGCTCAGGCCAGCCAGAGTTAAGGGTACTGTTGGCCAAATCTCCCAGTAAAGCACCTCACACATCACCCTACGCTGGCCCAAAAGTCTTTGTCCCATCAGTACTGTCACAGGCTGGGGAAGAAAATAGCTGATCCTACAGCTTCAAATCACCCACAAACCTGCCAGCCATCAGAAAACTGAAGTTTAGAAAGGGACAGGGGAAATAAAATTCTGGGGCAGGAAATACAACACTACATTTTCCTCTGCAGCAAAGTAGGAAAGATTTGGAGAAATAGGAAAGAGGAGAAGGGGTAGGGATCTCAGTGAGCACATTAGGAGTGAATAAGAGGCATAAAGTCTGCTGACTTTCCAGTGGGATGTTTGTGTTCCCACTAGGACAAAATCCCAAGATGGAAAGGCAGTTGGTGAACACAGTGGTTTGGGGGTACACTTCTGTCTGTGTTACTAAGGAACTCAGGCTGAGAACTGCCTGGGGAATACCCAAAATATGGCCTCAGGGTCTGTCCAGCTGGTATTTGCCCTGGGCACCTGCCCACTCTGCATCAGCAGTGGAAACTGAGCTGCTGAATGTAGGTGACAGCTCATTCTGCTTGGGGAATTGCCCATTGGATGACTGACTCACCTCCCTTCCCAAAAAGTTGAGGTAGGAATTGTGGGGAGGAAAGGCTTAGAAAATTGTTTCATGATGGTTGTTTAAATTGCCTCTGCGTTACAGTTGGGGGAAAACAAAAGAGAAGTCTGTGCATAAAACTGCATCTTAAAGCCAGCTGTGGCAGAGGCACGGATGTTGGAAAGAAGTAGAGCAAATGAAGTCATCCAGCAGTGGGGGAAAAACATCAATATAATATAGTGCAGAACAAAGCAAATTCTACCTCAAACACAGAGCTGAAAGGGAAACATCTCCCTCTGTCAGATCTATTACCATGCATTTATTCCAATAACAAATAACTAACCCGGAGAGTAACCCAAACCTGATTTATTTCTCCATCTAAGTAAATACGTAGAGGCAGCTGAATTTGAGTGTAAAAACCACTCATCTCATATGGTTTTTTATATATGTTGGAAAAAATAGGAGTGAAGTTTCTGCCTTGCTGCCAGGGGATGCTGGCAAAAACATTTGAGCTATAGATATTGTATCTTGTCACTAATGACTGCAGGGAACTAAAAGGGATTTGGATTTTTTAATGCTTCACATTAATTGATAATTTGGTCTCAGAATCCACAGTGGAACAGAGGATTTGCTATATTGGATCTGTCTAGTGGCCCATAAAATCTGGCGCCTTGCCTCAGTGATGCTCAGAAAAATTATCATCCAGCTCCTTTGCTTATAAGGTTTTTGGCCGTTCCTGTAAGGACCATACAGCAGAAAGGGGCAGAAGGTCCCTCTGGCCTACACAGCAAACATTTCCAAAAACCCTGACATGTGAGTTTGGCAGGGTTCTCTATATATTTGTTTGGTTTTTTGTTTTGTTCTGTTGGGTTTTTTTAAAGCCAGAAAGAAACTCTTTAACTACAACCATTCTCAACAGATACACTGCTGCTTTAACTCTTGGTCTCCACAGCTCAAAAAGAGAGGAGGTGAACTTCAGGTGTTTTCAGAAGGCAAACAGGAGCAAGGCTGAGGCCAGAGTGGGGAGATGCCTTCTGCTGAGCAGAACACTATTGATTAGGCAGTATAAAGATTTCCCTCACTAATGCCTTTAGCAATCTTATCATGTGTCGCCCACATAATTGGATGGGGAAGAGAGAGGTGGAATCACTTAAGCGTTCAAAGCTCAACACGCACTGAGAAAAGATTCCCATTTCGTGTGTGTGTGCAATTTTGTGCATCGTTGCCCCTTGATTGTACATTGAACACGCTCTTTTTAACAGCCCAGCCCTAAACAGCCTGGGTATTAAAGCTGCTTGCCAATAGGGCTTTTCTCCATCCAGCTGGGGGAAGAAGGAGCTCGCTGGAGCTGGGAGAGGCAGGACTATGAAAATGGGGGGATCAGGAGGGGAAAGCCTGGAGAAACTCTGACCATGCAGGAAAAAAGAAAAGCAGTGGTTTGCTTCCATACAAGCATCTTAATTAGGGACGTTGATGAAGATACTTGCATTTTAATTTTTTCAGGGAGGCCTTCAGTTTGCCATGAAGCAAAGCATAATTTATTCATGGTCTCACTAAACTGGCTTATAACTTCTCTGCCTACAGTTTCTTGGCTGATCACACCAGGGTTTGGGGGTGCTCCCCACCCTTCTCGATCAGTGTGTCACCACACAAAGGATCTCTTGGCTGCACCCCTGCTAAAGGAGAGCTGAGATCACGGTTCTGCAGGTGGGAAGGCAGGAGGAGGCCGGTGGCCAGCTGGGCTGCAGTGAGGAAATGAGTTTAACAACCTAGACAAGATGAGAGGGGATTGTTTTACATTTGCACATTCCAGTCTTGCTGGACTGTAAGGGGCAGTGCTCCTCCCAAGGCATGAACACTTCATGACCCAAACTCTTTCTGGTCCACCTGTGATGGAATCAGGAAGCTGGAATAATATGCTGGCATAAGGTTCTCTACCTTCTTCTGCTCTAGCTGCAGTTTAAATCAGTTTAAATTTAAATACAGTTTAAATTTTTACCCACCTTGAAAAAACCCTGAACCATCAGTGCGTATCTGACCTACTGTGTACAAAATCCTTCCTTGTTTCTGGTGACACCACAGTGAAACACACTGTGGATGGATCTCCACCAAGGGAGAGTCTATCTTTCTTAAAAGGAGGCATTGAGTTCTTTTCCCTGTCTGTCACAGCTTTCAGGCTAATGGGATGTTCCAAGTGGGGACAGGAGAAGGAAGCGAGCACACTGCATGCAGGCAACCTCTAGCAGGTGTTGGGAACCACACTTGGACAAAACAAATTAAAACAGGGGAAAGAAAAACAGTTTCACAGTCAGGGGGAGGGTAAAAACTACTCAAGGATGGATGGAGATCACAAGTAGCTTCTCTTGCCTCTCTAGATCTGCTGGCTGCAGCCAGGGAACACTGAAAATAGCAAAGAGTCCTGCCCTCCATAGTAAAGTTTTATGCAAAGGGAATTGCTTTGAAGGAAAGTGTTCCTGAACTTCCCTGCAGGAAATTTGCTATTTCAAGTTTTTACAGCAGAGGTGACAGGCTTGGGTAGTTGGGCTGCATTGAGAAACAGCCCCAGCTTTCTGAACTGAACTGACACTAACTTCTGGGGATGGTGTCACTACCACAGTGATGGCTCTAGCATGGTTACTCCCAGGACTCTCCCCAGATCCCAGGAAAGCAGAGATCAGCCTGGACAGCTTTTTAGAGCAGCCAAAGTCCTGGACATGGACTGGAAGAATTGTCTCTGTTGAATCCAAACTTGTCAGGAACATTCTCAGGTGTTTTAGGTCGGGAAATACTGAACAATAAAAAATTCCTCCCTGTTTGGCTATGTCTTTGACCTCTGCAAATGGAAGGTTAAACACCATCAGGAAGCTAAAATGAAAGGCTTTGAACTCCCAGCCCTCTGGATCTCAGCCTGATGTTTGGGAGAAATCAAAAGCCTCAATTCAAATGCCTGGGAAATGGGGCTGAGCTTTGATTGAAAGATCCTAAGTTTGATAAGCTCTCAGTAGGTATATGAGGGTTTGGGGGGAACACAGGTATTTAGCTGGAGGTCAGTATTTAGGTGAATATTGAGACTGTATTAAACAAAAATTCTGAGCCAAATGACTTGCAATGACAGCAGCAACATATCCCAAGCAGGAAAAGAGGTGAGCGTGGAGGTCAAGTACCAGAACAGGGAGTTTTTATCTCCCAAAAACAAACCGCTCTTTTGTGCCTGTGCTTCAAAGAAGATGTCACCAGATTGTGAGAGCTCTTCACCTGCCACATCCCTCTCATTACTGGAATGAAATAAATGGCAACAGCATGAAAACAGCAACTCAAGCAGGAGAACAACAGGTAGACAGTGAGGAAAAGGGGAGGGAGAAAACAGGGTGCGGGTGCAGGTCTTGACAGGGTGGAGAATTAGGGCAATTACTGTTTCTGAGGAAATGCCAGGAATACAGCACAACCTAATTTCCCCAATTAATTCTTCTGCACTTGAGCTGCTTTGTGTGAAGGGCTCTTAAGCTTTCAAACAGGAGAAAAAAAAGAAAAAGACTCAACATTTGTTTTTCCCTCAGTGTAGAAATGGGGAAGTGTTGAGGGAAAATGTCTGGCTGAAACACAAGATGATGCTGTTACATCTTCCTTTCAGGAGATAAGGAGCTGTGCCACAAATTCAATTTGCAGAGGTTTTTATAGGAGCCACAGAGATATCAAAGACCAGCACGTTCAATATCACACTGACTTTTCCTGCACGCGGAGCACACCAGGACAGGCACAGAGACACTTCACCCACACACCCACATTGAGCCATTCCTTCACCTCCCCTCGCCAACCCTACTGCAGCTTAGGAGGAATCTTGTTTCTCTGCCACCAAAACCCCAGTCAGGGCAGTTGTGAGGCACCATGGCATGAGCCAACCACACCTAAAGAGGCATACAGATGTCATCTAGGAGGAGTGATGGCAATAAGAACAAGGAAAGAAATAAATCAGGGGTTGGGGTGATGGGATACATGGCATAAACAGATGTTGAGAAGGGCATGTAATACTTTCAAACACAGGCTCTTGCACACAGGAAGATTGTGGCTCTGCTTGGCTGGCACACCTGTATCAGTCACATCTCCAGGTCACTGTGAGACTTTTTTGCCCCTAATCTTGTAGGTCTGGCAAAGCAAGATATATTTCCATAATCCCAGCTAAGAAGGAGAAAATTAAAACACTTTTCACTTCTAAGTCCTCTTCCTAGTAGAACATACATTTATAGATATGAAACCTTCCCAAAACCTGAGCAGAAAGGATGTCTGATGAAAGAGCAGTATGTCACATTTTCCTCCTCAGAGAAGGGCTAGAAGAGGAACAGCTGGTGCACAGGTACATCTGCACAGCACTGAGGTGCTGGGAATGGTGCTGATTGTGAAGCTGAACGTGACACACACATTGTACCTTCTGCAAGAGATCCCCCCCAACACCTGGAATGGCCAGGGACTGAGCTTGCTCCCCCCACCCATCAGCACTGAGCTGAGCCTGGGGACACTGTCTGGGTAGACACTGGGTAGACACTGGGTCTACCATAAAACTTGAGAGTGGTGGCTTATTTTCCCTCCCAAAGTGAGGCAGTGCCACATCCCAGCTAGAAATTCAGAGGCAGTTTTCCTCCCCTGTGCCTGTTGGCATTTCCCCTAGCAGGTGATGGCTCAGAGCCCCAGCACACTCATCACAGGGCTCCATCCTGGTGCTCACAGGGCTGGGCAGCAGTTCCCCTCTGCTGGGATCCACCTCTCCTGCTGCACACACACTGCAAGAGCTGCACAGAAAAACTACAAAGAAAGCAGCAGGGGGCTGACCGTGGCTGTTGTGCAGCTGAGGGATCCACAGGAGCTCCAAGGGGCTCTGTCAAGTCTGCACAAAAAGGCAGCTGGGAGACTACAGCTGACCCTCTGCAGAGAGTTCAGAGCTGCTGGGAGCATCACACCAGTGATGGTGTGATTATTTTGGAGCCCTCTATGGAGAAGACTGTGGGTCAGACTAAATCCAGTTTCAATGCAGGGCTTGTCTGTTATCCACCATGCTGGATGAGCCTCCAAAGGAGCACGACCCAGGCAGCTGCTAAATCTCAGTGACCTCTTTGCACACATGGAAACTCCACTGGAAAAATAACTGGCTGTATCCATGAGAAAGAAGCCAATCTTGAATGGCAGAGGAAAAGTAAGGGATGGTCAAGATGGGAGATGGTCATCAGAAAGCAACCTTAAATGGGTACTGAAAATTATCAAGAACATGGGAGTTTTGCTGGCTGTTTTAAAGAAAGAGAAGAAATAAATTGTTTACACAATAAACCTTCATGCTTCAGAGGAGGAGGGATCCCAGACTTTTTAAGGAACACTGACCTGAGGCCAAAGTCATACCAGAAATGTTTTGGTTCTGATGGTCTAAGGGTGTGAAAGGCAAGATTCATGGGAAGAGATATTAATCTTTTATTAAGCCAATTGATACAACAGAAAATAACAATAAAAAAGAAGAACTCAGAGAGTTCATTCTTTCTCCACCTTCCAACAATACAGTGTGTTCTATTAAAAGATATTGCTTCTTCCTGCAAACCTTGTTTCTCCCAAATCCAAGCAATGCTCCAGAGTGGTGAGGACACAGAAACAGGGAGCATTTTTGTCATTATGATTATCTCTGCATTGCTAGAAATAAATAAAAATAATAATTTTTAAAAATTCCAGAGCCCTTTTCAAGCCCTGCATGTGTCTTTTATTCAACAAGCAGGTGTGCTCCGCATGATGAAATGACGAGGAGAACACTCAGGACTGATCTCTGTGAAAGGATGGAGCTAAATCCCTAAGAAGTGTCAAGCCCAACCTAGGATTTGGAGCAGGATGTCAGAAGAGTAGGACAGAGGAAATATGGACAGAGGAATGTTTTCATGTGGTTTAATGTCTACATAAATCCTTCCTCTCTTTGGCATGTGACTTCACTGCTGATGTCCCACCCATCTCAGGACATCACCTTGGGAGTTATTAAGGAGTCTTGACTACAATTTAAGACTGTGTTCTCATCTGAAGATGAAGAAATACTGCCCTGTCCCTGGACAGCTGCCACGTGATTTTGTTTTGGAGCTGAATGACATATTTGGGGGAAAAAATTGAAAATTATTTTGGTATTACTCTAGCTTGAGTGGGTCCAGAGCCACAGAAGGGCTCTTGGAGCAACCAAACCCCAGCGTGCAGGGTGAAAGAGCAGCTGGGGATTCTGATCTCAGCCCTGGTGATGCCCCCAGCTCTGACAGTCCCCCAGAGCCACCAAGACATCCTCCAGGAGAGCAGTGGGCAGGCACCCTGTGCCTCACTTGCTGCAGTCTCCATGCCACCCTCAGCTTGGCTGAGGCACAATGTCCCTGACCTGCACCGTCCCACCACCTGCTGTCACAGTCCTGAGTCATACCTAAAAAAAATCGCCTACTCACACCGTTTTTTAGAGAAAACAACAAGGAAAATGAAATCCGCCCAAACCTTTCCTCTCCAGTGTGGATATATTCCATCCCGCCTTCCCACAGAGACCCACTCCAAAGATTGCACAGCACGTTACACAACACAGCACAGAAATGCTCCTTCAGCAGCCCCTCCTTCCCTCTTCTCACAGAAGCTGGGCTACTTCTCCCCAGTTCCTCCACTTTCCTCCACTTTCCTCCGCTTTCCACTCAGATGCTGCTCCACCTCCCCCCTCCACTTCCACCTCCACAATCATTTTCTGTCCATCCTGTCTTCTCTAAAGGAGGTTAAAAGGCAACAGCTGATGGGATCCCTCTGTGATGGAGGAGGAAAAGGATGCATCAGTCTTCAGGCAGAGCATGGAGAGCTTGAAGAGAGGGGGAACGAGCCTCTCTGCTGCTTTTGTCACGTAAATATTTGTTTTCTGTACCCAAATGTGTAACAGAAAATTAATCAGTTCACCTTTGTTAAAGTAATTTTGCATCCCACAAATGCAGGAGCCAGATGGTGTACTTTCTTTGTCTTAAAAGATTAAAAAAATGGGAAAGAAAGGAAATGGCTAGGAACTAATCCTCAGTCTGGAACACAGTAATACATCCACATACCCAGCTATCCAGGCTTGCAGGGCCTGGGCAGGAGCAAACAGAGGGTCCCAGCAGACTGAAGAGAGTGCAGAGATCTCCAGTCCTGTCACTTTGTGGCAGCTTGGGGGGGAATTTCTCTCTGTGTTTCCATAAGATGACAAATTACAGCTTCTCCCAGGGCTGCAGCTTGGACACACCAGGCAGGATTTTCTAGAACCAACTGAAGCAGAACTTTGCTCTGGGTCCCAGTGCTGGCAATGGCAGCTGTCTAAAGGGGAAAGCTGCCATGCACAAACACTGGGAAACAGACTTGGAAACGTCACCAGGCAGATCATGGATGTGACCAGGGGCAGAACTGAAGACTCTGAAAGTTCAGCTCTTCAGCCAAATCTCTAGCTTTCATAGCTGAGAGCAAGGAGCAGTTTGGTTCTCCCACTTGAGCTTGTTTGCTCATATTCTGGGAGGAGTGTGGTTGGACTGTGCCTGGAGGAGGGATGAAGGTCACCTGGAATGCTGCTCTTTGCTGGCCTGGGGAGGCTTCCCAGCTCTGTCATCAATTCCTGCTTTGGCCTTGGGAAGGTGATGTAAACCCTCTGCCCCTCATGCCACCAGTGTAAATATGGGCAATCAGAACCTTATTTTGCCAGAAACCTGCTTTGGACTTTAACAGAGATAACAGAGAATTAACTTCATGATCAAAAGTTTTAAACATACTGAATGTAAGTGACAACAAAGAAAGAAAAATCAACCAAGAACAAAAGTCTGTGATGGTCTGAAACTCAGTTCTTGCTCTGGTAAGTAGGTGATAACTCTTTAGTAACATTTGGCAATTTGTGTATGCAGAGAAAAGTTCAATAAAGAGCCTTAGGACACTGCATGAGACAGCACGGAGCAGTCCTCAGCAAAGCACTTTGCACAGACAGGATGAGGGCTACAGGACACCACCACAGAGAAGACGAAAAATCCCACAACAATAAACTGGCCTGTGGAGATCATCTCAGCCCTCCCAGCTGTGGCAACAGCAGCAATTCTCCCCTTGCACAGAGGGCTCTTGGTGCTGCAGGAGCACAAGCTCGGCTGGGATTGTGTCCAGCAGTGTGACACTGCCTGTGGTTGGGGCAGGATTAGCAGGGCTGAAGGGAAGAAGGCAGGCAAGAACTTGAGTAATCACATGTGCTGCTTGTCACCCTCCTCTGGGCTCTTCTCTTTCCTACTTGTTCCTTCCTGAAGTTTCAGCAGTTATGGGATCACATCATCTCTCTTTCCTCATCACTGCCCAGAAACTGCGCTGAGACCTTTTCCCAGCATGGGCTTTTCTGCTGCACAGTGAAGACTGGTTCTCTCACTGGTAATTAAACCCAGTGGCAATCCAGTGTTCTGGCCTGGGAGAGGTGATACATCTCAGCACAAATCTGATCACATTTTGTTTTCCCTCCTCCCCAGCACAGTAACTGCACTTGGCAGCCCTCACACCATGAAAAATTCCTGAATTTGATCAAGACAACAAGCCACCCCTTTCTGGGTAGCTGGGAGAAAACATCCTCCATGCCAAACACATATATTGTAAGCAGAAATAAATCAGCCCCTGTGCAAGCATGAGGCTAGAAACCATGGCTCCCTAGCCTGAGAAGCCCTTCCCTGCTGGTGGATGGTCCAGAGACAAACACCTACTCCAGTGTACTCCAAACAGTTCTCACATCACATTTCTCCTGCAGCTGGGAAGGAAAAAATGCTGTTCCCCCAGGGATGCTGCCATCAGGCAGGCAGGACAGTGCAGACAGGTACAGAGGGAATGTGCAAGACAAGGGAACAGCGTGAGCACAAATCACAGGAGAAAAGGCTGGAAAGGCACTCCTGGCTGATTGAGTCTCTCCCCAGAGATGAGTTCAGGATTAGCCTCTATGCTAAACCCAAGCGTTTTTGTCTAGTTGCTTCCTGAACTTCTTTAATGACAGGCTTTCAGTAACCTACCCCTGGCATATTATTCCTTTGTTTAAATTATGACCCTGCTGGAAAAAAAAATGTTCTGAGGTCAAACCTAAATTGACTATTATTTCCTCTCCCATATTTTATGCACTTATCAGTCAGTCTTTCAGTTGCCTTCTCTCTGGGTCCCTGTATTAAGTTTCTTTAATCTAACACCAGAGGTCACAGCCTGTAGTATTTATCATTTCTCTGGATTACCTTTAATTTGTCAATGTCTTAAAAAACCAGGAATAAAAATAGGCAGTAAGGATGGAATGATTTCAGAGCCATCCAAAAGCATGTGACTGTGTGCTGGGGTATCACAGAGTCTGTGTGTAGGCATCTGCATGGGTGTCTGAACTGCAAGCATGGCCAGGACTGAGCAGGATTAAGTACAGTGGTTTAGGGATGCCTGATCACAACTTCTGTGCACGTTTCAATGAGATGATAACCAAGCAAGTGAGCCCAAGTGCTCCAAAAACTGATTTACTGTAACATTTCCTATCTCCCTTTGCTCTGAGCGTCAGCGTGCCACTGCAGCTGCCTTACCCTGTAGTAATCAGTGCTGTAGACATCTCTTGACATCCCAAAGTCTCCAATCTTCACCAGCAGGTTGGCTCCGACCAAGCAGTTCCTGGTGGCCAGGTCTCTGTGGACAAAGTGCTGGGAGGCAAGGTACACCATTCCAGAGGCGATCTGGCTAGCGATGTGGAGCATCTGGGATAGCCCTAGCTCCCCTTTGGCTTGTCGAGGCTGCCCATCCACGAGGATCATAGCATCTGGGCCGTGTGCCCTAGAGGGAGGAAAAAGCAAAAAGCACAGAGTTGGGTCTCAGAAGTGACCAGGAGACAGGAATCCCACACAGGCATGGTTCTTGCTGGATGGGGACCAGCCCCCAGCTCTGCTGTGAGGACAGACACACAGCTCCAGTGGAAAGGGACAGAGAGAGGCTTAGAAAATACAGGAGGTTGAGGCTTTGGGGAAAAAATAACCATTCTGGCTTCCTCTTCTGAAATTCCTTTTCTGTCCCATGACAGTCTGAATATGGTGCTGCTTCACAGGAAGGGAAACACCAGAACTCTGCAGGTTTTCTGATGAAGCCTGTTGCCTTTGAGCTAACAGCAAATGGCAACAATTTATTGCAGACTGCAGAGCGGGTCTACAATGGCAACGTGCTGTTACTCCTACTTCAAAACTGTGGCTGACAGGAAACAAAAGCTGGAAAACCAGAAACCAAAGGAAAAGGAGGAAGTGATGGACACCCTTAGTGAGCAGACGTGGTCACTGCAGACCCCAAGGCAGTGGGGGGTTGTGCCAGGAGCACCCAGCCTTGCCACCCACCCAACCTGCAGGCAGACTCCTGTGCACATCATTCCTAGGGATGCTCCCTGGAAGGTCATGCCTGTATTTCCCCATGCCAAGACCTTTTCTATCAGTATTTTCTGAGGCAGAACAGCACCATTGCAGCCTGCCCTGGTGCAGACAGCAGGGTCTGTTGTGGCATCACCAGCGTGGTGGCCCTGGGAGGCACGAGAAGCCACACCAGCACAGGCCACCACTGACCCAGCTGGTACCTGCTGATCCTGGTGCTTCCCCTTGCCACACCAGTTAATGTTTCAGGCCACTAAAACTCTCTGTTCTCTGGGAAGCACACAAAGGTCTAACAACACTGAGGGGAATTTATTTATTGTGCTTTTCTCTAGGAAACTGGGTCTAAAGTGAGCCTCTTCCATTTTACTGTTTTTCCAATTTCTGCAGTTAAACTAGGAAAAGTCCATCTGAGTGTCTTACAGACTCCCAGGGTCCCTGGCCTTCAGTGTCTGGGAGTCACTGTCTCCTGCTGTGGCCTGGGTGAATTATTCCATTATGAAAACTGCTACTTGCTGAGGGATTCCAAGCAGCTCTGCATCATCAACCCTTCCTGACCCCCTTGCAGCCCCCATTCCCCACCAGCAAACACCTTACCTGACAAAGCCCAAACTCTCTTTCCATATGACATTTCCTTCAGCATTTTGAGTGCCTCTTTTCAGGGTCTAAGCTCCCTTGTCCCCAAAGCCATCTTCCTTTGGGACACAAAGGACTTTTTCACTGCCTACCACATTCTAGCATGCAGGCAAAGGAGCACAGAGCTGCTTTTTCCAAGGCTGCACAGGAAGGAGAAGCTGGCAGCTAAACACAGCTGGAAGATGAGAAGCTGCAATCCCAGGGACCACACACCTGGAAAAGTTTCTTTTCCTTCATAAAGGCCAAAGATAATACAACAAGCTTTCTTTTCCAATGAGACTGGAGATGAATTTAATCAGGCATAAATGTTTCTCAGACACGTCCCAAGAAAGAGCTGGGACATGGGAGTGAGGGGTCCATGGCTCCAGCATTATTTCAGCTTTAGGAACACACTGCTGAGTGAAGCAATTCCATCAGGCAGTGGCACACAACATCTTTCTGAGACACTGAGAGAGCCTCTTTTGCACTGTGCTTTTTGGGAAGTTAACTAGAGCAGTGAGAGAGGCTGTTCCTCAGCTGTAATATCTGACTCCTCTAAGGAAATAAGGTTGCTGGTTCTGCCAGGGAAAAGGATAGGTCAATTTTGAGTTTTTCTTTGTGAAGCACTTGAAGAGCAACATATCTAGGCCTCTTTTTCAGACTGCCTGCCTTCAGTCACAAGGCTGAGGCACTGTCTTTAACACTGCATCACCAGCCTGGGCTAAAACATCCTTTCAGCCCAGCTCCTGGTTTCATGCTGGTGGCAGAGTTCAATCTGCTGCTGCTGGGAGGTTGCTGAGGCTTCCAGATATGACAAAAGAAAGTCCCAGGTAAGCAAGGCTGCTCCCCCTTGAATGTGGGTCTGAGAAGCTCTGTAAAGCCAACAGCCTTCACTCGTCCCACCTTGACAAAGATGTCTTGGATCCATCCAGAGCTTGAGACAGGGACTGAGCTATAAAATCCAATTCAATCTACCCACAACTATACCAAAATGAGGATAAAAATCAATGCAGAAATGTTCCCGGCTCACTCACTGCCCCATGAATGCCCCAAAGAAGCTGGAGACAGGTTGGCACTACTTGGCAGAGGAAAGAAGAAATCTCTAGGATCCTTCCTTATATTCTTCTGGTGTGGGGGATTGCTTAGAAGTGAAAACCTCAAGGAAAAATTGGCGCTTTCTGGTCAGAAACTGTGTTGGTAGAAAAATACTCAGTGAGTTTATCCCCACCCCACAGCTAGACCTGCCATGCACAAGATTCTTGTTCTCCCTGCAATCATATTCACACTTAGCAGTCAAAACAGGAAAATATCAAGGGTCCAATTTTCTAAATATTGGGAAATAAAACTACTAATTATTTCAAGAGGTAAGTACCACTCCACTTGCATGCAGGCTTCAGAATGGAATTTTTGTTTTATGGCAGAAGAGCACCATAAACATCCTCCCACAGCTGCTCCCTGGCCCTTGCTGCTGGTGGATACAGAGCACATGAGTGATCTGCCTCAGGCTGATGAAATGGTTGAATGATGATGGAGAGCACTGGGGGCTCTGGTAATTTGCATCTCTCTAGAGACAGAGAAGGTAATTACAGCACTTCTTCAGGCCTTGCCTGACTTCATGAGTAGCCTGGTGCCACAGGTTAGAGACCAGGGAACAGGGATGCACCCCACAGGTACTGCCTGAGACTCCTCCAACATTTCTCAGTCCTTTTCTGAATTCAGGAATGAGAACCAGTGACCAGTAAACACCAAGAATGCAAATGAGATCAAGGACACCAACCAATTTCTCAAAGGAATATTTTGGTTCTTGTGCTGTTGAAGCAGGAGCTCAGTGGCTGAGGGAGTGATGGCAAGTGGCCTTCCTGCTTCAGTGGGACATGGCTTTGCTGGGTGTGCAGGACTTGGAGCTGCTGACAGCTGTGGCCTCATGTCCTTCCATCCCCACAGGGCAGAGAAGGATCACAGCCATGCTTCGTGCAGCTTCAAACTTGCTCAGGTGGGAGAAGAAAACTCCCACATCTCCTGAGATTACCTAAGGGAAAATGTTGGGATAGGGCTACCAAATCTGGTGAGTATCATCACCTCCTCCAAGATGCCCTTGGAACAACAATCTCTCACTTCTCAGCCTGCTGAATAATGTCACCATTGGTGCACCACTGAGCTAGAACAAGTTTCCCCGAGGCTGTGGGGCAGCCCCACAGCACCTCCCATGCCCTCATTCCCACACACCTGAGGAATTTGTTGAGGTCCCCGTGCTTCATGTACTCGAAGACCATGATGAGCGGGTCGCCGTCCCCGCAGACGCCGTAGAACTTGACGATGTGCTCGTGCTGCAGGTTGGTGAGCAGCTCTGCCTCCCGCTGGAAATCCTTGCGGGCCGCCAGCGTGGGGTCTTTCAGAGCCTGGAATGCACACACACGCACACACAGAGTGGGCTCAGCTGGGGGAAAACCACGACAAAGGGGTCACAGCATCTGCGAGGAGCTGATGGGGAAGGGAGGGGAGAGGAACCGCTGGCCCAGTTGTGCTGGTGGCACCATGTTTGTGTGTCACTCCTGTCGTTACTGTCCCACTGGGCTCCCCAACTCATTTGCTAGGCAGCAGCAAACATGCCTCAGAGGGTAATAGCTTCCAATTATTCCCAGCTTGGGCAGAATTTATACTGGTGACCTAGGGGTGAATGGCTTCATATCTCATTATTATTAAATTCCTGAGCCAGCCAGTCCTTGCTATCTGTCTTTTATTTTGAAATAGCTGACTACACTGCCTTTATTCAAAAGATGGATTTGCCTGGCTGTGCAGTTATTGTGTGGATTTTTCAAACTGCCTCTGAAGAAGGACACTGTCAAGTCTTTTCTCATAATTTTTAAAACCATGTTTTTATTCCCTGCTGTTTATAACAACTCCCCTGGCAGACTGATGCTGAAATCAGTATCCTTATTGAGAATATCCCATCTCCCACAATTTGAGAATGCCATTTTGCCATTGCAAGGCAGCTTGCATGCTTCAGGTGGCGTGGACCAGACCGACATTGCAGTGCTGCCGTGAAGATGATGCTGTGGCTGTAGCTGATGACAGGGGAGGGTTCTCCAGGGTTGGGCTCTGGCTTGTCTGTGCATTTTTGTGCAGTTGCATTGGAGAGTTAGTCTGAAAGCAGCTTGTTGTCATCCCAGGCTATCAAGGGAGGGAACTTAACAAAAAAAATTAAGTCCAGACCATTTGACAAGATGAAATAGCCACAAGAATCAGCACAGTCTTTTAAAAAATTTAAGAAAATGAAGAGTCTGGTTTTGAGTTGCTGGTTGTGCATCACACTCTCTGCATCCTCCACATGTCAGGACTTTTTAGAACCAATTCTGTCTTTAACTGTGCAACCTAAGAGGAGCTGAAAAGGACTCAAGGAAACTTGTTCCACCTATCCTGTGTCAATCTGATGTGCACCAGTTGCCCTTTAGTGGTGGGGACACTGGGCAGCTCTCCCCTTACTTACACACAAATACACCTTCCCCCTTTCCCCATGCCTTGAATCTCCCCATGCAGACAGCAGAGGTGGCCTGAGCTGCAATTTATGTGCAAAAAGGGATGCTAAATATCAGAAAGCTGTGCATGGAGGATGGGGCCCAGCACTGTTACTGCACCTGGGCTGGCCCATGGTGCTGCTGCCTCTACAGAGTCCTCCAGAGAAGGTGCTTTTCCCCTTGGAGTAGACCTGCTGTGAGGCTTCCCCAAGCCTTAGGACACTGCCTCATCTGATTCTGCCCCCAAACTGCTATTCCCATGGCATAAATCTGTTTTAATTCTTTGCCCTTTGGGATAGCTCAGCTGGAGATATTTAGATGAATGTTAGTTACATGGTGCAGATGGCAAAGCATCCATCCTTATCTCAGGCACCCAATTACTTTTAGTCATTTAATATCTTCATAATGTTGATGCCACCCATTTTTCTGCAGGAAAATAGTCCCTTCCCCCATCACTCTTTTCTCCCCCCTTTTCCTGTGGCTGCACATAATATTTCAAGCTGCAGTGAGTTTAGGTTTCATCTCCTTCACACACAATCATTTTTATAAGGTGTTAAGATTGTAAGTTTGTTGATATCACACACCAAAAAAAAAGTTACTAACTCCCTCCTCATTGCTAAGATTGCACAGCCAAGCATTTATAAATGAGGGAGCTAGAAGGGATAGAACAGGGAAAGAAGACCAGAACCAAAGAAAGAGAAGGGATGTCTCAGTAAAATCAGAGGAATGACTCTCCCAGGAAGGTTTGGGATGGATTTTTTTTTTTGTGTCTCCATCACACAATTCCTCCATAACTTCTGGCAGGTCCCTGAACATCTGCAAGTTGCAGCTGTCATCATGAAGTGCCAGTTGTTCTAATATTACTTGGAAAATCCCCTCTTATGCAGCCTCAGGGCCAGGTTTCCACAAGCACCATGTGTTTATTACTGCAGCAGGGCTCACTCTGAGTCAGGTACCTGCTGTCCATGGGGCTGGAGAGAGGTTGGTAACTTCATCCTTCACCTAAAGCAGATCTCTTCAGTTCAGTTTTCCTGCTTGTGCATCTGCCCTCTGCAAAAGGGGATGATAGAACCCCAGTAACTTGCTGGGGGGCTGTGAACATGGGTACACTCACATCTAGAGGTTCCAGCACAGGAGTGATCCCCACAATGGAGCAGCCACAGAGAAATGAAAAATGAAGTGTTCAGAGGACATGCCCTGAACACAGCCCCTCCAGCATTTCTAGTACTTGACTTTGTCACCTTAACACTCTGCTGGATACAGTGCTTGTGCATTTCTGAGGATGCTTTTAGAAGCAAGCTGAATAAAACAGGAAGCTTGTCCATGCCTTCACATCAAAACTCGGTTTATCTGCAGGGCTGCAACCTTTAGATCTGCTAAAAATCTGAGTCCATTTAAGCGAGAGAGTAACACAGCCCCTTCCTTTGGCCCTGGGAGAGAGTCCCTGGGAGCAGGGCAGAGGCAGGCTCTGGGCTGTGGACTCAGCTGCCCTTAACCAGGGAGTCCTGCTGCTGCCCTGAGCTGCAGTGGCTGGGGAGGTAGTTCTCAGCCTCAGCTGGGGAAAGAGATCTTCAGGAACTGCAGCCAAATCTCAACTTAATATGTAAAGCTTTTATTCCTGTCTTTTTTTCCTTTTTTTTTTTTTTTTCTTCCCCTCAGACTTATAACGTGGCCCAAATTAGAGGGATTTTTTTTTCCCCTGCCACTCCCAGAGCTGGCAAGAAGCCAGATCCCAGGGCCCTGCTCCAGAGCTGGAGCTGTATGATCTTGCAGGATGAAAGGCACTCTGGAGATGTAAGCTCATAGTAGCAATTAACAGAAACAAGTTCGGATGCTGTTTCTGCCTACATGCAAATGAAACTCTGAAGAGACTCGGGAGCCAGGCTTGCTGAGGGATGGCTGACACTGATAGGCAGGTACCAACCCTATAATCAAACAATTAATCACGTGGGTGTCTTCATGTCCTCGGCTTTAACCTGTCTCAGAGGTGAAAGGTGCAATCTTGCACTTCACTGCCAGAGCAAAAAGGGACATCTGAGCTAAAAAAAAAAAAAAGAGCTTGAGCTGCCAATGATTAGAACAAGTCACAAGTAACTGAATGCCTCCAGCACTTTGGAGAGAGTGCTGGAACCTTTTTCCCTGTAGAGCATCCATTCAAATGCAGACCTTGTTCCAAGGAGTTAGGAAGCACTGGTTAAATCCAAGGGATTAAAATGTGGCTCTGCCAACTGGTGCCACTTGAGAGGAGAGCACAGTTCTGCACTGAGCATTCTCCTCTGCCCAGAGCCACACTGATGGGGCTCAGCTCCCACCAGGAATATCACAAGGATGCAAGCAGCACAGCACAAGCCAAGCTGAACTCGTGTTGGCTCAAAATACCCAAAACAGGAGCAACCTGTGGCTAAGCAAGCAGGAGCAGAGTGGAGCCAAGCCGAGCTGCTTTGCCCATCTTGCAGCAAATTGATCCCAGAAAATTGGCTCATCATGCTTAGCTTTCATTGCTCATTTTTGCTGAGGCCTTTTTATGTTTCAGCTTCTGCATGTTACACAAAAAGATAAAATCCAGAAGGAGCAGGGCCGCGGTGCCTGCTGGAGGGAGTTGGATCCACACTGTGCTGCTGCAGCTGCACAGGAGCTCACAGCTCCCAGACCAGCCTCTCCTCCCTGTCTGTCTCCTGGCCATGTCAGCAGGAAGGGAGGCTTTGGCACTGGTGAGAACAGACAACCTTGAAGCGAAACACTGAAACTTTGTGTGACTAATTGGATTTACCACAATCTCCGGCATCAGATAAATCTCCCCCCCTGGCCCCCAGCCCTCCCCTGCTTCCCTTTCCCACACAGGCTCATCCAGTCTCGCTTCACTGGCCAGCCCCTGCCCTGCTCTCTGCCACTCGCCCTTGGCATTTACCTTCACTGCCACCAGCATTTTGTCGTTGGTGGGGCTGAGGTTGTAACACTCGGCCAAGAACACCTTCCCAAAGGCACCTTCTCCCAGCTCCCTCTTCAAAACGATGTCTCTCCTCTTAATATGCTGGACATCTGTTGGAGGGAGGGGAGGAAGAGGGAGAGGGTTGAGGGAAGAATGAATCAGGGTTAATTCAGTGAATGGAAAACAACTAATTCAATTTTCTTGCAAGCTGCAAGGGAACTGAAATTGCTTCGCAAAAATATCTATGGGGATCTTTTTACCCACCCACAGAACGCAGCCATCTCTGTGATGGAGTTAGTCTCATGCAAAACATCTGCCAGGAAAGTACTTGAGGTTTATCAGTTCTCATGACAAGCTCGTGGCAAGCTTGTCCCCAGGGAGAGGAACCTTTGGGGCAACTTTTGCTACAAAGACTTGAATCTCTTTCGAATAATCCTGGAAATAATCCATCTCCTGTGAGGTGTAGCAAGGGTCACATCCTTCCAATGAAAGGCTAGGTGACATTAGAAGGTCCTGTTGAGTTTTGCATTTCAACTGGGATTAGTTTAAACTCAAACATGACAGATTTCTGAGGCTGAAGCTGGGTAAGTGAAAGCATTCCCAAGAGGAGGAGGACCAGTGACCCCCATGCTCCTTAGGGCATTAGCGGGAGCTGGCTGGAAGTGCTGGAACTGCCCCGCAGCAGGACCCTGACCCTGCAGCCTTCCCCTCCATGACTGTCCCCTCAGAAGGAAGGTCATCCCAGGATACCAACACTGGCACAACAGATGAACTGAAGCCATCAGTTTCAATGATCCTTTCCACTGACATTTAGGACAGCGAGGACTGACAGAGAATAGCAACCGAGGATTCAGGAAGAATCGCAAGAGCAGTGACTTTAATTTACCAGAGGCACAGAGGCCAATGAAAAGTGGTTTGCTCAGCTAACAGGTCATTCCTGAGGATTAAATCTGCCCAGATACCAGGCACCTACAGGGGCAGGTTAGGGGACTGTGGGATATCCACTGATCCTGTGTCATCATCAAATGCCACGAGTTGCTGGGAGAACTTGCTCTCTTCTGAGGACAGCACTAAGGCACAGCAAACCTCTAAGCACCTTTCTGGCATCACATCACCTCTAGAATTCCTCAGCAATAAAAAAGGGGAGGGGGGGTTTAATGCTTGGAATAAGCTGTAGAAGCAGTTAGAGATGCACAGCCACCACAGCATTTTCTGGAGGCACAGCAGACAAAATTTTATCTCTATGAACTGTCTTTCAGTGGAGCTTTCCATCACCATGAGAACTGTGGCAGCACAGCCCGCTCTCAGCTTCAGCCTGATGGTCATGGCAGCCAATGGAGAGCTGAGCACTCTTCTCCAGTGCCCAGTCAGCAAAAGCTGGTGCATGAGAGGTCTCCTCAAGCAGAGGCATTACGTGGGACAGTGCCCTCTTTCCACTCCCGTGGGATGTTCATAACCCTGAATCTGTTTGCTCATAAACTGGACCACTTTTGATCCTTTTCCATCTCTTCCTTGTGCCACAGGAGCTGTAAAGGTATGTGCCCCTTAGATTAGGTGTGTTTCCCTGAAGATGAAGGAGGTGGAAGTGACTAATTCTGGGTTTCAGACTGGCTGCAGGGACACATCACAATGTGCCACCAGCTGCTGCCACCAGCTCCTGCCACCCAGGCACCCGAGCAAGCACCTGTATCAACCTTAGGGGTCATATAGGTACCACTTAATGCATCAAAAAGCCAATGGAACACAAGCATCCTAATGGCTTTCATGCAATTAAGCTTTTTAATTAGGAGCTCAGAGGCAGGTTTATGGAGCTGCCATCTCTGGGCCCTTGGCTTGCTTGGGAAGATGGATGCTGCAAGATTGCACAAGCAATGGGCCTTGTAATGAAAGACACCTCTCTGGGAATTCCCATTGACCTTTCTTAATTGTTCAATAGGCTGAAAACTGCTTCTTACCGATATTAATAATATTAATAACATTAAGGCACATGTTGGTAGGCACATCCAAAATGACTTTGGTTTTAAACCTGCAGTGGCAGCCAGGGAGAACAAATCACATGTGGACTTTGCCTTCTCCACCTGGTTTAGCTGAGTGTTTAAGGAGCACCTGGAGAAATCTGAGATACAATGTGCTGAAATGTAAAGCAAAGCACTTGGGTGAGGAAACTCCTAATATAAGAAAAGCTCAAATGGCACCAATTTACTTAAGAGAGTAGAGGAAAAGGGGTTTATCCTCTTTGGCTTGGCAAGCATTTCTGTAGCACTCATCACTACATTACCTTGGTCTTACTGTATTGATAAACCACATATTTGCGTTCTTGATCTCCCAAATAGCAGCAATCAAGAAAGCACTAGAGCAAGATCTTGTACTAAGAGGAGCCCAAGGATATTTTAAAAAACTCAGAAATGTAGCAATTACAATAGTATTGTCCCATTTGGTGTGAGATGAAGTTAAACAGGAAACAGTCTCAGAAAAACCAGCAATACTATTTAAGAATTTTTACACTTCTGATGAGTAACACCATGAGAACTGATGCAAACCTCTCTTTCTAAACTCTCCAGGGTATTGCCCAAAACTTTCAGCTCCCAATTTTTCCTCCCAGTGACATCTTAATAAATTATCAGACATTTCTGAGAGCTGGCATCCAAACTGTGTAATTACATCTATATTATTAAAATAATATCCCATCTGTCTCTGAGACCAGATTTTACAGCTAGTTGTTAAGAGTCACCTCTTGAGAAGTTTCAGGGAAAAATCATATGAAGAATTAAATGTGGTATTGTGGCAGACAGAGTTGAATTGGGAGAGAAGCAATCCTTTTGCAGCAGTGGACTTGTGTAGCACTGTTGGATTGAAAGTTAACTTGGGTGGCTATAAAAATAAAAGGGTCATGAAGTTAAGTAGTTTGACAGCAACTGGACAATCTTAATGTAGAATCAGAAAAATACATTTGCTGATCGCAATTTCTCTCAACCTCAAATAGCCATAAATTTTGCTTCGTAGTATTTTAGGCACAAATGGAATAATAAGTGAGTTATAATAAATTGCTTTTCCACATGCTAGAGGCCTAAAGTAGTGAAGTTTAGATCAAATTCTTCCCTTCACGGCAAGATCAGCACTATGATTAATTCTAACCCACTATAAAATACAGGTTTGGCCACACGGCAGTGACAAACCCCCGTGGCACGCTGTGGCTGGCAGCGTTATTGTGCTCACCTTGCACCTCTGTGCTCGCCCATCCCGGCTGTAACTCATGAGGAAGGCCAAATAGCCATGAAAGATGCTGTGCTGCAAGGGCACCTCAGAGGTTCATCTGCATAAATCTGTTTACCTCCTCCTGGAGGAAGCCAAGCCCTGTCTGATAAACAGCTGGTGTTTATTTGTTTTAGGCAGGCAGTGCTGTGCTAATCTGTCTCGGCTGCGTTGCAGTCAGCCCTGTAGACAAGGTGTATGCAAACTGCCTCTCCCAAAGCACCACTCTTTTTATTTTTTTCCCTCCCCATGTACCATTTACTTATAAAAACAAGACAACAAGACAATTCATAAGAAGATCCTATGCAGAAGCCACAGAAAGACCTGACAGGAAAATAAGCAGAATTGACAGCACGATGTGAACTCATTCAAAGCCATGCTGTACCTACGGGAAGGATGTGAGCGCCTGACACTGAAGTAATCCCACTTTACAATGAAACATCTTCCAGTCCTTGGCTTGGGATCAGTATATTTCTTCATGACACAGAAGAAAAGTTGGGCAGACTCCCCACCTTCCTTCTTGTCCACCAATACTTGACACACAGAGGAGGTGTTTCAAACTTTTGCCTTCACTCTTGTTCTGAATAGCCCATTAACCACATGAAAAAGCACCTGACCTGCAGCTGGTTGGAAATGGCCCATGACTTGAGCTCAATGATGGCAGCATGGGGGTAAGTTAGAGCATTGACAACAGTAAGTCTGGGACCCACTTTTACACATGGTCTCCAAAGCAGAAAGTTTCCCTTTCTCTGGAAGAGCCAAGGCAGAAGAATGGCAGCTTTGGCTCTGCAAAGGGATCTTTACCTAACCACCTCTGAACCTTTTGCAGGACAGATGACTTGATCTCTGCTTAAAGTGAATTTAGTTAGAAAAGTGGCTGTCTGAAACGAGAAGCTTCTTCCTCCCCATCACTTGCTCCCACGTGTCCTTAGTCATGTCTGTTCCTCTCCTCGAGACAAACACCTTCTAGTTTGCTAAACTTGGGAACCCAACACAGCCATGGGATACTGGGGAAGAAGAAGAGGGAACAAGATTAATTCTGCTTTCCTCACACATCAGTCTACCGTGTCCCGATGGGTCTCTTCTGCACTGGCCCTTGTGATAGACCCTGGAAAAATCAGATCTTTTCCACTTACATCACTGATTCAATGATTCTTCTCCCATCTTTTACTCTCATATTGCAGAGTCTCTCTATCTTATGGCAAGGTCAAGACAAAAAGACCATGACTCAACCTCCAAATTCCAGGCAGAGCATATGGAGCTAGTAACAGACTGTGCGCAATGGAAACACCTTGTTTTGAATAACCACCACTTTTCAATCACATGAGCAGATATTGGGAAGTTGCATGAGTATGTTTCATGAATCGAATTTTCCAATTACTGTCTCATTTCTAAATCAGTCCTGGGCATCAGATGAAGAAGAGATGGGTTCAGTGACACTGCAAATTCTGCATTTCAAATTCCCATCACAACCAGCATCTTTGAAACCATGGTTTGTTAATACTCTTGAAAGCTGAATGCACATGATTGTGTTTGGACACAGATGACTACAGTGGGAGGAAAATGGACAAATCAATCTCCAGAGTAAGCTATGAGCAGTGCCAGTACTTAAGTTAGAGCAAACTGCAAAACTACTAATTCTGGATCATTTACACCGGGTCAATTTCAACTGTTATATTAATTAATTAATTTCAATTAATTCCTCACATCTTCTTTCAAACTCCCAAACAGTGAGCAGTCTGTCTTCTTGTCTTTCTAGTGGGTTTTCTGACCCTGGACAAGCAACCTGTAGCTTGCTGATGGAATAGACCAAAATTATACACATTTCCCCTTTTACTTTTGCTGCCCTCTTTATCAGAAGATTCCTCTTCTTGTCTAGAAAAGACCAATATCAATTTTCTATAAATTTTTCTTTCCCCCCCTACATGTGACCCTGTTTTCCCTAAAGGTAGGTCCTTTCCTGCACCTCTCCATCACCAGCTTCTCCCTCCCTTTGCTTTTTCACATCATGGCATTTCTTCTCTCTTTTTCTTCTTCTCTATTTTTTGCCCCTCTTACTGTTCAAGCCCTTTTTTAAACCTGACTTATTTTAGATCTGTTTCTAGGGTATCCTGGTTTGGGTCTGATCCTGGGCTCTTTGTAGATATGCTCTTGATTTTCATAAGCTTCTAATGCCTCATTTGCATCAACAGCACTTTATAAATGATAACAACAATGACATTTTTCAGCAGTGGCTGAGTCATTTGCTGTAACAACTAATTTATGCCAAAGAATTTTCTCTTTTCTTTCTACATAAGTTGTCCACAAAAAGGTAGCAAAGTTCTCACTTAGTCAATGTGATTCATTCATTTCTTCCTTGACACTGCTGGAATAACTCTTGTGAATAAATGCTGCACGGCTCTGCTGCTCTGCCACAATTAAAATCAAATAAACAAAGCTTACAATTTACACTGGAAATCTTGTCACCACCACATGTAAGTACCAAGCAGAGAGCCCTTCATGTCAGGCAGTCAGTCACAGCCTGGATGGGAACCAAACTCGATGAGTTACCCAATGTACCTGATCAGAGCAGAGCGTGCGCAGCAGGCAGGACCAGATTAAAAAGCCCTGCCACTGGAGGGCTGGCAAGGCATTCTCTCACAGATTTGTCTCATGGAGAGAGAAGATAACACATAGGCAGGCTGCACAGAGCCCGAGTCTCCCTCTTCACCTGGTGCAAATCCATCAAAGTCAATGGAGGATATTGATTTCAATCATGGACTGCTGTGAAGTACATGTAAACAAAGGGAGAATCAGTCCCACATCATTTTAAAAAATGTAGACATAAACAGGCTGTTTCTTATCTCTGCCTGGACTCCAAGTAGGTAGCCCTTCACTTCTGGTGGCTCCTCTCCCAGCTCTGACATGAGCCACCTCTGGGAAAGGGCCCAGGTACAAGTTCCAACAACTCGGCACGGTGCCCAGACACTGGGTCTTTGCCAAGTTCCTCTGTAAGGCACCCTTCAAGGACTTGGACTCAAAAAAGTCATGATTATAAGCACCAAGCAGTTCTGACACAAATCATAGAGATTTATGCAAAGCATATCTGAATCTTTGGGAACTTGGTGGAGCAACCACAGCCTTCAGCTCAGTTAATGATCGCACTCCTTCATAAAGACTTTAAGTGAAAGATATTTTATGTTTCTGCAGTTCTTTTCATTTTCGTACCATCCCCTTCATTCCTTGGGAACAGTACAAGGCATGAGTGCAGCTCCCAGGTGGGAAGGAGGCTTTATTGCTCAGCTGACCCAGCAGACCCAGAGCTAATGCACTACATGCTGCTAAATGGACCTTGGTAAAAAATAACAGGCCTTGACGCATTTAGCTGGACAATCTTGGCTAGAAGAATGATCTAGTTATACCAATCTACACCAGGAGCTAAAGTTCAGTGCAACTGAGCTCAGAAAAACAGGAGAGGAGCAATCTCTGCATGGCAGATCTCTGGTGCTTTGGAAATACCTGACATCCACCATTTCCAAGCATACCTCTGATAATCAGGACATCACCAGCTCCTCTGGCTTTTGCTGCTGCAATAGCAGATGGAGAGGAAGCCCTGACCCAAAGCACTGCCTTTCAGCTTCCAGCTGACTCCAGCCAGCCCTGACTTGAGGGAGAGAAGCTGCAGAGCAGCCCTCAAGCTGCACAGAGGAGTGTGATTTGGAGTTAATCCAGTGACTGGATTAGCACCCTCTGAGCTGCAGCACCAGCTCCAAAAGCAGCCACAGAGACACCAACAACAACAACAGTGCACATGTGCAGTGCTCTTGGAGGTGAAGGGAAATGGAAAGGGAGGGTTTTTGTGTGTGTGTGTGTAAAGGAGCTGATAGAAAGGCAAAGCAGAGGCACCCTTCAACCAGCAACTCATCAGAAGCAACTCCAGAGCCCACCGGGGTCCCTCACCAAAACACCCTGACAACCACCTGGAAGCAGGTGACATTACCTGGTGTGACATACCTGCAAAGTTTAAACCCAAACCAAAGCAAATTGTCATTTACTTCATGGGGAAAAAATCTGAAAAATAATAAAGTTGAAGTAGAATGCACTCGGCACCATTCCACACTCACTTTTTAAGCAAAAACTTCTCTTTCACCTTAAACCACCTGACATTCCTATTAAAAAATGCACAACTTCAAGCCCTTCTCATCCATTTCAGTCTCATAAATCTGAATACAAACCACTTAGCCATTATTTTATGAAGAGAGCAATACAAAGTGTCTCATGGGTGCTGAGCAGTCTCAGCTGGGAAGCACAGCACTGCATAGCCCTGCAGAACCAACTGCAGCACCAAGTTATCCTGGGGAGATCTAAACAAAGGAGAAAAAGCAAGAGGAAGGATCCTGAGCATCACCCCCAGCCTGACAATGACCACAGCAGGAAATGAAAAAAGCCTTCAGCACATCCATGCCTTGCACAGCAGTGGGTTCTTGCCTTTGAGTCAGAATCCATGTTCTCCTCTTCCTGCAGATTTATGACTTTCTGGAATCACTCAAGCAAGAGTTCATATCAACAGGACCTTCCCTTGATCCAACAAGGTAAATCTCTTCACCTGAGCTGTTGTCAATGATTAAAATGTCCATTAGTATGGAGACCTTGAAAACCTTACCAAAAGAAACCCAATGCTCCCAAGGCTCCCTGTGGCTGCCAGGGTTGGGGTTTGGCAGCAGGCAGCTGTAAATTGTTCCTAGTTGTGCCCCAACTCAGTCTCTGCTTAATCTGCTTGTGCTCAAGACACACCTCAAGATCCTCTCAGGTTAAGACAGTCACTCTGGTCCCCCTTGCTACTGTCACCTCTGCAAAGCCTGGGGACAGGTTCACCCTGTGCTTGCCAATGTCTGCATGCACCAACTCCTCATCAGCTGGCTCCCAGGGGAACACAAAACACTGCTGATGGGACCAAAACCTTACTAACATTCCAGGTAAAGGCTTAAAAACCATCCAGTGATTCCCAACATTGTCTGTACATTCTCAGTTTCTGGCTGACACTAGGCTGGAAGGATAAACTGCTTTTCCAGCTTCAGCAGCTTCTGTCTCCTTAAACATCCAGCACCAACTTCTCATCCTGAGGGGACACTTAGGCTCTGCCTTTTGTATACAAGGTTAGCAGACAGCTGGCATCTTCTGAGGATGAAGACTAAGAGTATCAAGACATGTGTAGAGGGGAGGAAATGAGTGGGCTGCAGAGGTCTTTGCACTGGGTGAATGCCCAAGAGCCCCATGATAACTTATCACAAAAGGGATCTTACACAAAGCATTGTCCTTACCAACACATTGGTACACTCCAGCAGCTCTTGGAAACAGGGACTGGGATTCTTGGCAGGGTGGAAGGAAAAGGCAAAGAGAGAGGAGAAGGGAATCTTTCTGGTGAGCATGTTTTCTTTCCACCAGCCAGGCCCCTAGGTCCCCTGCTGCCAAAGCACTCAGAATAAAACATTAATTCAATACCACACATTTAATTACACATTATTTGAAAGTGAATTTATTTAACAGAGGAAAATAGTCTTCAGAGAGCATCTGCCTCCTTCAGACTCGTGCGTCTGCAGGGAGGGGGGCTTGGAGAGGAGATAGGAGGCATAATGGTTGTTTTACATCAGCAGCAATTGCTGTTCAGCTCATCCCTTCAAAACAGGAGATTTTAAGGAGATAGAGTTGTGTTTTGCAGCAACTTACCAGCTGATTTGATTTTCCAGCTAGTTTTCACTTGATTGGAAAGTGCTGCTGCAGACAGATACCACTCGTCTTTTTGTTTTACTGTTTTTCCAGGGGAAAGGAAGGATTATTGGTGGAGGGCTGGAGGAGGATTGGCTGCCCCTCTGGGGACCATGTGATAGTCAGATTTCAGGCTTAAGGCTTCAACAACTGAGTAATCAGACACTTAACAGCATCCTATTGCCAAGATGGATAATCACAAGAAAGTGGGAAGTGACCAGGACTTAGAGCAGCCTGGCAGCTTGGAGAATGTCTGCCAGCAGGAACACAGAGTCTTACCTTCCACCCGAGTCACAGGGGCTCAGGGCTATGGACTGCCCCAGCCTGGGAGCTGACTGCACAGCTCTGCCTGATACAGCAGGGCCAGGAGCCCAGCAGAACCTGCTTTCAGCAGCCTCAAGGCTCATGTTTCCCCAGCCAGTGCTGCACTGCAGAGATGGAGCAGACTCCAGTGCCTCACGTTCCCCCAGCCAGAGCTCCACTGCGGAGAAGGAGCAGACTCCAGGGCCTGGTGCAGACAGCAGCCCCTCCATGGCTGAGCTGCTGCAGGGCCAGAAATGAGTTCCTGGGTCCTTTGAATGAAGGAGTTTGCTCACAGTGAACTCAGCCCGAGCTTTGGCCTTTGCTGTCCTCTGGTATCCCCACAGTGTCCCAGCAGGCAGATGCCACATAGGGCTGGCTTAAGTGGTGCCACATGAGACTTTCCCAGCCCTCATCCCTGTATTGGCTCTTCACACTCTTTAATTTTGGAGCAACACTGAAAATCTCCCTTATCTTTGCAACAGCCTTGATTAGACTGCATTCCCTCTCACCCCAAGCAGACACAAAAGCGTCCCAGTCACCACCACTGCTCCCTCCAAAAGGTACCAGCAGAGCTCAGCCCAGCCAGTACTGACCCCCACAGACATCCCCTGGTCAATCATTGCCCTTTTTGGCCTCAGCAGCCAGATTTTGCTGGTGTCATTCCCATCCCAGCCATCAACCTCAGTGCCATGCTGCAGCATGCCTGCACACCCATGCAGATATTGCAGCACAGGTTCAGGTCACGGCATTAAGTTTTCCTTCTAATTTTGAGTATTTAGGGGGTTTTGTTTCAGTGTTGTTCAGTCATTGCCCTTATTCACAGTCTGAAGGATCTAGCCCACACCATAATTGCTAAAAAATTCCAGATATATTGAATATGTTCTGGAAAATATGTGACTATTAGAAGGGTGGCACTAAAGAAAGAGGTATGGTTTGGAAGTGGTTCAGACTAAAACTGTGATCCCCATTGCAAAGTACAGAACAGGAACTGACCCCAAAGTTGGGTGCAAAATGAAGAAGTATTTTTAGACAAAGTGCAGTTTCCTCCAGATGTGGAACTGCATAAAGACTTTCAGAAAAATCTGTTGTGACAGAATTCCTGGACCATCTCAAAGCAGAAAATTTGGTGAAAGTGCCTTATGTTCTGCATTTTCCAGCTAGAGCTCCAGGCAGGTTGGAAGTGCTTCTGATTGTTGCCGTCCTCACCACCATCACAAAGAAAAAAAAGGAAAAGAATAATTTTGAAAGGAATGTAGCATCATCTCTTACCTCTTTTTTTTTCTTTTTCTTTCTTTTTTTTTTTTTTTTTGTGTCTGTAAACTCCAGGTAGTAATACCACATCTTGCCCCATGCCCAATCATTTTCCCACCAACAACTTTGCTTGGTGATCATTAAACAAGTGGTTAATGCAGCCAAACCCATGGAACAAGAAAATTCCAGAAGAGAGGCCATATGAAGTAAAAGCATGAGGTGTTGAGAGACAGATCTCAGGCTCAAGTAATGATTTTCTTAGAAAGTCTCTCTATAGTTTGCCCAATTTCCATCTCTCTCCTTCCCACCTCCTCTGACTCCCTTTCTCACAGGACTGACACAGGAGCTGTTTTTGTGTCTGTGGCTTGATGAGGTGTTCCCTCAGATCCACGTTTTCCTGACACCCAGAATGGACCTTGCTCTGTATTTTTTTTTCTGCCTGAGGTTTCCTTGGCTTGCTCTCTCTGCACATCCCCTTTTCCATCTCACCAGCTCCTCCTGCAGAAGGAAACCCCTGAAGGAGGAGTAATGTGAGACAGCTCTGCCTGCTGGGCTCTAAAATTACTGTGGTTTGGGTGATTTAGGCTATTGTTAAGAGGCAGCAAATTATGCAGAGAGGGATAAAGAGGAGGAGGATCATACAAAGGAATTACTAATCTGATGGGGAGAGCAGCTGGTCCTCATTTAACCCTCCAGGTCTGTGCATGATTGTGCTCCTTTGGCCTGTGCCTGAGTCACAAGTAGCAATGAATTTTGTGCTGGTGCTCCTGTGAGGCTGCACACCAAGAGAATCCACTTTTCCTCCAAGGTTCCCCTTGCTGTAGGAAAAAAAAAAGGGGGAGAAAGGAGCCCTCCAGAACCCTGGGTCCATCCTGCAGAAGAGGATCCCTAAAGGCAGCAGCTCAGCCATGCATTGACTCCAAAGCTGTTCCATGGTGGGATCCAACTTGTTCCCCAGGCACTGGCTGTGCAGAGGCACTGTCCAGCCAGCACCACCTTCCTCTCCTTGGCACAAACAAACCTCTTTGAGCAGCGAGAGGTGAACCAGAAACAGGTCTCCTTGGGTTAGGCTTTGAAAATCCCTCATCACCAGGAGGTCAGCACTGTTTAAGGAACAACACGCTCTTGTTAGAGCCTGCTCCCCTGATGGCACTGCTTCACTGTGTCCCTTATTGTGGTTATAAAGGAGAATCCATCCTGGGTTATTGTCTCTGACACTCCCAGCACAGGGAGAACACAGGGTGATAAAACGATGTATATTTGTCCATTTTTCTGTCTGACATCCTTCAGCAATGTCTCACATGATTATGAGCCAGATGGTTGAGGTGAATTTTCACAAAATCCTTTCAATGAGTGCAAGAGGGGGAAAAAATAGAATCTCACAGTTTTCTCCTGTGGCCAAACATCAGTGTCTGCACCAGAGAAAATATACCTAGTTAATTCTTCTTAAAGGCCCTGGTGAGACTCAAGGAAACATTCTGCAGTGCTGGTAGCCTCAGAAGACATGATTAATTGCAGATGGTGAAAAGGTGCATGTTCAGCTTTAACTGAGCTGTGTTTGAAGACTGGATGATTGTTAAATTGGTATTCAAGGCACATGGGGAAGGCAACCTATGAGGATCTTCAGCTACAAAACCAAGATATTTTATATATATATATATATATACATATACATACATACTTTATATATTTATCATATATGGCTTAACAGCTTAAATTTAAATGTATATTATGAAGTTTTACAGCAAGAACATACTGCTAGTGGAAAGGACCAAAATCAGCAAGATTCCTGGGGAAGGTGGGAAAGAGCAATACTGTTTTTCAATTACCTGAGGATGCAGAGGCATAAAAAGAACCTCCCAAAGCTGGCAACAGCAATTTGTCGATGAATATACGTGGGTGATGCTGCAGAGCACTGAGTGGGGTATAATGGTGGAAAGTCTTCAATACCTTAAGCTGTTTCTCCTCACTAGCCTAGGACAGGTCTCATTTCATCCAAAAATACCTTGAACAAGACTCTATATATGTTGATATCCTGAACTGCCTTATTTGAAGGGCCAGCATCAGAAATTGGGATGGTAACATGGCAAAATGAGAGGCCTCTAATCCAATCCACCAATCTCCCTACAAATCCTGTTTCCTTATTGCAATCTGAGTTTGGAAAGTGACCCCAAATTCAGCCTGTATTGAAAAGGTCACCTTGAAGTCTTTTCTTTATCAATCAGAGTTTAAATCAAGTCTTTTAACCTTTTCCCAGGGCAGAGATTTTTTTAAGCAGGTAGTGGGAAAACATACCCAGATCAATATCTGAGTGCATATGAGCACCCAGAGTTCAAAACTTCACTCAGACTTGCATTTACACAGCCAGGCTGCAATTCTCCTGCAAACAGAGCTCACATCAAGTCATCTGAGGTCTCCAAACTTAAAACTGGAATTGTAGAGAGAGAAGAAAAAAAAAAAAACAAACCGAAGGAATGAAAAATTACCAAGCTGTTAAAAATCACATCATTTCTGGAAAGAGTTCAATGAACAAAATATTCTTACACTGCCCAGTTTGCTTCATTTATCCTTTCTTAATGGATAGTGCTGTTTCTCTGTGGCATAAATTGCAGTGTCTCTCTCTCTCTGCTTCTCTTCTCTCTCTAGGGATTCCTCTCTCAAACACATCCCAAATCAGGAGAAGCTCTGGCTGTGTTTGGGACCTTAAGCACAGTCCATGCTGGTGAAAAATCCCTCAGTCCATGATGCTACAGCAGAGAGGATTCTGGTTCCTGCCTTCAGCATTTTCTTCCAGATCATTAGCAGACATCAAGAAAAACACAGGTGATTAACAGTGACTTCCAGGACACATCACTTTCTACCTCTTTCCAATTGGAAACACTTTTAGCAACAACTTTTTTCTGTCTCTTGCTCTTAGGGCACATTTCTACATGGGTTCTTTGTTTTCTCAATGCATTTGTCAATGCTTCTACCCCTAGTCATTAATTTCAGATGCTGGTCCTTGTCACATACTTGTGGAGCACCTCAGTGTACTTTATCCACTGAATTTCCCTCAGAAATGGTGGCAGTGAGCTCCTCAGGGTTAGTTGAGTGTGACCTCCCACTCCTTCCAGCCACATTACTTTGGCTTTCACAGAGTGCTGCTTTCCAGGTGCTCTCCCACAACATCCTTTAAAGTTTAACAAGATTCCCAAGAGTTTCCCAGAGCAAACACCAAACTCACCAGTCTGTCTCTTGTCCCCATTATGTCCACCACTTTCCAACTCTCATCCATCTGCCCAAATTTAAACAGGCAAATTAAAATGTCAGCAAAGAGCTTGGCAAGTTGTGTGCATACCCTCAGGATGTGCTCTCCATCTGTAGAGGATGCTCACCTGGTCCCGTGCCCTTGAGCAGCTGGTCACTGATATGAACTCTTCATCCTCCATAAAGCTGGATGCAATTTTGGCAGATGAAACATATTTAATAATCTTTCTCTCCTCTTATCACTGATTCAGGCAGGCTTTTGTTCTGTCATCAGTGTAAGTTCTCCATATATCACTCTCAAGATAAACACTTTCTCCTCCATATCCTCTGTACCAGATCCCTGTTTTCCTCAAAGCTCCAAACCCCTCCTTGATGTGAGGACAGTTTTGTTGCCTCTGAGATGCTTATGTGCAAAAGGACTTCCCTGCCTGAAATACACCCTCAGCATCTGTAGGGCTGCTGCTTTCCACCCCTTTGTTTTCTCCTGCACTCTTCTTCCTCCCCTCTCCTTTCATTGGGATACTTCAGCTCCATTACAGTTCCAGTCTCTGTCTCAGCCAGCCTGGTGTATGTCAGTCCCATCATCCTGCCTTTTATTATCTTTATTTTTACTAGACTGAATGTTGAGGGCAGCCTTCCCAACTGTGTCTGAAAGACCTGCATTAAAGCCCAGCCAGCTTTCCTCCACTCATTTTGCATTCCCTGTAAGCCAGCTCTCCAAAAGGCCACCGGTTTTGTGTGGCTGCCCTTTCTGCAGACCCTCCTCAGCACTTCAGCTCCACAGGAAATATAATCACTTCAATTTCAAGTGTATTTATTACAGTTGCTCAATTTTCTTTAATCTGTCATTTCTCCTTCTCCTTCCCCCATGACTGCTTTCTTTTCATTGAGCTGTGAGTGCACTGAGGAGGCTTTTACCTCTGACCCTTGCTGCCTGCTCCAGCCCATCCCTGCACTGGCTCACGCTGGGCTCATTCTGCACTGATTATCGCTCGTTACTGTGTGGCTTAATGAATGTTCTGGGCCCTTTGCAAACAAATGCATGTGTCACAGGCAGCACCTCCCACTGCTGACCTCTCAGGACTAACTGAGGCAAAGAAGACAACACTTTCAGGCACAAATTACCTGTATCATCAGCACTGAGAAGGAAAGAGACTGAGAAACTCTCCAAGGCCTGTCTGAGAGAAGGAAACCTTAACAGCAGAGTGCCCATGTCTGCCTGAGTCTTGTAAAACAACATATTTCTGGGCAGGGAGAACAACGTTTTTTATGTAGGGGATGCGTGTCCCTCCAGTGACAAGGCTGTAAAACCACAAGCATCCCTTCAGAGCTGGAGCTGTAAGAGCCAGAGAAGCCCCAGCTGACATGAAAACCATCAACATGCCTCCCCATATGTAAAGCTGTGTGAGCACACACACCTCCCGAGGCTTAATTGGTGTATTAATGTATTAAAGCACTGACACAAACAAACAGGGACTGCCTTCATAAGCTACAAAATCCTTGAGTACATTGTAATTAGCTGGGCTTGTTAAACCACTTAATAAGCAATAGATAGCATGTGTCTGATGCCCCTGCGTCTTGGCTCAGAGGGAAAGACAGGCAATTGCTTAACTATGAAATGTGTTCAGTTCTTAGGTAAATCCTAAGAACTGCTCCCCTGACAGAGGGAACTTCTGCCCAGGGCAGACACAGCTGAGACCAACACCAGGGTCACTCAATACCATCCCCACTCCCCCCCTTATGTCCTGCTCCCACCAGGCACCTCCCAGGTGGTGTCAAGGAAAGGTGGGAATGGCTGGAACTGGGAAGCACCAAGTTATCACCAGGATTCCTGCTGTGATCACCCTTTTACCGCTCCCTGAAGAGTCCCAGGAAAGGGGAAAAGTCAGCAGGGACACAGCCAAACCAGGCAGGACAGCTGCAGAGATACCCAGCACCCCTGAATGCAAATGGGCAGGCAGTGCTTTAATTTTATCCCAGATCCCAATCTTACTCCCACAGTGCTAGCACCCATCCATGTGCCCCTGTGCAGTCCAGCTGGCTATCCAGCTCCAAATTTAGCTTTCCCCAGCACATCACCACGCACAACTGCAGCTTTGAGAGCGGGCAGAGAAGCTCCCTCAAACACCGCCTCCACCCAAGTCCACCACGGGGATCTGCAGCTATTCCTACATCCCAACTGGATTCTTCTTTTCATCTTTGTTCTGCCTCCTATTCTAGTGCTGAACCACAGGCCTGCTGCCTTGGAGCTTCTTCCAAATGCTGCATTCATCCATTTTTAAAGGTGACCTTCCAACTTTAAAGGAAGATAGCAAGCCTCACTGTCTTCATTTGCCCTCTCCTTCTTTTCAACCTGCTCTTTATTATGAATTAAAAAGGGGCCTGAAAGGTTTTCTCTATTAAAAAAAAATATAAAAAAGCTTTAGAAATAGCACATTTCCAAATAATTTCTCTCCCAGTTTTTGCAGCAGACGTCTTGCATGTCATGGTGTTTGCTTGCTGCAGACTATCAGCTGCCAGCCCTGATGCTGTGACTCAGGCACTTACCTGACCTTGTGGGGTTCCTATCATCCCACCCCACCCCTGGTCACTCTCTCCTCAGTTCTGTCACTGCTGTTTGGCCAAGCAGTGCCCTGAAAGGTTCTGGGTGAAAAACAACTCTTGAGAGAGCAAAGTGGGGTTATTTTTAACTTGGACAATACCAGATACCCAGGCTAGACTGTGGCCTCATAAGCTCTTGTGCTGGCACAAATGAAATGCAGCAAATAAATGAAGTTCTCTTTATTTCACCTTACTGCCAAAAGTGTATTTTACAAGCCCTGGGGCTGTATAGAGATGGAAAGGGAAGGTGTCTCCAGGCCTGAGCAATAAGATTACTCTTGCCAATGAATTGGTGACAGTAATTAAAAAGGAAATAGCAAAGCAACATAAGAGTTTCCTGCTGCTCTGGTACAACATTTTGCCATTTAATCAAGACAAGCAGAACATGAATTTTTACTGTAATACAACTGATATAGGAAAGAAAGCCACGATCTGATAAAATGAAAGCTCAACTTCCAGCCCTTCTCTTAGATTACAGAATCAAACAGAAAACAACAGCAAAGCACAAAGAAAATAAACCAAACAACCAGTCCCTCTTCCTCCCTTCCCACTCTTTGGCTGTGATTTCTGCTGCTATCCAGACAGGTTGTGTTGGCCATGTCTTTTTGCCAAGAGGTCAGGACACTACAAATCACTGCCATACAGCCACACTCTGGATTTAATCATCAGCATTTGCTTCCATCCAAGAAACCTTTTCTGAGCTAAGGACATCTGCCTGCCAGGCACGAGGCTCACACTCACAAACTCATTTCATGCTGACCAAGTGACCACAAGCAAGCAGGAGCCCTTATTCACAGCTGGCTTGTGCCACACTGAGCCTGGAAGTGCTTGGCTCAGGCAGAAAACACCCAGACTCTCTTCCCAAACCATTCAATAATCCCTACCTGACACTGTTTGCCAGACTAAGTGTTAATCCTTAAACCCTGCTTGATCCTATAGCATCCCTAGGACTCTTTCATTCTCCTTCCAAGCCAACACATCCATGTTTTTCCTGACAGCCCCACTGTGCTTTCACATGCTCACTTTAACTCTTCAAAAGCCAACCATCAAGCTGCACAGCAAGGGAAGCAGCTGATTATGCTCTTCCTACAATTATCTACTGAAAGTAGGTGAGTAGTTCAGATTTTTAGGAGAAAAAGAGGGCTTCCCAAAGCAAAGGCAAGATTTCAAGGAGGTACTGCCAGGTCAAGTTTGAGTACAATACATAATGGAAGGCTCCTTCCTTCACCTCACAGCCCCAGCCTTTCCTTGGCTCTGATGCTCAGTTTTATCTTTGGGCTATGAATGATTCATGGAGCCTTAAAATATATATAATCTGTATCTCCTAGAACAAAGAGTCTTTTTTTCAGGGTGTTTTAAGGGAGCAGGGAGCAGCATGTGTGCTGCCTGCACTTGGGCTTGGATGTCCCTTGGGAAAGGACCCTTGTGTCTCCCTGCTTCTTCCCAAACCCAAGCAGCTGTTCTGAGCTTGCAGCTGAGCTCTGTGAGAGACCCCAGCTCAGTCTCTAGGACACAGGGATGTGCTGCTGAGGGTCTCCAGAGCTGCTGTCTGGAATCACACCCAGCTCAGAGCCAAGCTGTTCTCATCCATCCCTGGCAGTGCCAGTGCATGGACACCATCAGTGGACTGTGGGGACTTAAATCATTTATACAGAACTGCAGGAGGGGAAGCTGCAGCAAAAACTTACCTCCATCTCACAGCCTAATCCCCTCAAGGCTCTACCATGCCAACATCCAATCCTCTGCCTTGGGCTGTGGATCACATTTAATGAATGTGTTTCTTCCCTTGGAAATCCAACACCAGCTTTCCAACATGAATATTTGATTCCTACTACACATACAAACACAAACATACACACCCCCCTGCATCATGATCAGCAGGCATCTACTTACTTCTCCAGACAAGGACACCGCTTTGGACAACTCCAAGGATCTTATGCCAAAGGCATTTCCTTTCCCACTGAAGAGGTGACCATCCTCTGGTTTCTTGTTCAGGAACCTAAGCATGGGGCTGGGTGAGATCTGGTGAAAGCTCCAACCAGTGGGGACCTGTTCTTACCCAGAAGGGAGCACAGGGAAACGAGAGGTGGAGAGGTTTCAGAGAGGGAGGGCTGGAGCCCTCAGTGGCTCGTGCCCAGCAAGCAGTGGGATGGCTCCTTCCCTGAGCTGGCACACCAACAGCCCAGCTGGATGACAGTGAGCAGCACAGTGCTATAAACTAAGGGCACAGACATGCCCCAAAGGGTTGAACCAGCCCTTCAAGGCATCATCCAAATAAAGCCCTGTGCAGCCCATGTGTGGGTTTCCATCCAAAGATTTCTGTGGCCCTTTCAGGTCAAAGAGCCAGGTTTCAGTCTGTGCTGTATCTACAGCTCATGATCACCACATTTCCTTGCTCTTTAAGTCTTAGAGGTCTTCCTTAGAAGGAACATTGTCAATCCTTACCTATTTGGATGTATGTGACAATATCTTTTATGCTCAGGAGTCTTCTTTGTTTTCTAAGAATGACTCTGTCTTTTTGGTGAGAGAGATTCACCTTCCCTTGTGACACTGCTATTGATACCATTCTGCTCTTTTTTCTTTGTTTGAGGTTCATGCCAGCACCACTGAATCCAGAGAAGGAAATCTGGCAAAACATGAGATGCTTCACACATTACAGCCATGCAGATAAGCTTAAGGACCTACAGAGAATGTTACCCAACTCCCACAAGTCCAGTGTGAGGTTAACAGGATTAAACTGAGCTCAGTCTAGTCATAAGATGATACTTTCATCCAAGATACACTGTCAGGGATTTTGTTACCTTCTTCTGAAGCCAGGGCTATAAGATCTTCTGCTGGGATTGAGTGGCAAGCGTGTCACATGGCTGCAAAAAAGGCATTCTCTCTGTGTTGGATGCACTGCTGGTCCTGGGCAGGAGGGTTAAGGCACAGCACAGCCTTTTTTTGGCTGATTGCTAATGAAAATGAGAGACTGGCACTATCATCAAGTGGCCACCCTTGCAGTTCTGCGCTCTCAAGTTTTCTAAAGGAGTCAGCAGCTATGCCAAACACCTCCCACAGCTCTGCCATACCTGCTGGCATTCTGGCTGCATCCTCCTTCACGCCCCCTGACCCGGGTGGCCAAACAGGAGCAGCCGTGGGTGTTAAACCCTGGCCCCCAGCAGCACTTGGCTCTTCTGGTTTTCCACTCCCACACAGTGCCAGACCTGCAGCATTTCCAGCCAGAAGAGCCCCTGCTTTCTCCTGAGCAGGGACTGACATTTTCCCACTGATACTGTCTAATGCACTCAGTTATCATTGATGCATTTAGAGCAGATCCATCAAAATAATTCCTGCTAGAGGTCTGAATCCAGCACATTACACACAATAGCTCCCTAGAAGGAGAAAAAATGACACTTACCTGTCTTTAAGTGAGGCCCTTCTCAGTCGCCTGCAACGTCTGTGCGTGGTGAGATGTGCTGGCTTTGGGGGACTCGTACCTCTGGAGGTGTTCCAGCAGCGCTGAGCATGTGACTGGAGCTTAAACACTTAAACATCCACACCCTCTGGGACCACCCAATAAAGCAACGTGTCCAGGAAGCACAAAGCAAACCTGCAGCCACCTCCAGAAGCCTACAGGGGGCTGGACCAGGCACTGTCAAGGAGAAGTGACCGTGTAGAACTGCTCCTCTCGTCCCCACATACTGCCTGACATTGATACAGCACACCCAAAATGCTCTGTTGATCCAGAATATCTTTAAAATGGCCAGGCAGCAAGGCCTCATCAGGAAACCAGAGCAGAGGTGTGACTCTTCATCCTGGCAAGATGAGCTCACATCAGGGATGTTTGAAACGTGCATTAGCATGATGTCACTGTACATGCCTGACAGTGGCACCAGGGACTGAATCCTGGCAGGAGCAGGCCTTGGATACATCAGCTTGCAAGACCAGGAGCTGCCCCTCTCTTGTGTCAGATATTACAACATACTCCACCACCTCACCAGCCTAGTCCATGGACTGTAAGGCTCCCTCCCTCCCTCTCTTAATTATCTTAATAAACAGCCTGGACACATCTCTGCCTCACTTAAGATAATTATGATCTGGCCAAAATCAGTTTATTCAGACATCCTGTCAGTTTACTGAGCCTAATACAGCTCCAGTCTGGCTCTCCCTGACTCCTCATGAATGAGCCTGACCTCCAGCAGTGGCTGCTCTGCCACCAGCGGATGGAAACCCACACACAGGTCAGACACAGGCTGCTCCCAGAATTCTGACTGGAGCCAGGAAAGATACTTGCTCTGAAAACAAGCTCTTAACTGTTCCAAAGGCCCAGGCAGTGACAGTTTTTCTTGCCTGCAGAAAGACCTGTCAGGATGGTACTAATCCCAAAATATGAAAAAAAAACATGGGGTTAGGGACAACCCCAAATAACAGATGATTGAAGGGTACCTCCGCATGTTACATTTCTGACTACCAGTCTGAAACATTCACTCACCCAACCCAAGAGCAAAACCAACAGCCATCACACAACATGGATATTTGAAGCAAAATCTTGGAGAAAAAAGGCCAAATACTCTGAAATAATAAACAAATGCTTACAGAAAGTCAACTTCTCTGCAGGAATCAGGCACAGATCACAAATGAGTCACTAACAGCAGAGCAAATCATTTAACCAGCACTTAGAACAAATCCCTCCACTTTGTACAGAACAACCAAATTTTATTCCTGCTGATTAGTCAGCAATTACACTCACAAGTTCAAAATAATACCAAAATTCAAATGTAGCTGTCTTGCAGTTGCACTCTGCTTTACTTTGCTGGAAAAACTATCATCTTCTCTTTGCGAAGGAATCCTCCTGCAGTTATTTACTGTGTGTGGGTTGAGATTTATTCTAGCTCTGTGGCATCAGACCACATGCTGGCAGCACCAAGGAGCCTGCCTGTCTTAAGGAAAGTAGTGGGGACAACACTGGAGAAACCACAGAAGATAAAGGTGAAGCAAAATGCAGCACAACAGCAGAAGATACACCATTGCTTCACCAGGTAAAGCTTAGAAATCACCAGGTAAATTGCTTCACCTATTCCAGCTGAGAGTGGGAGGTCTCCTGTGAAACTACACCCACACCTTCAAAGCAGATGTATGCACTTGCCCACAGTTTCTTAACTTTTCTTCCAACTGCTCAGGCTCTGCAGGCACTGGTAAATGCATGGTTAATATGGACTCTTTGACTCATTGCACAAACAGCACCAGAAGTGCTTCCAAACGTTAAGAAAAAAAAAAAAAAAAAAAAAAAAAAAAAAAAAAAGAAATCACTCAGCATTGATTTCTTGTGTGCTCTCTTGCTGCTGCTCCTCCAAACCCGTGGTTTTTAGCTTTACTACTGTGTCTAGGCCTCTTTATCCTCTGCTAATGCCAGGCTTAACCCTGAGGATCTGCAGCTTGTTCTGGGTACAAAGCAGAGCAGAGCATTTGCTGAATCATCAGAAGCAGCTTCCTCTGACTCCCCACAGCTCCCAGGAATTCCCTGGAGAGCAGGACACAGACACAGGGGAAGGACAAAGGCCTGATGGTAGAAACACCAAACCACCACCTTCAAAACAAGCTCAAGCCTCTTGGGAGAGAAGGCATGACTCCTCAAAAGCATACATAAATAAACAAAAGAGCAGCAAAGAACATCAGGACTCAGTGCAATGTGGATAAGCAGCTGTGGAACTCAATATACCCCAGTCATGACCTACAGCATCCCACACACCCTGCAGCAAGTCTGGGCCCAAGGTCCCACACACTGATTCCATCCTGGAGAGAGCTACAGTGCCAGAAACACACTGTGCCCTCCAAGCAGGAACTAACAGAAACATGACTCCATCTTTTAGAGTCAAAGTACAATGGGCCAAAAATTTGTTTCTCTGCTTATTCACACACAGGCTCCACACTCTACAAGACCTGAGAAGGCAGGGTTGTGATGTTCAGGAGGAGCTGATCACTCCTGCTAGAGATCCTCTGCCCTCACTCTACCAAACCAGAATCCCAAGCTCCTTCAGTAATAACTATTTGAAGAGTCATTTGAAGCCAGAGTGGGGAGAGAGAGCAGCACAGCATTATCAGCTCATGGTCCAGCTGTCATGAAGAGCATGGAGCCTTCACATGGGTACATCAGGCAACAGAGACAACCAAGAAGAAAGAACAAGAAGAAACAAGTGCCCAACCCCTCTGTGATGCCTGTCAGAGCCTATAGTTAAACCAGCTCCTTTTGAACTGACAGCATTAAAAGTGTTGTGGGAACTCATACGCCAAGAGTCAGTTGCCCTGAAACACAAAACAAAGTGAACCCAAGCTGACCATAGCAGCAGCCTGAGTAATTGGCTAATCAACCACTGTTTGCAATGTTTCTGGGCTGTGAAGTCTCATAACAGACCCTGCAGAAGTGGAGAAGAAAAGACAGAGCTTCTAAACCCTATGTTTGTTTCCCACACCTCAGAAAAATAAAGGAAACAGGGATAGAATCCAATGCAGCTCAGCTGCTCATCCCTTGTGTAAGGCTATGTTAGGAGACAGACATTTGTCTTGGGCACTGCAGACAGTCCTGGAAAGGTTAAGGTCTCAGCCATCACCTAATCCTGTGAACCGCAGCACCCCATCACTGCTAGAGACACACTCATTAGAAGGGAAGGTCATGCGGAAATTCACCCACAGCATCATTTTGAGACATTTGCTTGAAAGTCATGCCAGGAAGTTATAGGAACAGAAGGATGCTGGAAAACATGTTTTTAATTTGCTCATCAAAACTCTCAGGTTTTCTAAGAGGGTTCCAGCACCATCCACCAATATGTGCTCAAACACAACCCCGTCCTCATGCCCACTGTCACCTGCAGGTTGGCACAGCAGCTTTTAGTTACATCAGTGACATCTCCTGTGAACAATTCTAAGACACAACTAAGACACACCCTCATGCTAAGTCCCACACACTGCAGAATGGTTCCTCTCTCCTCCTGGAGCATCCAACCACCTGGACATGAATTTCTAATGAGGAACCCGAGCACAGAGCTCACCTGTACCCCACTGCCTCTACAGCAAACACATCCTTAAGAGCTTAACATGAGGTTAATTGTTCCTGAGGAGAGGACAAAAATCCAACACCCAACAGCAAATTTTGCTGGTTTTTGTCAATTTGCACAGCCGAGCAAGGAGACCCGAAGCAACAGCATATCCTGAAACACAAGCACTGCAGCCAGAACAGTCTTTTACTGTCAAGCTCCCTGAGAGATAAGGGTTCTAATAAAACTTTTTCCACTAACTATGGAAACTTGTCTTGGCAAATCCTGACACAATCTCCTGCGGTGCCAGCTTGTTCCTGAGAATATGACCATTTTATGCTACAAAAACCAACAGGTTGTCAACTGAGACCATTAGCAGCTAAGCTCCCAGGCAAGAAAACATCTTTGTGCCTGATGAGAGTGACAGAAGCAAGAGCTACACCTGAGCAATGTTCCCATCACAGCTGTAAATCCCACCCTCCGCACCCGCCAAAGAAGGAAATAAACCAAACTCCCCACACGTGGACCATTTCATGAAGAAGTAGACTATAGGACATGTCATTCTGAACATTTATTTATTTTGTCTTCAAAGAAGAGGCCTGGTGCAGCTGTTTCGTTAGAAAATAAAGTGTTTATTAAGAAACTAGACATTGAACACCCCTATAGTCTCTGTGAAAAGGGACCGTCCCATTTCCCATTAGCACAGGATGATAGTTATGGCAAGATAAGAATGCTCAAAGATGGAGGAATCTCATTGACAGAAAATGAGGTAATGATTTACAATAATTAAAAATAAAATAAAATTTAAAAAAGAAACATCCTTAGACTTGCTACTTAAAGCCACCAATCGCAAACAGCCACGACTGGCTTTCGTTTTCAGCAGTGAGGAACCAGAGACTTTAATTGGTGTTAAACAAATTGAGACATCGATCACAGTGGGGAGAACTGCTTTTAATTATGTTGTACGGTCCGGAGGATTTCTTCTAAGCAGAGATGGACCTGAGCTGCAAAATTCAACCCTTCCTCTGCTAGGGTGTTTGGATATAGGCTTCTGGTCCAGGCCCACAGATGCATCTCTACGACTGATACACACAGTTGAGAGCAGAGTCCCCTGAACAGTGCTAGGGAGAGGAGACAGTTCAGACGGACAAGACATCCCCAGGTCAGGTGGGCAACTTCCAGGAGATGGGGAAATTCAGTTCAGACAAGCACCCAGTGATTCACACGCTCGGCGAAGCTCCTCCTGACTCTGTGAATCTGCAGAATTGAGGTGTCCATGGCACACGGCCGCAGGTCCTCTCTGGCAGTGCACCTCTGGCATTTCCAGCTCCGATGCGGGCAGGAAACGTTGTTGGGAGATTTGGTCATGGTTTCTGAAGCCATCCAACCTGAGCCAGGTCTCCTTGCGCTAACGCAGATGCCCCCCTAAGGCATGTCCATTAACTTAAAGCAATCTGCCACCATCTCTCCAGTACTCTTCTATTGCACTTTACCTTTTTTATGCAAACGAACCAGGAGAAGAAGCAAGAGAATGGAATATTCCCAGCGATATCCCTATGGGACAGCTGTTAATAAAAACCTCCTGGCAATCTCCAGGGTGGTTCATGCAGGTCACCTGTAAAGGCAGGATGAAGCAGAACATCCATTCTGAGGCTTCTGCCCAGTTCTGGTGGAGAGGGACCGTGACTCTTTCCAGTGGCAGTGACCCTTGAGGGCTGGTGATTTAGAGACACCCCTGATGTGATAAGGTCATCTCGGGCCACCAAGAAGGCAAGCAAAGCTGAGTGGCTGGTGAGCAAGCTCCTGGTCCAATATTCCTCTCAAAAGGATCTGGCCACACCTGAAGCTTTTGGAATATTTTTTGTCCTCTAGAGAAAATTTGCTTTCCTTATAGGTTACCACTGATATGTGTGAGCAGATCTGTATTTCCCGTACACGTGACATCCAGAGAGTCCAAGGAAAGCCCTGCAAATTGCCACAAGGGCAGCTGGCTTCTCTTGAGGACAGGATGAAAGGGTTTACTTTTCCATCTGAGAGGCTTTGGATGAAGTAAGACAAAAGTGGGATAGGAGAGGGGGAAAGAATACAAATATTGGCCAGAACAGAACTGATACTCCTGTTTTTGCCAGAGAAGAAACAACAGAATACTTTTTTTTTCCTCTCATTCAGTCAGCCAGCCTCGAGCTGAGCTGATGGTTCTGGATATGCAACTGGGTTACAATCAATCTCTAGTGGGGTGGAAATACAGGGGAGAGCTAAAAGGGGCTGGAAAAGGCCCAGCAATGGGACCTGCGTGCGTCTGATATGTTTTTCCACTTTGCTTACTGCTCTAGTCCTGGCAAGGACACAGACCCTCCTGCACTATGGATTCTCCATCCATGCGGGAAGTGCAGGCAACTCCTCAGATAAAGCTCATCATTTAAGCAGCAGGGAGAGACCAGAGTACAACAACGAGATAGTCAGATCCAACGAGCCGCTCTAACACACACAGACAGACAGACAAACAAAAGAAGCCTCCTAGAATATGTGCACTTCAAAGATAACCACACTCTCTTCCTGTCAGAGAAGTAAGATACTTTTTGTTTTTTTTTTTCTTTCCATCCTCATTCCTTCCAACATTATTTTCTGCGCAAGAACTGGGAGCGGGGCTGCCTTTGTTCTTACCAAAAGTCTTCGTTCTGCTTTAGTTTCTTCCAGGCTCCCCGCCTCGGCTCGCTCTGGGAGACCTCCCATGGCGGTGCCACGTAAGAGGTGATGGCAGCATTCACTGGGTGTTGCGAAGACACAAGCTTACAAGGAAAACTCCAAGCAGGGAGGACATGACTAAAGATGTCAGTTTGGTTGGCTTGGTTGGTTTTTTTTTTTTTTTGTTTTTGTTTTTGTGTTTTATTTTAAAACAAAAGTACAATTATTTACTCTGTTATTAGGATGACTCCTTTCAATTGGGTTTTAATTCTCTTTATTTGCTCTCATTGCTGCTGTTGTGCCTTGCAGGAATATTTAACGAACACAGCGACCATTGGAGGAAAAGAACAACCCTGTTATCTGGTGACAGAAAACCACAGTTTCAGTTGGCTTTAACGTGTGTACAGGCAGGGCTGTAGAGTCCTATTAGGAGGAGACCTCAATCCATACAGACCACGCTTACTGCTTCCCACCATTTTGAGGGCACAGCCTATAAACTTGACATCAGAACAGGGACTTTTAAGGAGTTTTTAAAAGCCATGACGTCCTTTGCTGAAATAAACACTGACATCCTCAACATAAATGCCTTGGTTAAGAGGTTTGGAATGTCCAGGGAGGCTTATTGGATTCAACATAATTTCTCTGAAACCTAAAGGGGGAAAAAAAACAGAAAAAAGAAAAAAGCAAAATAAAGTAAACGAAAAAACAAAAAAGAGCAAAACTAGAAAAAAAGAGAGAGATATCGACACACATGTGATTATATAAAAAAGAACCAAATGAATAACTAGCAAACGGCTGCCATTAAATTAAAGCCAAAATGTCCTCTCAGGCAGGGCTACCTCATTCTATCTTTCCATAAAGAACAGGCAATCATTTCATGTGGAGTGTGCAGGCACAAGTGCTCTGAGGACAAGGGGCATGCAAGAGGTCTGGACAGACAACTGGGAACAACTCTTTTCCAGAGGTTCCCACTAAATCCAAATTCCTACCTAGCCCATCTTTTCCCTAGGCAGACAGTGAGGAATAGGGAGACTCCTTCCTGTGCCTACTTCCCTCTCATGATTTATCTAATCTGGCACAACATTTTTGAGGCCAAAAAATAGCATTTTAAGGCTGGGGAGATCTGACTCTCATAACCCCACAGACCTTTCTTCATCCCAGTTGTCCCATCTACACCAAACCCTGCATGCTGGAGGCATCTTCTTCTCACACAACCTCGCCTCTCTAAAAAATCTGATTAGGATTTGCCAGAAACACTGGCCAGATGATAAAGCAAAATAAGGGGAGCAGATATCATAGGCAAGCTCCTTCCTTCAGTCCAACAAACTTACAGGGCAAATATAAGGTTTTAAAGGACTGTATCAAACATCTCCTCACAATGTTTCTGCCTTGATGATGAGATGCCCCAGCCAGGGAAATTCATTTGTTTGCCACAACCAAGACATGCATGGCAGATCTTGGGGATTTCTCGCATCCATACCAAATTCTTATGGATTTAAAGGATTTTTCCAGGAAATTACTGGAATATCTTGTCTACATAATTGCTCTAAGATTTAGAAAATATTCCTGCACCTCACAGGATCCTGAACAAATCAGCTAAGTTAACTCAAGTCTGGCATCACCAGGGCAGCATGAAGCAGCTTGGATGCCATTAGAATTTATCTCAATAGGAAGAGTACTTTTAAACAGGCTAGGAAATTTTCTCACACCAAAACTACACCAGCCAGAAGATTTTTCATTTCCTATTTCTTCTTTCTATTTTGTTTTTTATATCAGTTTATATTTCTCCACTGCACTATCTTACTCCATCTGCACATCAAACACATGTTTCCTTTGATGGACCTGGGGATGCAGACAAAAGCTGTTTGTTTGGTTTGGAACTGTTTAACTTGTGTGGGGGAAACTATCTGGTATTCTCAGTGGCCCTTAAGGGCCGATCCACATGGGAGAGTAAGCCAGGCTCAGCTCTGGTTCATGTGTCATAAACAAGATTCATAGGCAAATTCCAAGTGATGAAATATCATTAGTAAACTAAATAAGAGTGAAAAAGAGCCCAGCTCAACTCTCATGGTGTAGAGTGATCAGAGTCACTGGGACACAAATAAACATGGCATCCCTGAACGTCACTATTTATCGTGTTTTGTTTTTCATAATATAAATATATTTTATGGCCGCCAAAGGATAGCTGGGAAAGTCTATCCTCAACAATACCAAGTATCTCCAAGGAGAACTTCTGTCTGCTTTATTTTCCTTGTGTTTCTTAGCTCTGCTAAATTAAGGCAATTTTACTTCTGCCAGGCCACATCCAGCAGACCTAAAAACCCACTGGGGACACACAGTCCCAGTGAAGGGACATGTGAAAGATCAGCAAGACTTAGGGTTGGGGACTCCAAGGGCTTTGCTCTCTGTCATCAGTGCTGTGCTGTGAATCCCAGCTGCAGGGATCTGCAGTGACAGCAGAGTCTTTGCAGAAAGGGGCTGCAGTGGGGGTTAGCCCACCACTGACATGCGGGGGCTGCCGAGGGACGACGAGGAGCGTGGCAGGAGGACAGCCCACGTTTCTGGAGCTGAAGGGCTGAACACACTTCCCCGCTGGCTTGGGAGAGCAATGCAGCACCGGTCCTTTTGGCATCCTCTCCTTCTGATTTATTAAAGTCCCCAAAGAATCTGAAAAACAACATGCTTCTCTCTCCTGGCTGGTTTTCTCTCTCTTCCTCACTGCTGTTTCCCCTATTGTACCGCTACCTTTAACCCCGTTCTCTTGTATGGAGCAGAAACCAACAAGGCTCTTGCTAGGTTTATGTCTTCGCTGACAGATGTGAGATGGATGATGCTCGCGGAGATGTCCAGGGTTAAAATGGGTGAATCTCAACAGGTTCAGAGTTTGGATGCTGCTATGACAAATGTCATCTACCATCACAGCTATTAGCTTCTGAAAAACTGGCTTGGAAATGTCTTAAAAAATGTGGGGGTTTTGCTTTATTTTTTTTTTCTTGTCAAAAGGGTAAAAAAAAAAAAAAAAAGGAGAAATAGAAATATTCAACTCCTAGGACAGTTAGGGAAATTTTAAAAACAATAACTTTTGTGGAGTTTCACATTTGTCAGTGCCAGCTGGAAAATGGGAGGAAAAATACTATCTTTGACATTGGTTGTAGATTTGTAGGGAAACTCCAACATGCAAGCCTGAAAATAGTAAGGAGGTAAAAATCCCCACCCTTAGATTGAAATCAAAAACATCTCCAAAGACCTACAAAATTGGAAAGGGTCTGACATACTAAACTTTGTGCTTCTCCCAGTTCTAGTGATATCACTTTTTAAATTAAAACATAATACTGTCTCTACTAATAGCCATTGTATGGTAGTGGAATAAATGTATGGAGAGTGTTGGAGAACAGGGAAGGAGGAATGAGCTCAGATTTGCTGTGCAGCTCTAACAGCTTGAGATGGAGGGAGCAGATGGGACATTTCTCTAAGCAGGCTGGATGGATGTGGCAATGAAAGGACAAGAAAATTGAATGCAACCAAACCATGCAATCAGTTTTTGTCCTCAACCCTGGCCATCCACTTAGTCCTCCAGAGCTGTCTCGTGTTTCCCAACACCCTGGCTAGTGGGTTTTGGCCACTCTGCCCCATGCCCATACCAATCCAGTCTATGGACAATGTCCTGCCAGGAACGCACTTCCTCCACTGAGAGACCCAAACTAAGGAGAAAAAACCAGATATTTTCACCTTGCCTTCCCTGTGTGCCTTCTGGTAAAACTGCTGCCATTCAAATAGAGCATGTTTCTAAAGTCTTGGAGACCTGAGGCTGCTCCACATCACCTGAGAGGAGCAGCAGGGATTGTCACATGGGGAGGCGAGGGAATGACGCAGAAAATGATGCACTACTCCTCTCGGCATCCCTATCTGCCACAGCAGGAGTGATGCAGACCAGTTTTGAAACCCAGGGATGGAAACTGCTTCTGAAACAGCAATATGAATTGCTGTGGGAAGGGATGAGAAAAGCAACGGGATGCTATGTAACGCCTGGTAAAAATGGGTTAAACAAAAATAGCAAATTAAGGGCAACAAGCTGGCCAAACATAACTCTGCTATCCACACAGCTCACATTAGGCAAAGAGGCTTTGAGCTCTCTTCTGAGTTACAGCAGAATTTATGACATAAAGGAAAAGCAGTAGGAGACTCCAACAACAGCGTACATTTTATCTGTCTCTCTGTGCAGATATGAAGCATGAATAGAATCAAAGAAAGCATGAAAACCATCAAGCCTGGCCCACATCCTGAGCAAAGGAAATAGCCATCCCTTTAGTCAAAGTCAGCACTGCTGTGTCTATATCTGAGGGGTAAGCAACACAACAACCCAGGTTTCCTGTCATGGATGGGTTCATCTGCTGGGCTAGGAAACAAAACCCTCTTTCTTCCCTTCCTCTCACAGCATGTTACAGGGTGAGATGCAGCCCAGCCTAAGGCCTCTCTTGCCACAACAAAGCAGGTCACAGAAGCTCAGTAGAAACATACTGTGAGGCTCTCCCTGGTGCTCTCAGCTGCAGATAACCACATCTCCTGGACTGTTCAAGGCAAAGTCAAAGAGCCCAGATCTCCTCTCATTTACACCAGCCCAACAGTGTTGATCACAACGGAGAACCTCAAGCAAATTCAGTCCACAGATGAATATCACACTGATACACAGACCTCAAGCAGATCTTCAAGTAGATTACAGCTCTTCTTAGACTAGAAAAGCTCTGAGAGCTACAGAAATTCTTATAATCCTTCATTTTCATGTAAACAGGATCCTTATTTCCCTCCACGGCAGCTCACCTTGTATCTGTTTTCATTTTCCATGGTTAAACCTCTGGCATAAGAGTCTCCCACTTTAATCAAAAAGATTTGGTGTCACAGGAAACCTCTTGGGAACGTGCTAGATGGAGCTCTAGCTACAGCTTGTGCCATCTTCTTGTGTTTTTCCACAACCCAAAATCACAAACAGAAGATCACAGCACTGCGAGTGGTTTGGAGGGCAGGGAAAGGAGGAGATGGGCTCACAGCAAGAGAAAAGCAGAAGCAAATGGATCCAGAAGATCCCATTTCCACATAAATTTCTCTAATGTTTGGCTAGAGCAGAGGAAGGGGTAGGAGAATTCTGCAGGCACTCAATGCCCAAACAGCTTTGCCTTGAGGAAAGGGCAGCATTCACAGCTTTCCACGGGCTGAGCTCTTGAAGACTTTGCAAGATTCACTAAACCTTTGGTCAGAGGAATTCCAGTATCCGCTGCGCTTCCACTGCTGCCACCACTAACATAGGCCATGTCCATATTAGCCAGGATCACAAGTTTGTTTTCTCTGGAACTCTTTCATGGATGGAGTAGTTCCAAGATACTAAATGATGTAGCCTGATAGCTCAGGAGGCAGAGCTCCAAGATTCCCCACCAATCCCCCCTTAAGAAAAGCCCCAAAGTAGGAAAGCACTTAACAGTGTATAAAATAAAAAATAAGAAGGAAAAAAAAATCTATTTAAGACCAAGTGCAACAGAAAAAAAAAGGCTATTTTCAGGTCTGTGATGGCCTGTGATTTGAGCCAAAGCTACCCTCTTGTCCAGAGGCACAGCCAGTGCTTTTTCTCCAGCCTGCACGGAGGTGCAGCTATTTAAAGCCACTCAGAGGCCCACTGCATGATGGAAAGCAGCCAGATCAGTTGGGCCTCATCGGTTTTGTTTTTGTTAGGTTGAAGCCAGAGTATGTGAAATGACTTGCAAGAGGACCAGGGAAGGGGGAAAGGCTGGGCACCCAGCAGTCTCATCCACGACATGCAGAGCTTAGTCTCTGACTCATTTAAGTGGTAGTGGGTCACAGAGGAGGTCCCTGAGCAAAGAGAATGGCTCTTTTGTCCCCTGAAATACCCACGGCCATGCAAAGACACGTGGCAAAACTCTCAGGGGTTACAGGTCAGCCGTGAGAACACACTGCAGGAAAGTGCTTGCAAAGTTGGTGGTAGCTGGCATCGTGGGCATTGTCCAGGTGTACCCCTGCCTCTGCCTCCCCTTGTGCTCACACTGACACATCCAGGAGCCTTCTCCTCTATCATTCTCACTGCTGGCAAGAAAAAAACCTGTCTCCCTGCCTCCACAAGTCCCCACTTCTCACCACCATGCACTCTCGCTGCCTCTGCACTCCACAAAGCCCAAGGGACCTGGCATGAAAGATCCCATCCTAGCAAGTGATACATAATTTTCATCACTTCGGTTTTCAAATATATTCTTATGTCAATTTTTAATTATTTTTTTAAGTCAGCCCTCAGAATGCTGCCAATTTAAGCACAGTGCACAGTGCTACAAGAGCTTCTTATTTCCTCTTTGCCTGACAGGTATCCATGTCCCTGTGACACTGCCTCTGCTCCCCACCTGCTTCAGATAGCAATAGTTACCCTAAGCATTTTACAGTTACTGAAACCACTGACTAATGTGCCCAGAAATTATTATCCACTGGGAAAGAATCTGGTTTGGGCTCATGTTCCTTAATTGCTGATTAATTCCAATTATGGTACAGCTGATCCACCAGTACCACAGATCGCCACATCAAAGAGCCAACCAGTAAAGGAAGCCCCTGAGTTAGAACAGCAACAGCTCTGTTTCAAAAGTTCTTTTCAGCTGGAAAGTGCTTCATAAACATTAATTTGTTATGCCTTACTCATTCCCTGGGGAGGAAGGAGCTGTTATATTTAATACACAGGCAGCAAAACGGTGGCACAAAGCAGGACCACATTTTCTCCAAGGTCTCCAAAGGAACCAGTGACAGTCCTGAACATCCAACAGGGAACAGCCTCAGCTCCAAGGCTCCCCATCCTCTGCAGGAGCTCTGGGCTCTAGAAGGGACAGAAGTGCTTGGTAAAGTCAGAGGGCTGGGATATGACAGCAGACATCAAGAAGAGACACAGATGGTGGGCAGGATTGCACACAACTGCTGCAGCCTGCAGCTGGGACCTTCCCAGCCCAGGCAGTGCTAGGGATGCTCTCCTGCTCTTCAGAGGATGGGAAGAGCTGATCAAGGCCCAGAATAAATCCTTGCTTGTCTCTTTACTCTGCCATCTGCTCCAGCACCTCCTTATGTCATCTAGAAAGGCCAGAGCTGCCCTCCAGGAAGCCCAGGAGCTGTACAAGCCCGAGAGCCTGAAGTGTCAGGAAGAACATCCTGTGGGAAAACACGATTTTGTGGAGTTTACAAACTGAGGATGGAAACTGAGGAGCACAGGAGATCTCAGCAGGCAAGGAGGCACTGAGCACTACAGAGGAGCTGTAAATGGGAACAGGAAGAGCTGAGGGCTAAAACACAGAGAGAGCAGCAGGGAGTTTTGAGGAACAAGATTTTGTTGATTTTTTTTTGGAGGCTGTTTGGATGCTATGTTGTCTGGAATTATTGTTCTTCGTCTGTGTCTCTCCAGTGCTCCCACTCTGCTGATTTCTTTGGAAATGAAGCTGCCACCACAGGTCTTCAGCTCTTGATAATTGCCCCAGTAGATGGTTCTCAAAATAAGTTGTCTTCTGCACCAAAATATGTCAAAGGGTGTTATTACACTTCCCAAGAGAGAGCTCCCAGCTCCAGATTTTGTTTCGAGACCATGTCTTGGTATCTTTCAGCACTTCACAAGCTCTAAAACACACACCCCAGGGCACAGGGAAAGCTGTGCTCTCCCAGGGGAAGACAGAAAAACATGGGTTTATGCTGATACTACGGAGCTCCTGTGGGACTTTGGATAGTGCCAACCAAACGAGCGTCAGGTATTTGTGGCGGCCTTCATTCTGCAGCAGGGGCTTTCTCCCACCAAAAACACATGGAACGTGGTAGGTTTTTGCAAGAGAATGTATGAAATGCCTGGAAAGCTCCTTGGAGCCACAGATGAGGTGAGTGAGGAGCCCTGTGGGGGGCTGCTGCTGTTCAAGGAAACCCTCACTTCACCCCAGAGCAGAGTGGGGAAGGTCTGACACAGCACAGCAGGGCAGCAATTCAAGATCTAAGCCCAAAATGTGTGTCTGCTGTTGATTAGGGGTCATCATTCAAAGGAGGGAAGAAGGATCAGGAGTCATTTCTGGCATGCTTTTTCCAGCAAGTGGTCTAGCTGTGAATATTTGCTCAAGCAATCAGCTCTGAGCTTAATAAACTACACATCTGCCAGACCCTTCCCTGCCCCAGTTTCACTCTGGGTCTGCAAATAAGGCTCACTCTCTCCCTTCTTCCTCTCACATCAACTCACCTAAATGCACAAGGCATTTAAAGCACTCGAGTCCAATCTTATTTCACACCACATCACTCTGTGTAAGCTTTTGTGTGTCTGCCCCACTTGAGCCATTGGCATGTGCTGATCAAACATCAGCAGAGATCGGGGCAATGAAGGGGCTGAGCTCACAGGCCTCCAGATGAGGAGGCACTGCAACATGGAAACTCCTGGGAACATGGCTATCCAAAACCTATTTTCCCTCCTCTGGAGGTTTTTATGCTTGAGGAGGAAAACAACTTTACTTAAAAAATAAGGAAAATAAGTTTTTCTCCTTCTCCATCATCTATCAACAAAAATCCTACTTTCCACCATAGCTAGAACATCTCCCCCTCCATTTTAGCTGTTCCTTGAAGCAAGAACTCCCCACACCACGACTAAAACATACAAGAACATACACTTGTAACAGCACCTCCACATTTGCACATGCAACTAAATGTGAGAGATCACAGTCTGCAGCCCAGAATTCAACCTCACTCCCAAAACCAGCCTGTGCACAGAGGAAACCAGGCTGAGTGATGGCAAAAGTGCCATCAGAAAGCAGGGAGAGCGTGCACAGAACCTGCTGTGTGTGGGACACGTGGGATGGCCAGGGGGGAAGCGTGAGAGGGAAGCAGAGAGGGATGCCACGGCACGGAGCACGTGGCAGGGAGCAGAGGAGTGCAGGAGAGGGGCCAAGAGCTCGAGCTCACACGTGTGGGGCTGAGAGCACAACGCTGCTGAACATTTACTCTCACATTACAGATTTAATGGCTTTTAACAGGAGACTTTGTAAGCGATCAGGAATTGGAACAAAAGGAGCTGGGGGAATAATTATCCTAACCAGGGGAGCTAAAGAACATGGCAAAATCTGTGCTGAGCAATCATGCTAATTAAAGGCACCCAGAAGAATCAGGATAGAAACGCCAAATGGTTTTCACTCTGCTGCCCTAATCCACTAACAGCCTCGGCACTTTGACTCCCACCAGCTGTGGGAAGGACGGCTCTGGGCGAGCTGTTTTGTAGCAATAAATGACAGAGATAAACAAGTGACACGGGGGGGTTGGTCACCTCTGCAGTGGAGCCTGAAGCGATGCTTGGCCCGCCAAACCGAACAGTGGCTGCTTTGCACCAGCAGCCTGGGAGAGGACCAAATGCTCTCACAGCCTCCAGCTGAGCAGGAAAGATCCCAACACGCTTCCCAGAAAGCAGAACAGCTGCTGGCAACTACCAGCATGAGGCTGAACACAGCCCACAGCCACAAGCCTGGTCCTTTCGGGCTGCTCAGCCCTGCTGCGTGACCGCCTCTGCAGGGAGCTGTGTCACAGCTCAGCACACTGCTCTGTCCTGGGATGTGCTCCCAGTGCCACACCAGAGCTCTGGCAGCACCGAGTGTGATGCTCCCTCGTTTGCATAGCTTCAGTCATCACAGGGTTGGGTCTGCTCAGATTTGGCTTTCAAAGGTAAGGACATCTATGCAGAAGGCACCATCCTGATCTTCTAATGCTTAAAATTCCAGCTAGGGTTATTGCCATGCTAGCATCAGAAAAGCAACAGCTAACACTGCAACATGGGCACATTTTCACCCAGAAATGTGGAGCCTTGACAAGTGTCCATGTTGTAGAGGAACAAAATGAACAGTAATGCTTCAGCTGATAGAAGCTTTACAGACCAAATAAAAATTCCCATGCATTCAGCTAGTGTACAACCCAATCAGACTCCTCAAGGAGCTGCTGAGCCTTGGTCTGGTGGGGATTTCAGGGGAATATCTTCTTCAGATATACCTGAAGTCAAACAGAACATCACATGCCAAGGCAGATGGGTGCAGAAACACAATTAACAGAACAAGACACAGAGTGGTGAAATCATCCACTGAGTACAGAGAAGTCCCTCTCTGCCCTTCCCAACCTCCAAGAGAAGGTTCTCCTCAGATAACTGCTTGGGTGAGATGCGAGTCTCTTCTCCCCAGCAGTGCAGACCTGGGTTTTGTTGCAGTCACCTGCATTGGCACAGAATGAGCTGTGCCGTGGAGGTGTGGATGCAGAAAAACCAATGCTAACAATTGTCATCAAGTAACAGCTTTCTATTTTAAAAAGGTAGGTTTTTTTGTTAAACAACAGGTCTATTAACATGGAGCAAATATCTCTGTGATGGACACCCACAGGATCACAGGCTGAACTATTTGTGTGCAGCATCTTTTGATTGAGTCACCCTAAAGATCATCAAGTAAATGAGAGAGGATGTAATACTTCTGCAGGAAGCATTCCACAGCGGATACATTGATTGCAACACTCAGCCAGCTGCCGTGTGCCAGCCTCTTCTTAAAGAGATTTCTTATTTAATTCTCTGATTAAATATTTTGAAATGGAAAAAAAAAAAAAAAATCAGGCCTAGATTTGTGCTTCCTTCATGGAACCTGGTATTCTTCCAAGGAGGATCACATGAGTGACCAATGTCCAGTCTCCTCCCTCTCTTCCTCTCCTCAAGACTTATGATTCTCTTCCCTTGGTCCTTGTCCAGCCACAGAGACCACTGCCACTACACTGCCTGGCCTCTTCCCACTAAATCCTTGGACCACGACAAGAGTGCCTGTTTGGTGGCACACCTGGAGACCTGTTGATTTATTCATTCAACCACTACATGCATTTTGCCTGCCAGTGCCTCTCTAACTCCTCCTCTCTCCATTTCAATCAAAAACCCACTGAAAGCCCAACAGGACAACAAAAGACAGGACTGAGAAGGAGGAATACCCTGAGATAAATACAGAGTCAGAGAGTCCAGGACCCATGAGGAAATTAGCAATGAAACCATCAGCTGAATAATTTGCCCCAGCCAGCAGGAATGGCCCTGGAGCCAGAGCTGAGAGCTTGTGCTCTCTGCAGCTTGCAAAAACAGGTTCTTTTTCCACAGACCAAGTCCCAGGCTGACACCTCCTTTATGAGCTGCTGAAAAACACCATTTTCTGGACGAGCTCTGCAAAAACACAGTGACACTTCCAGTTTATGAGCAAGCCCTGCCACCGCTCACCGAGCCACAGCCTTGGAGCTGTCAAAGCCGTGCTGAATGAGAGCAGCGGGGCCAGGAGACTGCTGGCAGCTCTGCTGAAGGGACGTGCTTATTTCACATGCAAATGAGCCACAGAAATTGAGACCAGACCCTTCTTCTCCCCTCTGAGCTACTCGTAAATTACAGAGGCGGAAGGCAGGTGAAGGGTCTGTGAGGCAGGTGAAACACAGCGGTACAAGGGACCCAGCATCTAACTGGAGACAAGAGGAGAAAGCTGAGCGCTCAGCCAGGGCCCACAGGGAGACACAGCTAACCCTGCCCTCCTGAGATAAGCTCTATCAAGGGAGCGTCCAGCCTGTTGGATTAATGACTCCTTGAGGCTAATCAGCAGTGCCAGCTCCTACAAATGAGGGCCCTTCTCTGCTGTAGCTTCCATTCTTTCTCTCCTTCAGCACCATCAGGAAAATAAATAAATAAAACAAGCCTGTAGGTCCCATCCAAGTGAACTACATGGGTCATTACAGTCAAGCAACAAGGTGAGTGCTGCAGGTATAGGCTCAGCTGTAGATTCTGGGCTCCTGCCTCCTCTTCCCTTCTTTTCAAAGAAAATAAAATTGAGTTTGCATCGACTCCTAAGAAAATGAGACAACATTATACAGGACACGACCCTCTGCAATCAAATTAGGACATTGCAACACCATAGTCAGCATGGAGTATGTAGCCCTGATAGGGTATAGGATCAAGGAGAATGATTTTATGCAGTAAACATTAAAAGACAAAAGGAAAATTAATCATATCAGGACATCCATCATAACTAAAGTAAGAAATAAGTTTGGAGTGGCACAACAAGCAGCACTCCTGTCTCGGGGCTTCCCTCCCAAATCTTTCTTGTGTTCTCACTCAAGACACTACTCAGAGATGGTCATTAAAGACATGGTAGAAATTGGGAAATATTTTTGACATTTGCTGATCAACTTCCTCTCAGCCCCTTCCCCAGAGCTCTGACAGTTTTCAAGAGAGTGAAGTCATTGTCCACAGAGTTTCCAGCTGTGGTGCAAGAACAACACACGCAAGGGTTCTGATTTCAGGAGTGCTCAGATCTGTTTAGATACAGGACCAGGTGCAGCAGCAGGGCTGTTCCTCACTGTAGCGGGACTGTGGGCATGTAGATATGGAGCCTGGGCTCTGTGCAACCTGGGAGAAAAGTTCTGCCACACTAGGCTTGTCAAAATCCAGTTCAGCCAAACCCCCTTCATACCTGTTTCACCACATCAGGCAGAGGAATATGCACCCAGTGTATTCTTCCTGCTAGATGTGGGAAGGAGGACACAAACCTTCCTAAACTCTTGATTTACATAGCAGTCTGTAGCAGTGGTTTCCCAACTGCATAATGAGTACATTAACTTTGGCTAAGCCAATTCTCCAGAGATGAAGAGATGGAAAAAATAATCAAAACAAACTGTGATAGAGTTTTTGATTAAGCAGTTGATGATCAATAAAAGTTATCTGCAGGGCACAGAGCGTTAATGAGCTACCATTCCTGTATCAAAGAAACACCTGAGCCCACAGAGGTCAGCAAGACCTGCTCCTCCTGGACTGACAAGGTGACAACATGGGCTGTGGAGTCCACTGGTCTCACCTGCCCTTATTCCTGTTAAAAGGGTGATGGTGGAAGAAGGATGAGAAATAACCTTAAAGCAGGATGTGGCTATAAAGAGAGGAATGAAAAAGGTTGACAGCCTGACTCAGACTTGTGGTGCTATGTTTGAGGGGGGAAGAAAATAAATTGAAAAGGCATTCATAGCCTTCTCAGACAGCTCCATTTATTTAAAGAGGCCTTGGAGCTCTGCAGCTGTAACACCAACACCTCTACAGCAGGGAGCAAGAAGGACCAGCCAGTGGGGTTACCAGCTCCCTGCCACCAGTGAGGCAAAGCACAAAGTGACTCACTCCACATCCTGGGATTGCTATCCCCTTATCCTTTCCCCCACAACAATGTCATTGTAAAAAAGGTGTTAAATCTCCAGAGTTCTTAGTATATTAATTTCATCCCCAAAGATTCTAAAGCATTAAAGAGTGGACTTTATAGAGAATTTCTCATAATAACGTAGCCACCTGTTTAATAGCACACAGCAGCAAGGCTGCGCAAGTGTTTCAGAGAGCAAGTGGAAAGGAGAGCTTCATATTAAAGCTACAGAGAAGAGACAAGGCTCAGATCAGCAGACACATAAAATATCACTACCTCTGCCTGAATTTAGCTATTTCACTGTAACTAATCATTTTGCTCTTCTAGAAATGTCTGGAGAACTGTTAGTGACCACAGGGAGCTGCTAGGATCTTTGTATTACATTTCCTCCAAAAGTTCTCTCCTCTGACAGCCCAGCCCAGCCTGCCTACAAAAGGGATTTGTTTTCCCAAAACCCACTTAGCCTTCCTGTCCTTAGAGGGTCTAGGGAAAGCTGAAAAAAAATCAGCAGACAGGATACTTGTTCTGAAGTGTCCCACAGGGAACAGAGGGGATGAACAGCACATTAGGATTTCTCCCCCAATTTCTCAAATTCTCACGGAACTGGGGTTTGCAATTGCCCTCTGCAGAGCCCATGTCAAGACAGATCATTAATACTACTCGACACTGAGGATCTCTTCTATTAAAAAAGCACAGCAATTACTTAGTTCAAATCTCTATATTATTCATAAGATCTATATCTATCATGGATATGGTATTTACACTGCTATGGGGAAATGTAATAAATAAGGTAATAAGCGTTTCCTTCCTCCAGGTCAAGATGAAAGTCTGCATCTTAGACAGCAGTGCTTTCCTTGGGCAGCCAGGCTCATATCCCAGCCTCCCTGCCTAATTCCTGCAGCCAGGGACTAAAGCCAAGTTGAAAAATGACTGCTCTTCCTCTGAGCCCAGGACTCGGGTTCCAACACACTCCAATGATTGGAGGAGGCAATGCCTAGGTGGAATGAGACCTGTAAGGAGAGGTCTCTTCAGAAGTAGTCAAGAGAGCAAGGCAGAACATATTAAGACTGTAGCATGGCCCCCATGAAGGTGGAAAGGGAGAATTTGATCTAACCTATCTGGAAAAGAGCAGGAAAAGTCCAGAACTGCCATTTTCTGGGATCATAATATGCAGCTGACAGTTCCAAAGATGTGTTTATCCATCTAAACCCCTGACTCCAAAAGACTGGCTGTGAAAGGACTTCAGGTGGGGACTCATAAACATGCAACATGGTCCAGTGGGCTGAACATGGGCCAGGCTGCTAGCTGTCAGCAACCTGGCATGACCTTGAGCAAATTGATGTTTTTCCAGCTGCCTCTCCTCATCCATAAAATGGAGATGAAGATGCTTGGCTGCCCTTTGATGGGCTGGAAGGAGGAATGCCTCTTTCCAGGAAATAGTGGAGATACAACATGCCAGGTTACTTCTCCTCATTAGGAAGAGGATAAAATCTACCCCATGCCTCAGATACTCAGCTGCCTGCTGTGCTCTCAGTAACATTCCCCTGACATTTGGGCTCTGCTGGGATCTGGCACAAGAGCAGAACAGTCCCACCCCATCCCACCCCATCTCTGGGATTTGCCCAGAATTTATTTTTAACACAGCCTCAGTGTGAACATTTGTGTTGGGATTTGAATGAATTCATGCTGATCCCTGACTCAGAGCTCGTCTCACCCTGACTGTGCCAATAGCCAGGACTGTCAAGAGAACAGACAGCACAATCTCCCCCACCTTTCACCAGGAGTCTCACAAGAGGCAGACCCAAAGCCATCCTCCTCATTCCACATGTAGGAAGGAATCTTTGGGCAGCCATCCTAGATGGAGCCATTCCTGCTGTCCAGGGTAACTAACTTGTTCTACAACATAAGACATGTCCAAGAGGGCCCTAAACTGGGCTTAAAATGACCTTTCCAAACTAGCAGCCCCGGCTAAATCCTTTATTTCCCTGGTTCTGGAATGTGAGCAATGGGCTAGAGCAGGAGCAGTGGCCCAGCTGAGAGAAGACTTGGAAGACTGGGCTGTAACTTTCTGGTATGCCAAGCCCCCAGGTATAGCTTGAAACACAAGGTCCTTGCTCTTGCATACACCTGATGGCCACCACCTCCCTTGCCCAATGCTCCTCATCAATTACAGCACAGAGACATAAAATGACTGATACTTTTAATACAAAGAGCCTGTCATTTATTTATTAGCTGGCGACAGGCCCTGCAGTCCTGGATGGATGCATTATAAATCAGCTGCATTTCTAACCATTAAAAATTCATCCAATTCATAATGTAGGATGCCTATAATTTCCTTATTAGTGTTGAGTGTGAAGGATTTTTCTTTCTCCTCCCTTGGCTCTTTGCTTTCCCAAGATCTTGCTCATCTGAGGATTAGCTTGGCTTAATCCTGCAAGAGGGAGGTGGAGGGGTGAGAAGGGCTGGGAGAAGGGAGACAAGGACTAAGAAAATTTTGTTCCAGTGTTTTCTTCTAGTTGCAATTTGCCATATATACTTAGGAGACTTAGCTGTCTCCTGACATACTTATGGGAGCAAGAGAAACTGCTTGTCCTGAATTTAAGACATGTTTGTATTGTAGGAGAAAAAAATTCCCTTTTATCTCACAAAGGGAAAAAAGGAGTATGGTGGTTGGACAGGGAAGGATGATGTAAAACCTGTTAAAAGGACAAGTAAGATAAGAACAGGTGTCCATACATTATAAATCAGTGCATTTAAAATAGATCAAACATATATATGAGATTTATATATAAAAATAGGTAGGTATAGTAACCTTCAGACTCAGTGCTCTCATTCAGTGAGGAAAAATAGGTTAGTAGGCCTGAAAGAAAGGTGTGACATTTTTACAGACCCATAGTGGTGACAAAAAAATCTTCAGGTGATGCTGCAGCATCAGCAAAGGAACTTGGAATGAGCATCAGAAAAAGCTGAGTCTATGTGAAACTGTAAATCATCACTTAATTTGAGTGCTGCATCCCACGTTGACCAGGCTTGGCTGCAGACAGCAGGACAGCCTGGTCCTTGGTGTGGTACACACAGAAATGTTCATGCTTTCACTGTGTCTCAGTTTGTTCCCATCTCTTAAAGAGATGTATCCAGGGAGGGGCAGGGAGAGAGGGCTGGAACAGATTCAAGCCAGGCTCAGCACTAGGTAACTTCCAGTGTGTTTAGGAATGAGCGTACAGGAATCAAAAAATGGATTATGCAATAAACCCTGCCTTAATGGGAGACAAGCCCAGGCTTGTCTCAGAGCAATCCTCGCATGCTGTGACTCCAATGTACTTTTCACCTCGAGATGCTTGCATACAAACCTTACATCAGCTGCACATGGAAATGGGTTTACTGGGTTATCCAATGGGTATGTTCACTTCAGCAAATCACACCTTGTTCAACAAGGCCCATGCTTTACTCTCAGCCATGGTGAAAAATAGCTGCTTCAGGTCAGGGCTTTGGGAGCACACGGGCAGGAGTGGTGCTTCCATGAGCAGCAGCACCTTCCCTCACCCCACTGAGCCACTCCCTGCCTGGACCCACCAACAAGAGCAAGACAGACAGCAGGATGTTGAGGTGGACTGGAAGTGTCCAGCAATCAAAAATGGCAATTTCTGCATTTTTGCTATGTGAAGCAGTCATGTTTTGCTCCACCTGCACTGTGCTGCTGGGAGCCATCTCTGTCTGCCCACCCCACCTCCTCAGAGCCAGCCACCACACAAGGCTGGGAAACAAAAGCCTCCTTCCACACAAGAAACTCTTTAGCCAGAATATTTTTTACATAGGTCTTTCCCCAAATTTCAGGACTGAATGGGGTATTTTGGGTTGTTTAGCCCAAAAGCAGCACTAAGCACAGGTTTGGGTTTTTTTGACCTCTACTGATGTGCAGGTTCTCTGCTACATTCTGGGTTGTACTTGTCCCACAGGGCAGTACCACTAATAATGTTCCTGCTGTGTGTGTGGTCATGCAAAAGTGCTCTAACTCCTAAACAATAGCAGCTCTTTTTAATTAGGAATCACAATTTAACCAGACAACAATCAAACAGTGAGAGCCTGCAATCTCCAAACCAGAGAGACACCTCTGTCTGGTCACAGTGAGGCCCCATGCACTTCAGAGAGATTTTAAACCTGACAAAGAGCCTGGGGAGATTAAAAAGTCACAAGAAAACGTCCTTGTACACTCTGGGAACTCCTGGTTCCTTCGAGGGTATCCCATGGCCAGGTACAACAGGCACATCCTCTTTATTCCAAGAATGCAGAAGTGCCCCAGCTGCCAGACACTTTCTCAACAGCCAATCATTATAAGGCACAAAAAACTCATTCAAAAACAAGACAAATGTTTAAATGAGGACCAAAAGAAATCAATACCACCACTCAGCCCATGCACACATACACACACTAGCCATTTTTACAGCGACCCACAGCAAAACTCACAAAATCCACGAGCCATTAGGAGGACACTCTTGACACCTGGGCTGCCTGAGTCTGCAATAGCCTCAGGTGGAGCACTGTGTTGTTGTCTCTTGTCTTGCAGTGATGAAACCACACCCATGGAGAGAGCTGGCTGGTGAACAGAGCCCTGCTCTCTCTGGCACAGACACTTCCTTCAGGTTTAAGCCCACCACAAGCACAAATGGGTAGGGAGAAGCACCAAGACCCAGACACACAGCTGCTAACAGAGGGAGTGTAAACCTGTTTTTATCCCAGTTGTGTTCCACTCCTCTCACCCTGCCATGATGAGTCTGGACTCATGCCAGACCATGGGTGAGTGGACAAGGATACTGTGGGGTGTATGTGGAGAACAGGGAATGCTGCAAGAGGAGTGGGAGGGTGTGAGCCCCTGTATGAGATGAGCAGGGGGCTGGATAGAAGGTGGAATGTCAGGGTGTACATACACATCCCCCATGAGATGTTGCATTCTTGGGCACTCTGGTCCAATCCAACGGATGCAGGGATGAGGCTTCCAGGCAAAAAGAGCAGCCTGCTGCACTAGAGCCACTCCAAATCCAGTAGGAAAACAGGTCAGGACCTCCTCTCATCTGGCTTGTTAAGTTCTTGACAGTTCACACATCACAAGCTCCCTTCCTGAAATTGCCCCAGGTGAGCCAACCCTGCTTCCAGACTCCACAGACATCAGGATTGAACAGTCCAGTGAGGATGCTGTTAGGCAGAGGAGAAAGCAGAGTTTTGTATGAGAAAATACTTCCCTGTCAACCCCTTGATGTCTGTATCCAGCAATCTCTCCACAGGCGGGTCACCATCAACAGCCCAAAGCCACATTCTTCTTGGTTTAAGGGTTTCTCTTGCTCATGGATCTTCACCCCAGGAACCAATGTATCATCACTCAGCTGGGCTGCCAGTGTCACTTCCCAATTCTGGGGCTGGAGCCTGCTGGTTCCCCTTTAATCCTGGGTGTTGTTACAAATATCTCCAGTAAACACACATTAAAGCAACAGAGAATAGATCTAAAATCCAAACAGCGGCAGGAGGTGATCGTCTTGTGCTCAAACCAAGTCAGGTGCCCATCCCATCAGGAGCAAGAAGGGCTGCACTGCTGGCTCCAGCAGCTCCTCCTAAAGCAGGCAGGGACCAGGCAGACCACGCTGCTTTTCTTCCTCATGGTACAAGCACGCAGACAACATCTCCAGAGCTGGCTGAGCGGTAAGGTATGTGCAATGGATCTTGCCAGCCTTTCCAAGACATCCTGAAAAAAACCTCATTTCTGCAGCATCATCACAGCAGGAAGGTCTGAAGTGTGTGAGACTGCAACTCAAAGTGCAGGTGCAATAGGTGGGATGGGCACTCCACTTCTGCAAAAGTAGGTTGGACTGCTGGAAAATGTGGATATTTCTTCCACTTGCTCTTTCAGGGATAGAAGAAATGATGCAGAACAGAAAATAGCCCCAGGCAGGAAAACTGAGAGCCGGGAAGGTTGGCTCAAGTCCCACTGTCCATGGTATGTCTCCTGTTGGTCAGATGTTGCAGCCTGGGCAAGGGGACAAGAAGGTGATTCTGGGCACAAGGGAAGTTCAGCTCTCCTCTGATGGGAGACAGAAGCAGTAATTTTGGTTGCCCACACATTTCTTTAGAATACCTACAGCACCTGCTCTGGGAACAGCCAGCCAGAGCCCACAAGGCTTCTTCAACATCCAAATCTTTTGCAGGATGTTCACATCAGTACTTGGAGCTCAAAGCAGTTTCCATGAGAGCCAACAGCAAACCAGAAGGGATGGAAATTTGGAGACAGAAGGTCATTGCAGGGACCCCCAATGCCTTCACCTGCTGGCAGCTGAGCTCTGAGGTCAGGGGCTGTCCACAGTCCACAGCCACAAGCCCAGGCTGTGCTACAAACAGTGAAGAGACACAGCAGAGAGCAGCAAAACACACATAAATGAGTAAACAGCTACTCACAGGTCCTCGTTAAAACCCTTAAAATACCTCACATGAGCTGAGTGAGAAGGACAAGACTGTAAAACCATGAGAGCTTCAGCACAGAAGAGTCTTCACCCACAAGTGCCTACTTCAGAAGAGTAATGGGAGCTGGGTCCTTCTGGGGAAGAGCCTGGGGACTTCATTTTACAGCAGGCAAGAGGAAAAGAATAGTTTGGAGAAACAGCAGAGCTCTGTGTGAGGGAGGGACTGAAACCTGTGGAGCCTGGCCCCAGGCTCGGCATGGAGAAGCAGAGTGCTGCTGTCACTTCACCCTGTGCTCCACATTTATATTACATAAAAAGAATATTTGACAAATTATCTTATCCCAGGGAAAAGAAAAAAAAAAAAAAAAGAGGAAAAGTTTATTTTCCACTAACGACTGTCTCAGTTTTCTTTTTTAGGCAAATAAAACTACAAGCACTTACGACTTCAGTTTTATGTTGTTGCTGTTTTTGGCAAAAACGGGACCATGAACTGACCGAAAATAGAAATGCTGCATACTTTGTATCTTCCCATGACTAGGATGAACAAAACACACTAGACAAGCAAAAAAAATTTAACAGTTCTAAGGGTAAATATCCTTTTCCTTTTAGTTTTTGAGATCTATTGAAAGCAGAGTTAAGAAAATCTATTTGTTTAAAAAATACGATTTTTGAAATGACCACAATGTTCTTTTTAAGCTGCACTGAAATAAAAGATAAAGACAGGGTACTGAGTGAAAGAGTGCTGATGGCGCTTTTATTGTGTGATTTGCCTTGTTTTTTTCTGAAGTACTTCTTTTTAGCCGATTACCACGTATTTACAGTTAGTGTAATTATATCTAATTACTTAATTAGCATGAATACGTGTAATTACTAACTTTGAATATGTAATTATGTCAGGGCAGCCTGTAATAAATGAGGTTGAAAAAAACCCTCATTAGGACTCTACGAAAGGACGGCTGCTCCACCCGTGTGGAGAATGCATCCCAGTCCCCAGACTGCGCCAGTCCTGGAAAACACAGCCAGCTCCAGTCCTGCCTGGCAAAAACCTCCCCTAAAATCAAAGAATTTCCCCCAAAAGTTCAGCTTCACATTATTTGTTGCAACTGAGCATCCACTGCTGGGATGCAGGTGGGGGATCTGCCCCCCAGATTAATTTTCTCCATCAGGGTTTGGATTTTTATCTCCAATTTGTGCCATTCTCCAGAAGACCTGTTTTGTTAGATGAGAAATACAAGGGAACTGAACAACTCCACAGCACTGAAACTGTGCTGTGGCATTTGAGTAAAGCTCAAGAGATCAGATCCAAGAACCAATCTGCATCTGATGCATTGTGCTTAGAATTAATTACTACTTAATTACTATTATTAAAGTAAAACGACCTTCCAAAATGTTTCTTCTGAAACATTACCAATATTTCACCACAGAAGTCTCCAGCTACTCATAATTACAAAACTTCAATTTTGGGAAATCAAATCCTGATATTCAAGAGAGGGAGATAACGTAAGAAGCTGCTGTTACTGCCAGGCCTGCCCAGAAGGAGAAACAGCCAAATTTTGGCCACAAATGGGGGTAGACTGGATCATGTTTTGCATTACCAAAATCTCTGACCATTGGCTGATGTTATGTAGTCCTAAACTCTCATCCTCATCACTTTCTCTGCCCACCATGCTTGCCACAAGTCCCATTCTTCTCCTCTGATCTGTTAATTTCCAGATATGGAGGTGCAAACTCGTCACAACCTGTTGCTCCTCCTGCTGCTGTTTGCCAAGCAGATATGAACTTGGTTTCCCTTCCGTGTACACAAGATCAGGAGAAAAAGGCAGTTTTAGCCTATTCTTCTGAAATCCACTTGTGATTGTACTGTCCACATTGCCAAGCTCTTTTCTTAACCCTCCAGGTAGGGCCAAGGACAGCTGAAGCAAGGACAGGATACAAACCCAGCACAGCCTGGAGTTACAGCACAGAGATGGGGGAGCATCTTCTCAACAACTAAATGCTTCAACATGCGAAAACACAGTGGTGCTGGTGTCCTCCGTGGCTCTTTGAGAACCCCTCACCCAGGAAGGGAAAGAGAATTCTGAGTCAAGCTTGTCTCCCCTCTGCACTAAGTCAGGCAGTAACAGAAAGAGGGTAAGACAACTGCAAAAATCCCAGAAAGCCAGAAGTGAGGGCAGGTTCCTGTGCCCCTCATCCCATCGACACGAGGACAGCACATTCCCAGTGAAGAACAGGTCTCTGTCTCCTTGAGGACATATTAAGAAGAGGATCCCATGGGACAGCACTGCACAGAGGGAGCACAAGGCCTCCGGCTGCACAGGCAGGGAGCTGCTCTCCATATTTCAGCTGCAATTCCATTATGCAGAGCTAAGTGGCTGGGAATAAACATCCCTCATCCCTGCGTGATAAGTGATGCTTGCTAGTATGGAGGGTGACAGAAATCTATATCACATCAATGCACTATTAATACTGCATTAAGCACATAGAGTTTGCTCCCCTCGCTGCAGCACGGCAATGGGGATCGGCATGTCCTCGACCCAGGCAGCATCCAAGAGCACAGGGATGTTGCAGGAGGAAGGAAGGAGAAAAGCTTCATGTTGGAGAGGGAAAATGCTTGCTGAAGGTGTTGCTCTAGCAACAGCTCAGTGTAAAGGAGAGATGCTGGGTGCCACGGAACACCTTTGCTCACAGCTGGGCAGCAGCTCTGGGGGAGGTGGTGGAGTGAGGAATTTGCATCTGTACACACTCAGCTGGGCATAGAGGCACTCCCCAGCCCAGAGGAGCTCTCTTTAGAAGTGACAGCAAAGGGAGAAGTGTTTGTGTCCAAGCTCTACACAGGGGGAGGGAAAAACCCTCCAGCATGACAACCACGGGGAGAACAGGAGCAACAAATATTTTGCAGCCCAGGCTTATGTTGAATAGAGCACATCAGATCAAACAAACCCCTTAGAGCAAAAGCTCCCCAAAGCACAGTTAATTTAATATGTGAATTTTGAAACTTTCCAGCCTCAAGAAAAGCCACCAGTGAAGTCAGAAGTTTTGACCAAGTTAAAGCCTGGGGACTAAAATACAAAACACACACCAAATTCAACTCTGCCTGAGGAGTCAAGGATTGGGTTTTGCCCCATGAATGACAAAGAAATCTAAAAACAGAAAGCACCCAACTGTAGTTTGCCTCTTATTATCCCCCAAAGGCAATACCAGTGTTGTGGGGTTTGGTTTCAGCCCCACTGCCTTGCAGTCCTGGAAAAGCTGGAGCATTCTCTCCTGTGGCACCCTTCACAGGAGAAGCACCTCCAGATACCACCCCAAGGATCTCTGTGGACCCTTCAGATCCTACTCAAACAGCCCCTTGAAGCTCTGAGGTCAAATCCTGCTGCGAGTGACTTCCCCTGCAACCCACCCAGCTCTGACAAGTGCCACAGGGCAAAGGCTCAGAGCAAAACTTAATCCTTTGAGGTTTAAGCTCTGCTACAGCCTCAAGAGCACCCACATCTTGCAATGGTCGATGTGCAGATTAAAGAGATCTGAGACAGCACAGCAGGGAAAGGAAGAAAAAGTAAAGCGGGGGAGCCCTCCCTCCCAAGCCATCAGAGTTTGTAAATCATTTTGAGATGAGGTGCTATAAGAAATGTAAAATATATAATTAACAGCACAGAAAACCACGCTACATTCAGCTTCTCCACTCCTGCCTAATCACCGCCCTCCTCCTCCCCTCTCTACAAACAGACCAAATTTAGCACATTAAAATGAAAATGAAGGGGAAAGCCAGGCACGTTCTTTGCGTACATCCCATTGCTCTGGCAGGTGAAGGACGGTGCTAAGAGCTTGGGCACAAGCCAGCAGGACCCATGAGGGTGCACAGTGTGGGCTGCCCAAGGGATACCTCCATGGGAGCAGCAGCTGCTGCTCCCCTTCTCCTGATGGAGGAATGGAGGCCAGGAGCAGCGTGCTCCTGCTGAGCACTCAATGCCACATGGCTTCCTGCAGGTTGGGAGATGGCTCTTCTCCCTGTTTGCAGGGGCTGAGGTCTGTCTCCTGCCCCCGTGAGTCAGCAGCAGCCAAGGGAAGAGCAGAGGTGATATCAGCAAAGCACTCCCTGCTTCTGGCTGGGCCACAGAGATAGCCCAAGCTGAGGGCTTTGCACCTTTGGTTTTGCAGGATTTTTATTTTTCCAGTTCTACCTGGAGCCAAGATACACCAAAAGGATGTGCAATAGCAAGAGAGGAATGTTACCCAAACCTCCTGCATTGCTCAGCTTGCATCTCAGAGCTGGTGAGAGGCCTGGGAGAGCTGAGCTACCGCCTGTGAGCCGCATGCTGGGGAAGGCTGCATCCCACCACTCGCGTGGGAAGTGGTGCAGGACTCCCAGAAAAGCATCCTTTTACACAGCACTTTTCTTTTATGCTCAGAATTTAGAAACACAACATGGAGAGGGACACTTGATCACCTCCTGCTAGTCTAATGAGCCCAGTTCATGAACCAAATTTATACAGAAAAGATGCAGAAGCTTTACAGAAGCCCATAAAAACAAGACATCCAGCATCTAAAATTCCTGGAGACAAAGATAGCTCCAGGCTTCTGCCACACCTATGCCCATGTACCCTGAGCTTCCCCCTGGCCCTTTGGGGAGCCAAAGAGGCAGCCCCATGACTGGGAAACTGCTGGAGGAGGAAGGGGAGGCAGGTCCTTTCCCCAGCCAAGCAGGGGTCACATCCATCCCCGCGCTCCCAGGGGGCTCTTGCTCACACCTGGGACCTCATGCTTGGAGCTGATGAGGAAGAGCCCGGCTTGGAATGGCACTTTCAGGCGGGGGGGGGAAGGTGACAGGTGGGTGGCAGAGGGAGGGTGAAGGGAGGTGAAGGTGAGAGTGGAAAGTCTTTTCTGGAAGCATCTACATGTATGTTGTGATTTCTGAGACCTGAGATTCAGTTTGGTTTCTGGACCATACCAAGACCCACTCTCCTCAAAAAACCTCCTTCTCTTCTTCCTCATCCTCTTAACCTCTCCCTCCCCACCCTCCTTCCCCCAGCCCCCCAGCCCACCCCTCAGCCCTGGCGGGGGCCGTGGCTCGGGCACTCACACGTGTCTGGCTTGTGGCAGTTGTGACCTTGCCGGAAGTACTGGGGGTTCTCGATGACGGGGATGCGTGTCATGCCGATCACCACCGTGTCCGGGCCAGCGTCCAGGGACGAGGGCGTCGTGATGCCGTGGTTGATGTGGTGGAGAGGACTGGCTGAGTCCTCCTCTCCGCTGATCACTGCCACGGGACCTGCAAACAGCACACACATCCGTCAGGGCCGGCAGAGGACAGGGAGGCCTGTTCATCCCATGCTCATGGATGGATCACCACCAGCCCATCCTAGCGCCCCTGCCTGTTGTCCCATCCCCAGGCTTAGTTTCTCCAGGGAGCTCACAGGGTAGAGAAGACATCTCAAGTTTTCCTCCTGGCTTTAAGGTACCAGGCTAAAAATCCCAAAGGTGAATCATGCAAAAAGTCTTCTCCTAGGGCTGTCATGAGAGTGCAGTTGCTGTGGTGACTGTACACTCTGGCATCACAAGCTTGGCAGAAATCATAACCAGGCTTAGACTGAAGAAACGTCACTCCCAAAGGGTTAGTTCACCTCAAATTCATATTTGTGATATGTCTGTTGCCCAGTGTGTTGCCCATCTTTTTGCCCTCCTGCAGCTTCACCTGAGCAAACTCACCGAGCCCTTCAGTCAGGCTGATGCCTACAGGGACCCACAATGTACTGGAACAAATCCTGCTCAGCTCAGGCTCATTCCTACCACCACAACCACAAATGGCAGCAGCTTCCCCTTACCCTCTTAACCCCCAAAATTCACAGCACCATCGACAGACAAGAAAATGAAGCAAAGTAGTCAGGCATGCAAGATAGGAGCAATGGAAGGCTCCTATCCCCTGTGTTTTATTTTGGTATTAGACCCTCCACTACTTGTTGCAGCCATTCTTGCTGCGTTGGTGTTGGACAAGGTAGGGACCACAGTGAAATCTTGCATGAGACCTTTTTGATATTTTAACATGGGAAGAAAATCCACACTCAACAAGTGACACTCTTTTTCTCCTGTCTGGATGTTACCAGGGACTACCAGAAGCTCAAGTAAAAAGGAGCAGAGATGCTGCAGTTAGGCTTTCAACTTATTCAGAGCAGCCAGCCTTTTACCTACACTGCATAAAAAATGCTCATCTCCCATCAGTAATCTGCTTCTAATTGCACAATTATTTTATTATGTAGCACTGGCAACAAAGAAGGGACTCTTCAAGCTATTTTACTCTCCAGAGCTACTGGGAGGACGAGGAGCACACCGGCTCCATGCAGCCATTCTGCCTGCATTAATCTAGTCTAAAGGCTGCTCATTTTTGGTGCTTCAAGTATTGTTTGTTCTTCCAAGTGGGATATAATAAAGTTATTGTGTAATTAGCAGAGTCTTGGCAGCTGTGACAGGTGTTTTAGTCACGAGGAAAAAAGCTCTCGCCCTTTACTGTGAATTCCTTCTGGCAGGTTATGTTTTTTTAACGTTACTCCCCGGGCCCGCGTGACTTCCCAGCTCTTGAGGTGCAAAAGCAAAATTCAGCTCTTGATGCAAGATGCCTCTGTTGGGACTACACATGGTGTATTTCTCCAAACACAAAAAGCAAATGGGCAATTTTGGTTTGAATGACTTTTGTTCCTTCACAATGTCAATTCACTGCAGACAGAGCAGGAGGACTCGGTTTTGCATGATGTGCACGTTCCTTCAGCCACACCCTGCACTGCTGGCTGGCCCAGCTGTGGTGGGAAGGGGAGAACGCTGCATTTCAAGGTGCAGTTAAAAAAAATCATAAATATCACCTGACACAGACTGGTGTAAATAATCTGAGAGAAGACCATAAAGATGTCCCCTGCAGTGGGAGAGGCTATTGAGGGCTTACTGCTTTCCTTAAGAAGCCTAGGCATTGCTCCAAAGAATGGCACCTCATCAGGCAAGGGGATGTGAAAGGCCTCTCTGGTGGATTATAGTCAAGTTGGATGAGACTTTGAGCAGACTGGTCTCATGGAATGTGTCCCTGTCCATCGCAGGAAGGTTGGAGTAGCTGATCTTAAGGGTCCCTTCCAACCCAAAGCACTCTGTTTCTGTGTGAAGGAAGTTTTCATTGCTCTCTTTTCTGAGAGCAGAAACCACACCTTTGTGCCGAGGAGCCAAGAGGATGTAACCAACCATGGTACAAACACCAGGCTGACACAGACCCTGCTGAGGATGTGTTTCTCAGGACTCACAAAGCCCTGCCAGCATTTGACCCTTGCTGTCCTTGCTTGCTCAGCACCTCCTCATTTTTAGGAAGCACAGATCAAGGCAGTGTCCCTCCAGCACAGGCAGGTTGAAAGGGCATGGCTACATCTAAAAGAGCAGAGGACAAGTCAGGAGGTTTAGTACTTGTGAAAACAAGCACAGCAAACATCTATTAGCCAATGTTCTTGTGGCCATTTCTCTGAAATAAACAGACCCAGAGTTTGACCTTCTTTACACTCCACAGGGTTGGGTTTTTTTCAGTGGTTTACTTCTTAGGAGGACTTTGTTCATGTGTTATCTTAGTTTCACCCCCAAACATATCCAAGGTCTTTGAGGCAAGAGGTAGCCACATCTCAGCTGATCCACAGCTGCATCCTCATTCCTCACAGTGCTCACAATGAACATTGTGTCCCATGAATGGACTCACTCTGAGTCATTCAGCTCAGGTCAATGTCACCAAGCTTTTACAAGACCTACCAACCATTTACAAGACCTACCAACCCTCAAAAACCTCAGAGCTGAACTCTGATTCTCCACCTCAACCCCTTCACATCTCTGCAAAAGTGGGAAACCACAAGAACTGCAAACCACAGGGAGAACACAACATGTAAAGTGTGTTCTACCCTTGCAGTAATCCAGGGACAGTTTACTGCCTCCAACTGTACTTCCAGGTCTTGAAAAAAAACTAAAATAAATCACATTCCCAAGAATCCTAAGGAACACTTACAACAGATTCACTGCATTAGGCTTCCAACTTTCCAAAACAGTTCTGGTGATTGTAGGCACAGATTTGACATGCCCTAGAACATATAATTCATCCAAATATCCTCTAAAGGATATAATTTGATTAAAGGCAATTTTCAGTTGAGGACTTCTCCAAGTTTCTCCTATTATGTTTTGAGGGTTTTGGGTGTGGTGGGGGAGTACAAATCTGGACAACAATAATTCCTACAGCCACAGTCATGCTGCTTTATCACATTAATTCTCTCATTCCCGTCTCTTCTAGCTGGTCACTGCTGAGATCCAATTCCTTCTAAGCCCACAGCCTCTCTGTTGTCACTCTGAGACTCAGACAAGTGCTGGACTCACTGTGCAAGCCTGAGACAAACTTTAAAAACATCGTGGATATCAAACAGCCACCAATCACTTTTATAGGTGTGACTATTGCCCTGACTCAAAATATACTCTGCCATTAGCAACTCCTGGAAATAAAGCAGCTACCTAGACTTCAAATTTTTGAATCTATCTTGGCAATAAAATATATTTTTTCTGCTTTTAAGTAGGCAAAGAGGTTCAGTTTTCTGATGTATAATGCTGGTGAATGGCTTTATTTGGAAGAATTCTCACTGGTTTCACCAGTGCATTTTCCAGGTAAAGTTAAAGGAAAAAAACATGAAGCAGAAAAAAAAAAACAGAGTACAGATTTTAGAGACTTAGCTTTACCTTCCATTTGACAGGGAAATGTGTAGAGAGAGATAGAAAAGAAGACAGTTTTGTATAGTAAAATGTATGATAATAGACAAAGGGTAGCTTGGAGTAATTCCTAACATACCATTGTGTGATTTTAAAACATTATATAAAATATTTCAGAGCTTTTCAGAACAGTGATGCAGTAGCTGTTTTTGTGAATAGCTCAGCCTGTGTTATGGACAAACATACTACAGATATTAACTATAAAAAGGGTCTATTTGTTAAAACTTTAAGAAGTCCATGTCCATTCTGAGCATTGGACCTGTTACAGCTGCACTCTGAAAGGCTCTCCCCTGGCTCTCCTTCCTTCCAAGCAGGGCTCTCAGCAGCCAGCAGCCTCCACACTGTCTGTGAGGACACAGCTGAGCTGTTTTCCATGCTAACCCCATGAAGCTTTCCTCTCCTGACAGGGAGGCAAAACCAGCAGCAGTGATGGAGGCACTCCATCACTACTTTTCCCTGTGAGGAAAGGCTGGGGAGATGTTAGGGCTGCCCAGGGTTGCCCTGAGGGAAGAAGCAGCCCCTGCTCCAGCCCCTTCACAATGCCAGTGGGAGAGTCAGCCACAATAAGTTGGAAACCAGGACCAAATTCATCTGATGTTCACCAAAGAGCAGTGAGGCAGCTTGGAAATGTTACTTTTGGAAACGCCACAAGCAGCAATTCTGTTCTGCCTTCCCTCCCACACCTCCTCTACAGCCAACTCCTCTTTCCTGAGAAAAACACCTCACTCAAACACCACCATGCCCAGCCTCATCTCCACCCTCTGTTCTTCCCCAGCCTCCCAGTCAGGCTGCTCTCCATCCATCCATCCATCCATCCATCCATCCATCCATCCAGCCATCCTTCCATCCCAGCAATGTTCCAACTCTTCTCACTTTGCATCCACCCTGATATTATTATCTCTGTAAACATTCCTCCAGATTCCCCCAAAATCTCTGCTTTTCAGAAAATCTCTCATACTCTGTTCAGCACTGTTCCCCCTGGCTAAACTAGAGTTTGGCTTGGTGTTTACCTTCACCTCCCTGTTTATTTGGAAGCTCTGTGAACAGGATATAGTTTTCAGTCCATTTCTGTGAATTGCCTGGTTCATTCACAGTGTTATACAGACAGCTTGTTACTCATGAAAAATAAAGCAAATAATAATAGTAATAAATAGCTTAGGGACCCCTGTTTGCAAGATCATATCATATCATAGTGAGAAATTATTTATCAAGGCTAAGAGCTATACTTTATGATAAAACAAGCTCAGGAATATAGGTTACTGTATAAATAACCATAGATTAGAGAAGATAATGGTCACTTCTCACTTATTTGTAACAGAATGAATGCCCCAAGGCAAACAGGTGAAAAAAACAACAAAAACTCCAGCTTGGCATTACAGTAACCTCTGCAAAGCAGCAAAAGCAACTGAAGGTGAAGAAAACATGACCTCTAAGGGGAAACTGAAAGAATTATGCTTTGTGTTCAGAGGAGAAGACTGAAGGCACACATGATAACAGCCATCAAATATGTAAAGGGTTGCAGCAAAGAGAAATATAATAGCTGTTCTCCACATCCACTGGGAATAAAACAAGAAATAATAGGTTTAAATTGCACTGAGGGAGATTAGAGTTTGAATGTTCTCCCTGATGCCTCACGGTACGGCTGGTTGAGCACCGGAACAGATAACCCAGGGATACTGTGGGGGGTTCAGCCATGGGCAGGCTGGGGAGGGAAAGGCTAAAGAAACTTTTCAAGGACAGTTTAGCTACGGGGAGTGATGCTGCTCAGAGCCCTCACAGGCTGCAGCAATTTTTACCTAGAACCAGAGCCCCCAGCATCTTCCCTCTATGATGCTTCCAAAGAGACTCCAAGGAGGAGCCTCTCCAGCACTGCAGACTAGTTTGGGCAGCACCAGAGCCACTGTGGGTGTAGCACTGGTCTCCAGCATGGTTTCAGAAAGGACAACTCCCTGCACATCGCAGGCCAAGTGCTCAGGACAGAAACCGAGTTTTCTGAGGCAGAGAAGAGTGATGTGAGTGCTCAGGGCCACAGGACAATCCCCTCTCCCCACCCACACCTCTGGGAGCTGTCGTGCAGAACACCATTTTTTGATCAAAAATGATCACTGCAAGAGCTAATTGTGCCATCTCCACTTTTCTTTGTAATATAAAGAAGCCATATAATTAACCTACTTAATTAGGAACTGTATATGACCCATAACTAGAAAAAAAAAAAAAGCTCTCCTAATAAAGTGGGTCACCATGCATTGTATAGCAAGCACTGAAACAGACCTCATTAAATTCCAATATATAGTATATAAAATCCCTTCCCCCTCTGACTCCAAACCCCTGTTGGCACTTCCATATTTCCCCAATCATAATCTTAAATTCTGTTCCTCAAAAGGTCATATCACCAACTGGCAAGTAGATAATTCCAAGGCTACATCTCTCAGCCCAGCTTTAGAACTCAGAGCTACATGCACGCACATAAACAAGGGTAAAAATAACCTCAAACTTCAGCTTACCAGGAAAACAAACAAGTTTAAAAAGAAACTTAAAAAAAATTACCAACCTTTTGTTGGAGCTGAAATCAACCCACACCCCAGGGCTGATCTCTGCACCAGCAATGAGGGGAACTGAAACTCATAAAAGAATAAGCGAAAGCACAATAAATACAATTAAAAATCCAGCCATGCTCAGAGCAAGATTGCATTTACTGTCTCATAAAGAGAGCCTCATCCTTTCAGGCAAACAAAAGAAAATCAATTTCTTAATTTTTATTGACAGATGTGGGCACGGAGCCAAGGCAGAGCTTGGTGCCTACTCAGGGCCTGTTTGGAGCCAGCCTGCCACGGGCTGCAGCTTGTTCTCTGCCCTCCTGCAATGGGAAGCAGCCACTTCTCATCCCCAGAGTCACCAGTCCCAACAACAGGATGGTCTCTTATGTGGCACCTCTTCCCCTGAGCCACAGCAGTCCCCTCACTTGTATAAAACAATGAGATTTATCCAGACCTTCCTCCTAATTCCAGCACTCAGTGCCTCCTTTGTCGCCATCACCTCAACCGTGTCCAAGCAGCATTTCCCACATCCACACAGCTCAATTCCATCTCCATGGCCCAAATTCACCCCAAGCTATCCCTGCATGATGCCAGTGGGCCTGGAGGGCATTGCTGCAGAGGCTGGCTGGAACAGCACAGCCTCTGCTTGAACACCACTGTGGTGGCTGAGGAGCTTCCAAAGGTGCCAATCCCTTCTCTGCCATAGCCCAGGGCACACAGACTCTTCCATCAGCTTTTGGGGAAACAGCACATATAAAAAAAAATCAAATCCTTGAGCTTTGCAGGCAGATGAAGACATCAAGAACAGAAATCTGAACTCTTAAAGGGATATACTCCAAATCCTCAGCTTCCATCCCCTTCAGTAAAAAAGGCAGGAGCAAACAGCAATTCCTTTTCCCTGTTCAACAACATGATGGGTTTTTGATGCTGATGCTCTCGAGGAGATGAAGATCCCTCTGAACTTTAGGGTAAAAGGAAGGGACAGGCCTGGGATCTCTGCACCCACCACTGCTTAGGTTGGACATGTGTCTCCTCCCCCACTTGCACCTTCCAGCCCCTTATACATTGCAGATGCATTATCATATAAAAAAAGCTGTCAGATCCGTTGTCAGTGGGCGATCCCTACATAGGCAATCCTTAAAGCACTTTCTTTCCTGATGCAACGCTGCCAAAATACTGCCATTTACAGAAGCCCCTTTCCATCTTTACATATTGACATTTCCTTCTCTCTCTGATTTTTTCAGGAGAAGGCAGCTCTTGCTACAAAAGGAGGTGCAACAGGGCAGAGGGGCTGCAGCAGCCCTGTACATTCCCCCTTCACCATTTCCAGCCTCCAGCCATCCTGGCAGTCTTCTTTGGAGCACCACTCCATCTGCTGTAGAGGATGTCCACACTCCCTCACTCCTCCCATGTCCTTCCCTTACTACTCCTTCTCAAGTTTATTTATTGAGCTTAGACACCAATCCTATAAGCACTCACACTCAGGAATGGAAACATTAAGATCAAATCATATAAAATATAAAGTCAATGCATATGACGGCACAAATGCATAAATCCAGCTGAACAAGAAACAGAAAATGCTTACAGTAAAAATGGTAATACAATCTGATAATTAAAAAGGGTGGGATCTGACTAGCCAGAGCCATGCATAACAGCAAAGACGGCCAGCACTCACAGGAAAGCAAAGCAGGAATTTTTACATCTAGGCTTAAACTCCAGCCCAGTGTTACCAAACATCTTCAGGTCAGAAAGTGTCTGACCAGCAAAGCAACTGCCAACAGGCCACAGGACAGCCAGAAGAATATTTTAGAACCTGCAGTGCAAGGACTTGCTGATGCCTGAGGGACTGACAAGCCAATACCTACTCCCATGCTATAACATATGGGTACTGGGAAGTTGATTCATTTGCCAAGATAAAAAGATTTTCACTGTTGAGATCAGGTGAAACAACTAGCAAATAGTGCAGGCAACAGGAGAGGAAGAAAAGTCATTTTTATGCAATTGTCACTGCAGGGAGGGAGACAGTGTTTAGTCTGGCAGTGCTGGTGCTGGCATTCAGACCATACCCAGTCACCTTCCACAATTCCTCCCACCTATCTTCTCCCATTTGCTGGTAACAAGATGTTTTTTCCACTGCTGGGCATGCATGTTCCATGCAGGTTGTGAGGAGGAGCCAGGTGCAAACCAAACATCCATTCTTGCAGAGAAACCTGCTGTGATGGCATCTTGGCATGGCAGAGGCAGGAGCAGCAGAGAAACTTGCAGGATAAGGCAGGAGGAGTGAGCAGGGACACCGGGAATGCAGCATGTGTGTGGCCAACATCCCTGCATGGCCCTGCTGCAGCCCTGCCCCAGCCCCAAGGCTGAGGTCCAGGAAGGGCTGGTGAGGCAGGAAGGGTGGCTGTTGGGTACTGGATGCACTACAGTACATCAAAACAAATCCCTGTTGCCTTATCTTCAGTGCACAATTCCCTCTCTAAGGGATCAGCTTCATTTGAAGAGCAAACCTCATTTCCTGCTCCTAGGTCTCCATCCAGCCCCATCAGCTCCAGAGCTGAGCAACATCCTGCCTGCCCCAAATCACGGGCTTATTGCCATTCACCTTTCTCCTCCCTTTGTTCCTCTTGACTAGATTTGCTTTTTTTTTTTGCTTTTTTTTTTTTTTTCCCCAAGCAAAGTCACCAAGCTGTCACCTCGGGGCCACCTTGAACTTCGGAGCAACACAGGCTTTACAAGGCAGGAGCCAGGCAGTACCTGGGCAACAGCCTCACCAGCATCTATTAATCTCTTGGCTCACTCATCCCTATCACAGACACACCGTAAAAATGATATAAGCATTTCATTCGAACAGCGCTGCAGAGAGATTGGGAAGAGCATGGGGCCAATTGATTTCCAGTACGTCTGCTCTTTACCTCCAGGTATAAATACAACAGCAAAATCAATCGGAATAACATCATATCAGCTTTCTAATCTCTTCTGTTCGCAAGACACGCTTTATATACTGCAGCATTTCCTACAGCTTCTCCACAGGAGGCTCCAGCACCTCCGCACTCCTCACGGCGTGCACGTGCAGCTTCCTCGCTCCTGGCCCCTCCTGTGACAGGCTTTGGGAGCTGCAGGTCCAAAGCACAGGTCTCCCCCTGCTCTGTGAGGAAGGTGTCAAAGATCTCCCAGAGAAACGTGTCGAGAGCAGCACTGCTGCTGTCTAATGCTGTCTAAGAGCAGCACTCGCTGATGCCTGCGGAGCCCTGGGTCACGTCAGCCCTTGTGAGAAGGGAGATGCTCGCCCGCTCACACCCCCCTGCGATGGACGGCGGCTCGCTGGACACTGATGGGCAGCCAGGCATGCCCAGATCCACTGAGGGGGACAGTCCCACTGACACAGGGAGTGTCCCAGTGACACAGGCAGCAGCAGTATCTGCTTTCCCCACACCCTCGGGACCCCGTGGCTGGATTTACCACACGTGGTCCTGATAGTATTTCACCTCCTCATCAGCATCCAGAGTGACACCACACAAAGACCCAAGCCTGGAGCAGGGCTGCCTGCTCAGCACCAAGCAGACACATTTTCTTTCTGTGTTTCCAATTTATCATCAGCCTAAGGCTTTTTATCCTCTCTCCTGGCCTCCAGCCACTGAAGACTGTGACAAACTGATAAACACTCCCCCAAAGCCTTTGCTTGGGTGAAAATGCAAGTGAACGGTGAGAATGAGGAAAGGGCTGCTTGATGAGGTGTCAAAGGATCATCTTAAGCAAACTGCAGCTCAGCACCAAAGTGATGATTTGCCCCACCTCAAACCAAACTTTGACAGAATAGGTGCCAGATGGAGAGGAAAGGAGAAGATTCTATTTAATCGTAGAATCACAGAATGGTTTGGGTTGGAAAGGATCTTAAAGATCATCTACTTCTGACCTCCCACCACGGGCAGGGATACCTTCCACTAGACCAAGTTGCTAAGGGTCCATTTATCCTGGCCTTCAGCACTCCAGGGATGGGAATAAGCTACATCTCCATCCATTCTGCAATTCAGATGGCAAAGAACGTGCACATGGTGTGCATTAAGGCTGTGGCAACTTCATGATCTTCCACACTGTGGCCAGCTCTAACCCAGTGTGGAGCTCCCTGAGCACAAGAGGGCCCCCAGTGATATTTGGCAAGGGGGCCGCTGGCAGTTCCATCACCAGCATGTCCATCCTGGTGCTGGCTCACTGACCTGAGCCAAGAGCATGATGCTGCAGGAGCCTGACCCTCTGCCAGGAAATGCTTAAAACAGCGAGAATCACTGAAGGCCTGAAAGTCAACAGCTGGGACCACTGCTGCCCTCCTGCCTGAGGCTTTTCCTGACCTTTGCAGAGACTGATGCCCAGTGCTGCTTAATAAACATCATCCGTGGAGCAAAAGCCCTGCCAACAGCAGCTCTGCAGCACAAGCCAGGGCAGCAGAATATGCTTCCCAGCAGCCAGGACCACTGCAGGCTGAGGACAAGCATTAGGCGTGTTTCTCATTAGCTCTGAGTCCACCAGCTGCCTCCATCCCCCTCCCACCACTTCCCTTCCCATGCCTTGGCCACTGCAAGATCAGTCTTGGGTCATCTTGATCCACTTGGAAAGCTTAGCCGCCATGAGAGCAAACTGCTTGTCCTCTGGCTCCAATCTCTTACTGAAATTAGTGCCAATGGAAGTGTCACTATCAATTTCATAATGTTATTGGATAAATGTAAAACTGGGCCAAGTCCCATATTCCTGACAGGCCATCAAAGAGGTGGGGATTATGGGTAAGGAGACAGGCAGCCCTGGCAGGAAAGGCAAAGGCTCCAGATCAATTAGCCTGACAAGGCTATCTTGCAGCCACATCACCTCGTGCTGACACCAGTGCCTCCTCCCTGGAGCCCAGCTGCCCCTGCACCAAGAAGGTTTATTTTCTCCAGTGGTAACCGGAGTCCTTCCAAGCCCAGGGAGCTGCACATCCCCTCTCCAAATATCCAGTTTATGAGACTCTCAAGACACCGGGGGATTTTGCAGTCATAAAAAGACATTAATTTTCAGGCCTCCTTATTTTGGTTTAATATTCTGTCAAGCTAAAAAAAATAATAAAAATCAGCCATTAAACAAAAAAGTGCCTTACTCTGCATTGCTCAGAGGTTTCAAATGGAAGGAGTGTTCAAAACGTAAAGTACCTGGCACTACACATGTTTTGTCTTTGCAGTGTGTTTTTCTTCTTGGTTTTCTTTCAAGATCCTGCTTGGACCATGAAAGTAAACTGGTCAGTACCATCTGGTTCTCATGCAGTAATTAATAGTGCTTGTAATTTTTCAAACAAAAATAGTCTTCAGCTGTAGCTTTTTTGGTCAACTTTTGACCTCTTTGTTTTGAAACTGAATTTTTATGAAAACACTGAGCAGCCATCAAGGCTGCAGATGCCAATGGGTTCACTTCCAGCAGACACCTCATGTGTCCATCCCCTGCCAGCAAGCAGGCGGCTGCATTTACTCAGGGTGCAAATTTGTAGACTCAAATTTAAAATCAGACTTGTGATGTTTGCTTTCAGGCCAAAAGATAAATCCTTACATGGTCAAAAAATAATAAAAATCCTTGCACTCATAGTTTGCCTCAGTTCATGCATGAGGGCAATGAAAATTTAAAACTTACGCATCTCAAAAAGTAAATGCACTTTTTTTCCCCTCCACAGCCCTCCTTGAGATGATCTCCAGCAGTGATATCAGTCTCTCAGATTTATTCTATCCCAAGATAAATAGTGTGTTGCTTACAGAATCAAAACGTATTTAACTTGTATAATGGTTTAAATCCCGAATCTGCTCCCGTAATATTATGAGACTTTTCTGGAATATGAAGTCCATGTCAGAAATATCCATGAACAAATAAACAAATCCTTTTTCCTTCATGCTGAACAACTGGGAGAGGAAGCAAGGCTGGGGTTTGGGTAGCCTTGGTGCTCCTTAGCCCAGGATGCTCACATCAATAACAGTGTTGGGTACATTAAGCTTTGCTACAAGGCTCAGAATCAACAAGAAATGAGTTTTGGAGGCTTCTACAAAAACCTTTGTAGACTTAAAGAGTAGAGGGAAGCCCTTGACATTCTCCAGGCAGAACTGATGGGAAAGGAACTGATACTTTTTGGCTCAACTATTACCAACTGCTGCATCAATGCACTGGTGTTTTCCAGGATGTTGTGCCTTTCTCCAAAATTTATAGCCCTTGGTCATAAAGGTGATGGTTTTGTTTAAAAGTCACAGAAGTAGTCCCTGGAGAAAGGCTCTGGAATCACAACTTTCTGAGGGCTGACAGCTCGTTTGTAAATTGTCGCAGTTTTGGGGTTTCCACTGGCCTTTCTGGGACCCTCATTGGTTTTGAGAGAGAGTCTGTGAACAGGGAGATAAAACCAGCAAGGAATAAAAGGTTGGGAGATGTGGAGAAGGATGTAACACAGCTCCACACTCAGAGAACTTGCTGCATTGTTGATCCACTGGCCCAAACAACCCCTGTAATAAATTAGAGAGCTATTCATTGAAATGGCTTCCTCTGTCCCCACACTGACAGTTAATCTGTAATTCAGATAGATCTGTCAGAAGGCAAGAGTCCAGCATACAAAATAATTAATTCCTCCAAGGTCTGGAGATATTTCCCTTTCTAAAGAGCACAGCACACTCCCCTCCTCGCCGGTGAGCTCCAGGCATGGACGTGGCTCCTGTTGGAGGTCAGCAAGGAACACTACATGCATTTCAATACAGATGCTCACAAATGCATCACCTGTCATCTCAATGCTGGCTGGCAGTCCTAGGGGGGGGACTTGTCCCACAGAACTTGCAAGGAGCTTGCCTTGTATCTCCCAGTGCCTTTCTGCTCCCTCAGTGCCCAGCCAGAAACTCTTGGCCTCTTGCCCCACATCAGCCCGACACTAATGCTGTTCAAGACCCATTTTTCTGCATCAAGAGTCTAAATCATCAATTAAAACAAGCAGAAATGCAGCATCTACTGATTCTGCTTGATAAAAAAAAGCAGCTAGTGCCCAGTGTGAGTGTGGAGGTTGAGGCAGAGCACATCTTCTCTCCCAGCTTCCCCGTGAGGAGTCACTCCCAGATCCACCTCTATCCTCTACAACATCAGGAGAAAACCAGACAGTGGCCTCTTGCTGGAAGACACCAGTGAAACAGAACAGCTTGGGAAAAGAAAGAAAGGGTGGGAGTCAACCACATGGGCATGCTTCAGTGGGTGGCTGGGGAATGGGGACAAGTCACATGAAGTCCCATGTGAGACCAGCAGCACCTGAATGTGGTGCCAGCCCTGGAGGCAGGGCAATCAAAACAAACAGCTTCCTTTTGCCAGGATAGAGGCATGAAGAAAGGGGAAAATGTTAAAAAGGACTCACGAGTGGATGCAAGAGATTGGGTATCACAACAGTCATCGTGGACATGGTTGTCACAAGCGATGCCCTGGCAATATTAAGTGACATTAGGGAAGGATCTTCAGATTCAAATCTTTCTGATTCTTGCAGCCTCAGTCACCAGCTTTTAAAGCATGAGTGCATAAGAAGCACCACCAGCCAAATCTCTGTCTCCCTACATATATTTCACATCCTTCTCCCAAGCTATTTCATCAAAATCCCCAAGGCAGGTGGAAGGGAAGCTGCCTCACATTAGCCTGTGAGCCACGGGGGCAGAGAAAGATGAGGTGTTCAGCATTTACCTCCGTGAGTAAGTGCTGTCTCTCTGCTCCACGCCCCGTGCCCCCAAAACACATCCCTTGCTCAACAGCTTTGTAGCTCATGACAAGTGACACAACAACACATCCACACTGGGAAGCCAGACCTGAAGACATGTGGAGGTCGAGTGACTTCTCCATCTGCACCACCAAGGGAGCAGAAAGAAGTGGGATGAACAGCATCCTCACCCACAGTGTGGTAATAAGGGGGGAAATAGAAATGTGATCTTGCACAAGGCTGGTGGCTTTCTGGCTGAGGGTAACATGTCTGCTGAGCATCAGGCCAAGTGCCCCTTGTACAAAGCCCACTTCAGGCTGCCCAGAGCACCTGCAGCAGACCCTGCCAAACCCATTCCCAAATGCACCTGCTTGGAGCACCCATGGGAATGGTAACATCCCACAGACTGTGGCTTGAGCATGCAGACAGCACAAGCAGGCAGCTGGAAGGCAGCACAAGGCAGGGAAAGCTGTGGTAGTGGGGGCTGCTGGACCACAACCAAGTCCCTTTCTAGAAGCAGCTATCAAGTCTCTGCAGAAGTAGTGGAATGGAGCCACTTTTCATCCTACCTCTCAAGGAAATCATCGCTGCTGTTACGCAGACACAATTATGTCTCCAGAGCCTTTTAACTGCAGCTCTTTAGAGATGAGTGGGTTGATAGAAATCTATTCACAGGACTGACATCGCTTGGCTGGGTAAGGACACTGCCACTGAGTCAGTGGCTGGGGAGGGATCACAAAATAAGACTGGTGATGGGGGAAGTCCTAGGCAATGCCAAGGCAGCGTCTCCTGGGGGAGCTGCCTCTAATCCCTTGACAACAAAGGCAAGACCAACTTCTCTTTTTATTCTTCTAGAACTTTCTTTCAGAGAAAAACAAAGTAATAATATTGGAAAGCTCCTTTGGTTCATGTACTCTCCCTCTGGAGGGGTCACCCCTCAGAGATGGGTGGCTGCACGTGCGTGTCACAGGCAGCAGGGCAATGCAGAGCAACATAAGGCTGTCTCTTCCCCAGCACCCCGACTCTCCAGGTAGCCCTAAACAATGCCAGGATTTGAGCACATGACAAATGAGAGCTTGGCCATCGGTCTCTCAGTCACCTTGCCAAATCTGAGTCCAATATGGAGCAGAGGGCTGCAGGAAGCTCTTACTGTGGGACCCTTGAACTGCACTGCAGAGCCCTCTCTGAGCCTGGCAGAGAGGCCGGGGGCTGCTTTATCATATCCGCCATCTGCTTGTTTGCTTTGCCATCCTCTGCTCCTCCTGGCTACGCTCACAGACTCCTACCTGTTCTCCAAAAGCTTTGCTGGGTCTCAGTAAACAAACCACAGGCAGGGACAAAAATAGGGAGGGGAAAGGCAGGAAAGCGGGGGGAAGAGGGAAGAGAATAAAAATTTAATTAAAGGCACTTTTGCTTCAGGGCCTCAGAAAATTTACAAATTCATAAATCACTTAGTAAATGCCCTGAGCGGTTGCTATGCCAGGCTGCCTACCAGTCCCACCAGGAGGGCCATAAAGCACGAGCACAGAGCTCAGCAGCTCGCTCCTTCCACCTCCACCCTGCAACATCAGGCAACCTTGAGCGGCTTGTCAAGCCCGTGACAAGTGTTTCTGCAACCAGGAGCTATCAATCTGCTGCCCCATTAGCAGCGGTGCAGGGAGCTGCTCATTTCACCTGCAGCTGTGAAACAATGAGAGCTTGGAGAAGGGTGGGAAGTGGGGGGCAAAATTCATGGCAAGATGGGACCAGAAGACCCCCAGGATATTTTGCAGGAAACACACAGTTCTTCAAAAGCATGTTTTCTAATGAGAATGGCCAAAGAACCAGGATAAACCAAGAGGTGGATGCAGGGGGATTTCTGCTGGCCACTGACTATCTGAGGGCATTACAGAGAAAACCCAGCTTCTGGTAATTCCCAAATAAATCAACCCAGCCTTTTCTCCCACGGCTGGGAGGAATCTTCACCAGGGGATTCACACATGCTGTCCAGCCCCAACGCACTTCTCACAAGGACTACAAAGATAGAGAGCATCCTCTGCCAAGCAGAGGCAAGAGCGAGCCGCTTCCCCGCGTTCCTCCTTCGGCACGCGGCGAGGAACAGACTGAACGTCCAGCACTCGGGGGTGTTGCACAGCTCTGCTATATTTAACAAATCTCTCAGCACAGTCTCTGGTAGTGTGATGAACCAACACATCTTTGCCAGCAGCCTATCAGAGGAAGGCTTGGGATGACAGAATCGGGAGTATTTTTCACTCTTTACTCAGAACTTTGGAGGTGGGAGTGGAGCTTTTCTCAGCAGGGTGATCAAGTCTTAGCCCTCCCTGCTAAGAAGCAGGTGATTGGTAAAATGTTAACAAAACCTTGCTGGCTTTCCTTCAAGTTGGGCATGAGTGGCTGAGAAAGGAAAGTTTATCACACAGGAAGAGACTGGGACATAACAAATTAATTTGCCCAGCTATATGACTGTCTAAATTGCAACCAGAAATATAACAAACAGGTTAAGAGAAGCTTTCAGAATCACTCAACCTACCACAGGCTTTATATTGAACTGTATCAGCTATTGACCCATCTAGTAAAACATATTTTCCAAGAGACTGAGTTAAGTGGGATAGACCAGTGTTGGATCTGGGACAAATAAAAGGTCATTCTGGCAGAAAGGCAAAGGCAGAACTGCTTTGAAGATGCATCACCATCACCAACTTTGCCATTTCTAAAGACAGGCTGAACACCCAAGTCTTTCTAGGAAACTGCAAGAATCTCACATCTCCATTTAAGCAACTACAGAATTTTTGCTTCAGGTAATGAGTAGAAGAACGAGAGGAGTGTCTAATGGGAAATGCTGGGAGCCAGCCAATTCTCCAGACCTCCCTAGCCAAACTCTCCAAATCATGGTTTGAAACACTCAGGACAAATATAGAATATTTGAAAAAAAATTTAGCACCCTACAAAGGAAGGGTGTTAGCAGTTCACTCTGAGATTTTGCTCTGTGTTTCTAGATCATCTGCTCAAGGATGAAACCCTGCTAGGCAGAGGAGGCAGCACAACAGATGCCATGGCATCCATGAATACCTGGGCACTGGAGGGGCACAGACAGCCACTGGGGCTGGTTCACCCACAGCTCAGCTCCCTTTTTCATGCTGGAACAGGAACCACAGGAGCTCAACCAGGGGCAGGTCTGAGTTGGGCTGTTTTCATAAATTGATTTTCATTATTTTATTAAGCTCTTTCTTCCAAGGCTGCTCTCCAACTTTAAGATGCAATGTTTGGAAAGCTGCAGAGTTTGGAGACTAACAATCATGGTTTCACAGCAGCTCACCATGCAAATGACTCCTCTGGCAGGAACACAGGGCAAGGGGACAAGGAGTTCAAAGCAAGATCCTGGCCATATAACTGATGTGTGTCCTGTTGTGCAGGAGCATCCTGATAACATCCATGTCTATCGGCTGGTTGTGCATCCATCTGCCTACACAGTTATTTACAGTACCAAAGTATGTATTCTTTTATTTATCTAGTCAGTCTCTCACTTCTTCTATTTCTCTTTCTGCAAAGCTATAATATTTATCTCTACTTTAAGACAATAGAGCTACTTTTTATTCCACAAAATTCCCAAAGTAGGGCAGTTCCCAGGGGACATGGCTCCCTCCTCTCACGTCCTCACTGCAGTTCAGGTTGGTGGGGTGGGATGGGGATGGAGTGCACCCACGGGGTGTCAGTGGCTGTGGGAAGGTGGGCAGACAGGACTCATCCCTGTGTGCGTGAGGATGTATGTGACAGCAGGCAGGGTTCAGGTTAGAAGTGTGGAATATGCTGCCACAGGGTATTTCTTTTTCAGTGTAAGCTGGGATGGCAGCTAACCCAGCTTTCTCCTTCTACCTGCCTAGTCCAATCTCTCTCTTTCCACAGCACTCTGTACACACAGGAATGCACAAAACTGGCAATGTTCTGTTCTCACTCACACTCAGATAACTTTGCTGGGGATGACCATGCCTGGCACCTCTCAAGGTTGAGCCCCTGTTTTTCCCTACAGGCAAGCTCACACCTCCTATCATCACCCCTTATATCACCATTTCTCCAGTGGGCAGCAAGGGCAGATCTTTCAGGAGTCAGCAGCAAAGACCAACCCCCTCAGCAGCATAAGCAATGAGCATACTCCAAACCCACAAACAAGGGAGGTGGTGCTCAGCTCTGCATCCCCCCCACTCCTCTATTTGCGGCAATACCTTCTGCTTTATCCTTCTCTTTTTTCCCCTTGAAGAGTGGAAAAAAAAATGCAAATAGGAGCTTATAAATTATCAATTCTTGATTGATTTTGCTGAGAAAAGCACATAAAACAATCACACAACAGAGGAGAAGAATAATTTAGCATTTCAAGTGGGGAATGGCGATGTTGCTGAGACAGCTCTATGCAGGCAGAGCACTCTCAAGCCACCCAGCAGGATCTCCCCACTGCAGCCTCTTCCTCCTGTCCTTTAAAAGCACACAAACAAAGCCATAACCTTGTCTAGCAGATGCCTCAACACACAGAAATCTGTATTTCCATTAGCAGGACAATGCCCTTCCAAGACAGTTACCTGAGAGTACACACACATGAATGCAGCTCCCTGTACAAAGGCTTTCACCAAGATCCTATGGTTTGACAGTCCAAGATGGAGCCACAGCCTGCAAAATTATGCCAGCAGAGCAAGACTTATGCATGAAAGACTACAGTTTCAGCCTCACAAGTTGGATGCTGTTAGGCAGAGCTATTAAGAGTAAGTCCCTGCAATCAGTCTGCATCAACAACTTGCCACTGCAGAGGGTTCATGCAATTGTTGTCCTCCTGTTCTTGCTTAGTTGCACACTAGCAGACATTTTGGACCTCTTTGCCACCTGTGAAGTCTTTAAAAAATTGTTCTCTCAAGTGTTGGCTGCTCCAGAGTTTCTCCAACATCTCATGAAAACTTTCTTCCCTGAGTCTGTGTGGGAAGTCGGGATCCTTCCCCAAAACTGGGTGGTAGCAGCACCCCACAGTCTGCCAAGAGGCTGCACACGAGTCATGCTTCAACTGTTTCATCCAGATTACAGCTGACACCATATAATGCTCCTCAGCATTTAGCTTCTGTCTATGGAATTAGTACAACATCGTAGCTCAAATGCTTTCCAGGGCAGCTTCTGAAACCACACAGGGATTACTTGCAAGTCAGAGGCATGAAAGAGCAAAGCCAACCATTGTACTCCATGCCACTCAAAAAGCTGGCACCTGGGCACTGAGACTCTCCAGTGCCAGTGTCTCTACCAGTGCAGACTTAAGCAAAAGTCAGCTGAGCCTGGAAGCAATGATTTAATGGAGAGGAGGGACAGGAGGCCAACACACCCACCAAAGGCTTTGCTCTCTGCTATAGCTCAAGGTGCTGAAGGTTCCTGTTGCACCTTCTGCTAATAAACCACCACCTTTCTTGAGTTCCTCTCAAATGTCACCAACACCTGGAGCAGTGCAGAACACTGGTGATAGAGCTCAGGCTAAACATGCACCACCCGAAGGTGTTGCTTGTGTCCTAAGCTGTACTGCCACAGCAGCACTGGTGTTGGGCTTTGATGCATTTGGGTTTTTTTTTTTTTAAATACATTCTCTTCTTCTCATCCCTTCTGTTCCCTTTTGGCCACAGAAGCCCACTGTGCTAAACAGATGAGTCCAGTACCTGGATTCTGGATGTAATGGAATAACATTTAGCTGGCAGTAAAAAGTGCATGCGTCTATCTCAGAACTAAATTTCAAATCATCTGAGGTTTTTGCAAGAGTTTGGTTCTGAAGAAAAGAGCATTTTCCACACTGCCTAAACTTGACTTACTTCTCTTGCCATTTGCACGGAGTGATTTTATTTTTGATCACATAAGGGGGAGAGAGAAAAAATATATAAAAATTATTTAGAAATAAATAAAGAAGATGCTGAAAGAGGTGATGGCTTGTGGATGGGAAATTATATTCCTTCACAGCTGCAGTAATGATCTGATTAGGATCCAATCCCTCCACATCCCTCATGTGCTAAGTCATCTCTACAGAAGTGAAGTCGCCCGAGGGTGAGGGATGGAGGGAGGGGGATGTGCAGAGGGAGGCTCTGATACAATGTGGTACCAAAAGAATTGTGCATTTGCCCTCTGGTCACCTTACAAAATGAGAAATTTCCTTCTCCACTGGAGCACCTTTTCTGCAGATTTTGGCAGCAACATCGTTTAAAACTACAGTTTCATTGCTCAACAATCATTTATGTGCATATTTGGATCCTCTGCATGAACTAGAAATTCATCCATCCTTTTTGGTATGTTCTTTCCCTTCTCTCCCAGACTTACCACCTTCCTTACAAGTCTGCCTTTCAGCTCTCTCTTGCTGCTGTTTCCAAGCTGCGTAGGAAATCAAAAAAGTGTGCCAGCGCTGCTCCACCAAGAGTTATTCCAGCTGCCTCTGGCTAGATTTTCAGCATATAGTAAGAACAGCCATTTTTTCCCCTTTTTCCCCTTTCCAGGAGTTAATTTCCTCTGATCCAGACAGGTTTTTTAGTCCAGACAAACCACTGGGGAGCTCCCCACCATTAGCTGCCCTCCTGAGAACACAGTTCCCCCTCCTCATGCATCTGGGAGCACCTCTGATCCACAGACAGGGTTCAAGGCTGTTCCTGCTGCTGGGGTGCACAATCCCTTCATCACTACCAAAATTAATTCTGGGCTTTTTCCCCCTTCCCTCTTACTTTCATGCTTACTTTTTTTTTGCAGCCAAGGAAATAGAGCTCTAAAGACGATACAAGGACACAGAAAGTAGAGCAAAGGAGATCAAAGATTCCAATTTACTCTCCCCCATCCCTTGTAGGAATTGAAGATCAGCTGGCAGTAAAGCTTTAATAGTAGCATTAAAAGGCAAATAAAGGGAATTTTTTTACAATGAAAAATGTGACAAGCATGCAAAAGTCACACATGCAGGACTCTGCCAGTTGACACCCAAAAGGAGATTTCTGCAGATCTTAGACAAAAGGACAATCACTGTCCAGGCCATGATAGCACCTCCAGTACCTGGAAAACGGGCAGCTTTGTGGGGGCTGTAGGTGTCCTTTGCTTTAACTCCCAAAGGATGACAAGGGGGATAGGGAGGCTTGAATTCAGGGCAATTCAGGCCTCCCAATCCACCACCACCTGCATTTACTCAGACATGGGACTCCCAGGCCAGAAACCTCAGCCCTGCACAGCTCCCATGCTGCCAGCTCCCAAGGATGCAGGCTATCAGGACAATTCCATCCCTTCCCCATCCCATCCCAGCAGGAATATCATAACACAGGTTCAGAAAGAGTCAAAACAAATCATTAACCTGTTCCTGCAATGCAGGAACTGGGACACGGCACCAAAGGGACGCCAGGCTGGGCTGCAGCCTTACACAAGCTGAAGCAGCACAGCACAGCTGTAATTTGTCATGTGCCACCTATCACACAGCTCACACAGCCAAAATGAGTATTTTTTAGAGGCAGTGACATAGAGTAAAACAATCTCAGGCCCAAGTGACTTCATGGCCAAAGATTATCGGGTGCACCGAAATGACCTTGGAGGGCTGTGCTTAAAGCAGCTCTGATGTGAGAATAGATTCTCTGTGTGCAGTCTCCTTCATCAGAGTCCTTTGGTTCCAACAGATCCAAAGACAGATTCAAACATCATGACTGTGGCAAGACACCAGGGAGCACAGGGCAGCATGAGGCAGCAGAGGCTGCAGACTAGGAACAGCCTCGGCCCCAAAAACCTCCAAGATCTGTTTTTGTTTTCCATCAACACAGAAATAAATCATTCCCTGTCCCTCTGCTCTGTCCACACACACCATCTTTTTTTTTTTTTTGCACTTGCTGGTTCAAACTCAGCCAAATTCATTAGTCTAGGTCACGTTTATGGATGACACATGCTGTACAGCCATGAAACAAAAGGCAAGCTTGGCTCTTGGGTGCAAAACATTCTTCCTGTGTCCATTGCAGCTGAGGTCACAAGAACAACAAATTCACTAGAACTTAGCTGGTGCATACTGCAGCTTTGTTTCCAACCACAAAACATTCCTCAAAAACAATGTCCAAGAAAGTGCTGTTGCTCTTTAAGCATTATGTTTCCCAGGAGTAAATGTTGGGTTATTGAGTATGGGGAAGATGGGGAAAAGCTTTTGTGCCTGTTTGGGGATTCATTTGGTTGCATTTCTTTCCTCATCATAAGTTATGTTTTTACTTATATTTTATTAAAGCATCTAGAGGCCTTTGGGAATAGATACCCAGGAATAGAAAAAAAAAAAAATCAAAATGAAATTAAAAATCCGCAGCAGGATCAGGATTGCTGCTTTCTGCATGTGGATTCTTCAGACTCAAGGCAAGGCTCAGCCTGATCACCCCTCTCTCTCTCTGACCCCATTGTCTCCCCCTGCAACACCAAAAATCCACAAATTGGTGTCCTCACTAACCTTTACCCCTCTCCTCTGAGCTGGTGGCTCCTGCCATCCCCAGCCTCTCTCTGCCCCATGCCACAGGTCTGGGTGGTGAGACAGCACAAACCCTGATGGCCAGCACAGTATCTCGTGTTCTACCCTACATCAAAAGCTGCTTCATGAGTTCAGATGCTCCTTTTAATGAGGAGATGAGGAAAAAAAAAACCCTCCTCTCCTGCTGCTGAACACAGCTGAGCACAGCTCCCTCCTCCTGCCCCTTCTGCAAATTACTGGGATATTGTCACTAATTATCAGGCTCAACAAGTGAAATTGTGCAATTTGCTACAGACACGCTGGAGAGCTGCTGAGAAAAGTGGGGCTGGGAGGAGAGGGGAGCGTGGAGGAGCCTTTGGGGCAGGGAGCCATGGGGCAGCCCACGGGGGCAGCTCCTGGCACGGGGAGGGGTCCTGCTGGCAGCACTGTTGTGTTTGCATTTCACAGTGTTTGCTTTTTTTTTCCTGCTTGATGTTTACTTCAAGCATTGCACTCTGAGGGCTTATAAAGAGGATTAAGTGGTGAGGAGGTCTCACAGAGTTAGGAGGAATTAATCAAGCGGTAATCAGGAAGGAAATTAATCTGAAGAGTTAATTAATCAGCCAAGGCAGGGAGACTGCAGCCAGTTGTCCCTATCACACCTTCCAGGTTTTGCTATTTCATGCAGCAGCAGGGAAGAGAGAAGGCAGTCCAGGGCTGGGTGGCTGCTCAGCCACCCCTCTGCACTACCTAAGCAGAAAAGAAAAGTCCAACAGGCCCAGGAGGTTTCCATAGCCACATCCCCCCCATGCAGGGACCTCAGTGAGGACTTCTCCATCCATGTGACATGGTGAGAACTTGTCATCTTCCCCCTCTGCCCCCAGACCAACTGAAAACTTTCCTAAGGCTGCAGCCTTTTCATTTCAGAGACTCCTCCATGCTGCAAAGAGGCAAGAGCCTCTTTCCTTTGGAAAAGGGACCCAGATATGCAGCCCCCAGGTTTCTGATTGCTTAATTGATTCTATATACCCCATGTTTTCCCTCCAGCATCCTAAATAGTCCTTTTAGTTCTTCATTGTTCAACTCTTCTAAATATGCACCACTGGGGATTGCTTTCCTTCAATCTGGTCTAGCTGCATTTTATAGATTTAGTTTTTCTTTTTCCTAATCTTTTTTTTACAATACATTCCCTGCAGAACCTTAATCATTTTAGTTGCTCTTCTCTGAATTCCTTCCAAAAGGCGTCAGGCAGAGTGTTTTGCAAATTTGTTCTTGTCCCTTCCGGGCTGCAGTTTGACTAATGCCTGTTTCCCTTGTGATGAGACATACCCCACACAGGCTGCCTGATCAGGGATGCTCAACCTTCATCACAGCCTGGAGCACTTGGGGGAACAAAACTCCCCAACTCACGGGGGCTGCAACACGATGCATCTTTGAACTCAAAAAACCCAGGCTGGTTAACAAAGACATTGAAATCTCATTAATTTCACCATTATTATTATTATTAGATTATTTTTATGCACTGAGCAGACATTTTAATTGCCTGGATGTGGATAGGAGTTTCTATTGTGTGTTTTATGGACTGCAAGCAAAGGTTCATCCCTACGTGCTACCCACAACCACAGGAGGTACTGAGCCCAGGGTGCCCCAAACCAGCTCAAAGCAGCCCCAAACCAGCTCAAAGCCCCTTCTTTAGAGGGCAGCAGGGCCCATCCCTCCATGTGGTCACCCCATGATCACTGAAGTTCAGGATGTGACAGAACATTGCATGTGACAGAACTTCAGCATTAAACATAATATTAGATACACAACCTTCTTTCACATAAGCTGCATCAAAATAAGAGGCAAAAAAAGGCATTTCACAGAAAGGACCTGTGGGAATGAGAGGTGAGGAAGCACAGTTGGGACCTGGGGCATGCAGAGGTGAGGGGTGACTGGAGAGAACACAGCTGCACTGAGGATGCTGGGTGGGGTTTAACTGGCCACACTCAAACAGTGATCTTCATCAGCAGAAGGCCCCAAAAAAATGGCTAAAGTAGCCTCAGAAGAAACCACATCCCTCCACAGCTTCATTAGCCACTAGAGCCATTAAAAGATTCACTCTTGTCATCCCATTCCCTTCACATCAGTTTTACTTCCCAGGAAGGCTGGGAAGGGCTATCTGCTCTCCTTGAGCAATTGCCACCCTCACACAGAAAGCACCCACATATCTCAAGGCTGTCCCTCCCTTTAAACCATGAACTTGTCTCTTTTTCTTTTTTTTTTTTTTAAATAATGACTGTTTGCACACATCCTCCAGAACGAAAACTGACCTCAAAAAATAAAGCTGAAAAGGCAAAAAAAATCACTGCTCTTGCCTAAAACAAAGCTAAGTGCCAGAGTTTGGAGGGAATGGTGAGATGCCCCTGACTCATGCACATTTCTGGTTAGCCTGACCCAGAGAAGCAGCTCCCCACAGATCATTTTGTACAGGGAAAATCCTGCTCTTTTCTCACCTCTCCCACACTGCCTGTCTGTAAACAGCTGGACTCATTTCATTATAACTCACTTCTACTGTGACTGCTGATTATAAAAGATTGATTTTAATAATTTACAGCCTGCCCAGCACCACAGCACTCTGACCACCAACAGGTACCCAAAAAAGGTTCTGATCTGGAAATCTCTCCATTCAAAGCCAGAGCCTCAGATACCTCAGGAATCAATGTGTCTCAGTGTGGTACCCCAAGAGCTGAGAGAAACAGGGATGCTGCTGCTCCTCTCCACTCTAATAATGGCACAAAGAGGCCACATTAGCAAATAGCAGCTTCTTCCTTTGAAATCCCCTGCTCTCCTGGCTCCATCAGAGACTAAGGAGTGAAGATCTAATCCCTGAGGGGGGTACCACTGTGCATTGACTTTAAGGGGTGCAATGCTTTTAGTTCTGGCTTTTCAGGTGGCAGTTTAAAGGAGAAGGCATTAAGTCCTTCCTGAGTATCTAAACCCACTGCATGAGGACCCCAAATCATCACCTGGGTCCCACAGAGAGATGTATGGGTAAAACAGAATAAACCAAAAGAATAAGCACCATGCACCTACACACAAATATGTAAGCTTGGATACAAATATGCTCAGATAAATGCACACCCCCTCAGATGATGCTATCAAATACATTACTCTTCCCAAATCCCTGCAGAGCAGTAGACCATCTCCAAGGTCATATTAGCATGGAAGTAATGTAATTCCATTACCCAGGCTCCTTTTCCCTCTTGTAGTTTTCTCTGTTGATGTTTGCTCTCTTAATTTTAAACACCAGTCGTATATCTAATAGCCCAGCCTGGGACCACTTTGCTCAAGTGGTAGTAAACACATGGCTTAATTCAGTCATTCTTCAGAAAAAAAAAAAAAAAAAAAAAAAAACACCAAAAAAAGAAGTTTTCCTGCATGAAATACCCACGTCCACCATGAGATGATCGACGCAGAGCGTGCTGAAAGCTGCCGTAACTAACTTAACTAACTCGGGCTCAGGGGGAAGAAAGAGCACGCAGGGTGGTATCAGAAAATCCACACATGCTGCTCTTGTCAGGAGAAAAACATCCAAGGAGCTGTAGCTCAGCTGCCAACAGCGTGCTGTGTGATCCTCCTGGAGCAGGGATGCAGTTCAGAGCTCGCACTAAAGGGTGTTGGCCAATTCCCCGGGTGAGGAGAATTCTCCAGTCAGAAAGCTGGACCAAGTGCCTGGCAGCAGGGGGAAACAGGGCAGGAGGGGGGAGCAGCCAGCAAGGCAAGCTCCAAAGAGAGGGAGGATGGAGGAGAGTGCAGGCAGGAGCTAGCACGGCCACTCTGCCCCATGGGCAGTAGTACTGCTCCACACAAGCCCTCTGCCACCTTCTGCAGGGAGTTTGTCCTTCACAGCAGAGAAATGTCTAGAGAGTTGGACCCTTGGGGTCACAGCACACAAAACCTCTTGGAAACCTGGCTCCACTTCTCCAGTCCACACCCTGAATTCCCCTTGTTGGACACCATCCTCCTCTATGCGCCAAAGCCTTTCCTAACCCCTCTACAAATCTTCCTGAAGTTCAGGCCATTGCTCTTTGTCTATTCATCTTCTGAAAACATCTCTAATCCCTCATTTCTACCTTTTATTGCCTGCAGAAGGCTCTGATAATGTAACCTCCTTCACACCTCATCTCTTCTAGCTGACACCATAACAAAGAAGTTTAATAATAACAATCTCCAACAAAGAGAGCGGTAAAGGAGCAAGGAAGCACTTTTCACCAGCAGACACCAGAGATCTGCTGGGAGCATTCATCTCCAAAGATATTTAGACCTCTTCCAAAATTCCCATGTTCCACTTTGTGGCAAGCCTGTGCTGATTGAAGGCCATGCTGGAGGTCAAGGCCATGCAGGAGGTCAGCACTCACACCTGCCCTTCACAGGAGATGCTCAGGACAGCATTTTAGGATGCTTTCACCCTCAGCATGCTCCATCTTTGGGTCTCCCAGTCTTTTACTAAGTCTAATGGATGGTCCTGAGGCTCATTCTGCTACCAGAGGTGAGAGAGACACAGCTCCAAATGCTTCTGCATCCACCTAATGAGGAACCCACCCCTCCTGGGTGGCTGTGGAGGGAGTCTGCAGTGATTCCTCTCATTAAGCCTCTGCAAAAGCTACTCCAACATCAAACTGATGAACTGTCCAAGGCAGGCTTTTTATCAGAGGATAAATAAAAATCCAGCCACGGTATTTTAACAGTCTACAAGGCATCATTTCTACCTGGCTGACCCTTAGCCCCTTGCATGCTCTGGATGGCTCATTGGTCTGCTGGCCACAGCAGGGAGCCTGTCTCAGTCCCCGAGCCTGTCTCAGTCCCAGTCTTCTCATCAAGACCATGCAAACTTACCCACTGAGTTACTGTGAGTAAAGCCCTTTTTCTCCAATGAAACACTTTATTAAGTACCATCCCCTGTTCCCATCATACACACCCCAGCACTCGTTAGACATTAAACCCAGGATTGACGAAGGATGTTAGAGGAATTTCAGTAGGATTTGTCTATTAATTCCCTTTGCTACTTTTTAAACTCCTATGCTTAGAAAAATGCTGGCACATATGTACTTCCCAACAGGTGGCCAGTAATGAAATTATCTGCCAGCTGCTTTCTCAGTAAAGCTCAGCTAATCTGGTAAGAGGAGCACCCCCAACAAAACAAAACAAAAAAGTACCACTGAGATGGCAAGTCTCAGAGCTGCTGTCACAGCTGATGGAGGCTGGAAAATGGGTGCATCCTTGGGTCTTCACTCCTCCAGAATTGCACACACAGCATCTCCCCACCTCCCAGCCCACATTTCCCATGTCTGAGGCAGAAGGAAAGAGAGCCACAGTAAAAGCCTGATCTGTGCATTTGTGATACACCCCAGAAACAGCGATAAACAACCTCAGACAGATGAGAACTTGTAGTTTCTTTATCTTCCAGGAGCCAATATTTACTAGAAACATTTTCCTCAGCCTACAGCTTCTAGGAAATTACAGCTGAAGATTTTACTTGGTACCACAATGTGTTTGACCCCCTGCTCTTCAACAGCTGCAGCTCGAGGCATGAGCACAGAGCATGCAGTGCTTCTGTTCTCTCAAAACACATGCAGGAGTGTGCACTCCTATTTCCAGGCTCTAAATGTGTAAGCTCAAATTCAAATCTTCTCACTGTGATAATTCAGGAAGGTACTGAGGTGGTTTTGTTGAATTTGATCCGAGACATGAGGTTAATAACTGTGGGCTTCCACACACAGCTCCCCCTGCTCTGAACTAGCATAAGTTTGTGTATTTTGCATTTGTTCTACCCCTTGTTAATCAAGACAGTCATATATACCTTCTCAATAATTTAATCTGACAGAACTGTGCTGGACTGTGCATCAACCAAACCTCTTTATCAAGACAACATCTTTCAGTAAAACTTTCCAGGACTGCAGCCTGCACAGTGGAGCCACATCCGTGGGTAACACATCTCCCATAGCTACTGTCTTACTAGACCAATAAAAGAAATTAAAATTCAACCACCAACCTTCCATCTCCCACACCACTAACCAAAATGGGAAACACTTGCTGCTCCCTCCTCTCCCCAGCCTCCTCCTGCCTTCCCCATTCACACCCCAAAAAAAGCCAGAAGCACTGCTTTCCCCGCTCCTCCACTGATCAAGACATGCCAGCGTGCTTAGGAAATCATTAGTGCAAATTACAGCGAAGATTATTTATCCTTACAGAGCCTGCCAAATGGCAAATGGGAGCTCCAGCCACTCCTGGGCTCTGAAGCTCCACGCAGACAAATAGCACTTACCACCAGCTGCTAACAGCTCCATAAAGCCCCTCCCCACCTGTATCTCCCACCCTATGCCTGTGCTCCATGGGAGAAGAGAGAGGAGTTTCCTCCCTCTCTACCTGCTTTGGTAAGGGTGGCATGAAGGGTTTGTGCAATGAGAGCCTGGTCTGCTGCATTGCCTCTCCCTCCTCTGTCCACACACTCGTTTCTTCTGCCTGGAACTTCCCAACACTTTTGTATTCATGGTGCAAGGGCCATAAAACCTCCAGAATTCGTGTGCCATAGAAGAGAGTTCAGAGGTCCCAAAGCACACAGGGCCTTGTGTGTACATGCCAGCTTAGCACCGACTTCTGACAGTAAAATACTTGGAAATGGCTCTTGGGAAAAGAACTCAAGTGCTGAGTTCAAAACTTAAGGTTCTACACTATGGATAGAGGATGTTAGAGGATCCTGAATTTGCACAAAAATCTGCTGGCTTTGAAAACCACAAATTTTGTTTTTGTAGGATAAAAAAGAAATTTAAAGGTAAAACCCAATCCAGGGATAATGCATACATTTCTGCCACTGGTTGGATTCATCCTCAAGGCAAAGGTTCAGACAGCATGCTGCCTCCCTGCCTGCGTCCAGGAAGGTTTCCAAAGGCAGGTATCAAAGCACAGCAACCAGGAATTTGAACTAATGTGCCTTTTGCAGAAGGAGAGCTTACACAGCTTTCTGCAAGCTGTCTAATAGCAGGTAAATAAATGCCAGGTTTTGCCTCAATGAAATAACAAAGTAAGATATTAAAAAAAGAGAGGCACCTGGCAGGCATTCAAAGGCCCAGTAGCACATCCTAGTAAAATACTCAATCAACAAAATTTAATAGCACCTCTCTCCTCTTTTAGCAGAAAAGCCAAACTTCATTCTCTTCTGGCAGATTAACACAAAGCCTGCCCATAAGGCTGGTCCCAAAACCCTCATCTGAAACTGGCAAAGCTCTGGCAGAAGCAAACCCAAGCAAAAGACCCTTTGCTGAAGCACCCCAGAACCCAACACGATTCCAGCTGCTCCAGTGCTGATTGGGATGCACTTAAGAGGAAACTACTTTTTTTGGTGCAACCCAATCACAGCGGGTTCAGCAGAACTTAAATCAATGCCTTTACCTATACATATCAAAAGGTGGAAAAGTGCCTTGCTTTACCCTTACAACTTCAGCTTTAATATGCCAGAGTGGAACACGTGTGCTCTGCTGATGAGGGGTTTTGGCACGTGCTGACATCCCATTAACTCCAATTGCACCTTCACAGACAGCAGCAGCCAAGAGACATCACTTGAAATATTTAAGCAGAGAGAATAAGCCCAAATGGCTCCTAAATACACCAGCAGCATAATGAATTTAGATAGAAAATAAACGTAGTGAAGACAATATGTTTTGTTATTAAGAACTAAATAACAATATTAAAAAAAAAAGGAAGAAATAGCTAAAATCCAGCTGCCCTGCAGCAGGAGGGTGGAAAGGGATTTCTGCAGACATTCAGAAGTAAAAGGCTGTATCTAATTTCAATTTCTATCACAATTCCTTAGATCAAGGGAGATTGAGAACAAACAGGATATAGAAGAATTAACACTGCTTAAATGTAATTAAAGCATAAACCAAAATAAAATAATAAAAACAGAGAGAAAGAAAATTAAATAATGTTTAAAACAGTTAAGAAAATTATTACTGGAAAATTCAGCAATACTTGCTCTCTTTGTCCCACACAGAGGGATAGACCTGAGCAGGATACACTCAGCAGCCCAAAAGGCATGAAGTCTCATTACTAAATGCTGCAACCAATTTAATTCCAGGCTGAGAAATTTGTCAAGAAGGCAGAAGCTCTCTAAATCTGTAAAGAATTTTCTCTTTATATACACATATATATGCATAAAACTTGTATTTGTTATCCTGCCTGGTGTGAAGAATAAATTAATAAACCTAGCTTTAAATTTATAGTGAAAAATCAAAGGGAAAAAAATATTTAAGAGGCTAAGTGATAGTGGAATCAAGAGGATGAAGCAGTTGGTCTATAAAAACAAATCATGCTGAACTACCTTCAATGCCTTATTTTCCCCTGATTGAATTACAAAATTAGTCAATGAAGACTGTAATATATTTGATAATATCTCAGAGAAAAACTTTCTTGAAAAATTAATTCAAACTGGCTTGGATATGAGCACTTTCACACTAACACAACAGTAAATTTGATTTACAGTGCTCTTCCCTGCTAGCACCAGTCTGGGTGGCACAGCTATGGCAGAGCTTTAAGCCAGACTACGTGGGAATATGTGTCTGTTTAAGGGATGAGGTGGGACCATCATAATTTCTGAAGCCACTACTGATATGAGGCTCAGTGCCTGAGCAGAGCTGGTTCATTCCCACCAGCTCAGCTGCCTTCTCCTGAGTCAAGAGACACCAAAGGCACAAAGTCACAGGGGCAGTGCCTGCCTCAGCCAGCAATCACGAGCAGAGGCAAGAAAACCAAGATGTAGACTTCAAAAACATTAAATAAAAAGTTTTGGTGGTAAATCACCAATTTACTGGGAGGCAAGAACCTGAAAAACAGTTAATGCTGAGATGGGCTGGTGGTGACCACAGGCTGCAAACAGGTTATGAGCCTGCAGGGGAGCAGCACAGTGGGACCATGCTCTGCATAGGGAGGGGGTGTCCCCATCCAGCACTGGGGGGACAAAACCTGGGGTAATCCTCAGCCCTTCTGGGTGCAGGGACAGGAGAATCCCACACAACCAGGGAGCTTCAGTAAAGGACAACAAAAAAATGTGATGGTGGTGCTGGAAGGACTGGGCTGGGAAGAAGGAGGGTTTGCATCCATGCCCTCATTTAGCACTGCAGGAAGAGCAACCGCAACAGCCCCAGGGATGAACAGCCAGGGGAATGAGATGCAAAAGCATGTAATGAGTTAACTTAAATAAACAGACTGAGCAGTTCTCTAGCAGCAACCTGCCCTGCCCCTGGATCCAGCCCCAGAGCACCTTTGGTGACCAGCACAGACACTCTGCACCACACACATCCTGCTGACAGGTCTCAGCAGCCAGTTCCCCAGCACTGCACCCCACCAGGAGTGTCTGCCCTGCCCTGCTGTTCCAGAGTTCCTTACTCAGGTCTGCTGCAGCATCCCACTGCTGTGTGCACAGGGATGGTCATGGGACTTTACCCAAAAATCAAATGAAAAATTGTTGGAGAAATTAAGAAATCAATAAGAACAAATATTGATCCTAGACCATTGTTACCTCAAAATTGTATGTGGGGTTTTTTACCATACCATTACTACAGCCACTTTGGATAAAGACATGCTTTGCTTTTTGCATGGACTATGCACCTGCAGACTGGGGAAAACTTGGCTGTTTTCCTCTTTCCAAAGCACTGGCCCAGTGGAAGCACAGGAGCCCCTAGATCAGACTCAGAGCATCCCTGGATGCCAGGAGAGGGTGCCAAGAGGCTCCTGTGCAAGAGATGAGGAGATCTGGCCAGCATCTCCTGCATTGCTGCACAGCCTGGGAGAAGGAGAGGCAGAAACTGGCCCATCAGGATGAGCACCTCCAGGTCTGATTCCCATCTCTCCTCTGCATGGTGAGAAAGGTGTCTCAGCCCCAGGGCAGCAGTGTCTTTACCTGCCTCCCCAAGTGCCATCTCCACTCAGTGTAATGATTATTAAGCCCTGTCAGCAGATATGAAACCAATGGACACAGCTCCACAGGCGAGTGCTTCGGAAGCCGCCGCGCCGGCCCTGCTCGCAGGTTTTCATTATCCATCTGGAAAATTGGGGATGTCACAAGAGTTCTTAGAGCACTGGGATGAAATTGTCTTGTCAGCAACAAAAAGGGCAGTTCAGGCTCCTGCAGGAGGAGGAGGGATGATCCAGGGAGCCCCTCTGGCACTGCCCACCCTGGAGCTGTTGTGGCACCAACATCTCAGTCCCTGCCGTGTGAATTGTACTATGAAGAAAAAACAGAGTGAAGGAAAACAATGTTTTTCCTCTCACACTAATTCACAGCCTCTTGTCTGACTCTTGACTGTGTCAGGCTGGGAAGAGCTTGCAGTTTGCTGGGGAGGATGAAGCATGAGCTAGCATGGAGAGAAGATGGAGATTCTTACAGGTTGTTCACATGGAATGAGAAGCAAGCCAGAGAGTTTTTAATCCAAAATCCAAGCAGACACATCCTTTTTCTTTGCTGTAACTGTATGGTTTTTCACCATCTGCAGTTTTTGAAATTGTGCATTACTTTAGTTTGAGTGACATCAAAGGCAGATGTGGTAAAACCACCTGCCCAGGAACTGCTTCTAAACAGGCATCTGATCCAACATGGCTTTCTCACATTTTTGGTAGGGAAAACCCCTTACTGGTCATAAAGTCAGGTCTTTCAGCAAGATCCAAGGGCAGCCAGCAGAGCCACAAAACCTCCCCAGCACCAAGGTGCATGAGATGCTGGGCTGCAGTGTGAGGGTCCTCATGTGAAACAGTCCCTTCCAGAAGAGGCTGGTAACTCCTGTGGGTGCAGGGCCAGAGTAAAGCTTTTCTGGTGCTACCAGGTTCCAGCAGATAGAGGGGCTGTGAGACACAGGAAATGCCCAGCTCCAAGCCCTTCTCATGCCACAAGGCTGAGAGCAGAGGGGAGATCCTGCAACACAGCCTGGGTGTGGAGCAGAGCACATTGACAGCAGATGATGAGGCTGGGATGAGTTTTTGGGGGTGTAGTGGGCATCATTCTCAGCTTGCTACCCCTCAATCACCCTGACAGCAGCCATGTCTCATACACTGAGTCCAAAGAAAGACCTGTGGCCAGTTTGAGTGACATGCTGAGTCCCTTTTCATAGGACAGGTTCAGGGTAACAGACTATCCCTTTATTCTACTACATTATCCAAGGCCATGGCTTAAATTGAAGACCACTGTCCCAAAGAGAAACTGGATTATAACCTTGCTCCTCAGACACAAAATATGAGACTCCAAATGTGATTTATTTCTCCTGTGCACAAAATACTACCCAGCTGCTTTTGTGTACAGGCATTATCTTCTGGTCCATTGATTCTTAATAGCATGGTTGTAGATTGAAATTAGATGCCTGAGCATCCAACTTCCATCAACAAATGCTAAATACTGGTGCTGCTGATGGAGGTTTTTGGAACTGTCCTGGACATAGATGGGCTCTCTATTGCACCACAAGAAATAGAACTTGGAGATGGAACAAGCCCATTAGATCATCAGATGCTCCAGTGCTCTCTACAATTTGCTTCCCCAGTGCTTTTACCAGTCAAAGCTTGAACAGCCCAGGTGACAGCTCTTATCTATTCCCTTGGGAGTTTATTCCACTGCCTCTGAATTTCTAGGCACTCCTTCAAGCACATTCATCCCAGGTTCAAAACCAAGCAGCACTTTTTCTTCTCTCCATTTGCCTTCACAGCTGCACAAGGTTTCCCTTGCCAATCCTGCATTTACATCACAGTCACCTGTCCCCTGACAAAGTGCAAAGCTCTCCTGCTCTAGGGTTTAAGGACAGAGTGACAGATTTCTGCATCCCTGGCTAAATACCACATAAATGAACAACAGTCCTGCAGCAAGTCATGAGGAGAAAAAGGTGATAAATTCAACAGGGACATCCTCCCAGAGGACCATTTATCAGCATTAGCAGCAGCAAAACCTTTTTCAAAGAATAACTGGACAAGTGCAGTACAAACCACAACTAAAATATTAATTAAGTCCTTTGGTCCTTTCAACACTGCCCTGCACCTTATTAAAGCCACATCAAAGTTTGCATTTATTTGTCTGGTCCTTGGCTGCCTACAGAGAGGCACACGAGAGTGCACAGGACACAAGGTTTGTGGAGATGCTGGGTCTTCATCAGACTTAGTCCTGTTGGTTAAACAAAATGCTGCAGTATGTAGTACCTGTTCTGGAGATCAACAGAATTGTTCTGGCTCTCTGCTGTCATTCCAGCATCTTTCACTAAAGCAAAGCCATGCGAGCACAGACAGAGACCATCAGAACCAGCAGCAAAGAGAGGCTGGAACCATGGAGGCGAGGAAAGGGCAGGCAGGAGCATCAGTGCTGTGGAGAGGGGCCCTGGGAGGAATGGCACCTTCTGCATGGTCCTTTGGGGAGGCTGCTGAGGTGGCTGAGCCTGGGCAATCTCACAGCTGTGGCAAAGATGGGTGCAAGCTGTTGGTGAGGACTTGGGGAATTGAGCTGCTCCTGGATGGTGAGTGGGTGAAGGACATCTTCCCACCCGCGTGGTCTGAGGGAAGCAGCCATGGCTCATTCTCACCCTCTCACTCCTACAGGTTTACACAGAGGCAGAAGCCAGCACAGTGCTACAAGGAGCAGCATCCCCAGCCCTGCCAATTGATAGTGCTTTGCTGGTGGAAAAGCCAATGCTCTGAGGCTGGAAATAGGACACTTCAATTTAAAAAAATGCATTAAAAAATAAATAAATGCCGATCTCTTTCCAGCACCTCAGCTGATGCAGAATCACAGGTAAGATGAGGGTCACTCATGCAGCTTCTAACACAGTGTGAGAAGTGGTTGTGAAAGTCTGTGAGGAGACCCTGCTGATGCTGAGCTGCCCTGGGCACACACCAGCTCTGCCATGGGGCTCCCTCAGGGCGAGTGGTGCACCCAGGGTCGAGCACCCAGCCGGGGACTGGAGCAAACACGGACCGCACCCCGAGTGAGGGAGGTCATGCACAGGGAGGAAGAGCCTGCAGGGATAAGCTGTGAAACAAGCTTGGGCCTTCTTGGGTCACCTAAACACCATGGATTTTTTTTTTTTTCCTGCTTTCAGCAGTGGCCTAAAAAAGACACCTGGGTTTTGAAATGGAAATAAATAATGGCTGGTCAGTGCACTTTACATTTCCTTTATAAATAACCTATTAATACTTCTGGGAGTGGGAAAATGTTTTATTTCTAGATCTAAATAAATCCTGACCTTTTCTTCTGCAGGGTCATTCAATGCACCTGTCCAGCCAAAGGTGTCTCCCTGCCCCTTCAGACAGCCCCAAGGAACAGTGTGACCTTCCAAGCCTTCACCAGAGCAGCACCACCTGAACTGAGGGACAAGGTGCGAGCATTTCACTGCTGGAGTGAGCGTGGATCTGCCTCTGCAAAGAGCAGAAGCAGAAGCCTGTCACAGTCACAGCAGCTCAGGGGACAGGTGGGATCTCTCAAAGGTTTGCCACGGAACCCACGGCTTCATAGCAGCTGTCCCTTGCTGCCACCACACCAGTTACAGACTACATGGCACAGCAGAGGGGGAGACACTTGCCATAAAACCATTAAAGCAGGAAAAGATCTCTAAGAAAATTAAGTCCAACCATTATCCTAACACTGTCAGTTCTACCACTATACGTGTCCCTAAGTGCCACATCCATGTTTTTTTAATGCTTCCAGGGGCAGTGGTTTCACCCCTTCTTTGAGCAGCCAGTTCCAATGCATGACCACCCTGTCAGTGAAGAAATTGTTCCTAATATCCAAGCCTCCCACGGTGCAGCTTGAGGCCTTGTCCTCTTGACCTGTTGCTTGTTACCTGTTGCTTGTTACCTTGGAGAAGGTAACACTGACAGTGACCCCCACCAGTCTACAACTTACTTTCAGGCAGTCATAGAAAGCAATATTCAGCATCTCAAAGAGCTTTATGCTTTATCACCTTGAAGGCATTAAATAAATAAACACAAAAATAGCACAGCTTGCACTGCAGCAGAGTATAAGCAGGTATTTATAGAAGGAAGCCCCAGTGAAACCACATGCCCTTTCAATCCTCTTCCCAGGCAAATAAACCCAAGTAATATTGAGGAGTAGAAGTATACCAAGGGTATTTGCAAACAAACTGAAGGACAGCAGCAAGGAGAACCCCCGAATTCCATCAGTCCCATGCAGCCACTCTGCTCAGATGTTTCAGGGGGCTCAGAACATCTCACACCCAGCTCTAAGAACACAGCAGCAACGGGTTCCCATTCCCAGCCCGTTGCTCTGGAGAGCCATACATCCCAAATGCCTGGAATTAGCCGTGGCTGCTGATGTATGGCTGTTTCTCTCCTGTAGCTGTGCCAGATTGATAGTACTTTGCTCTTTCTTCCTGCTCCCACTACATGGCAGGCTCCCAGGAGGAAGGAATGAAAGGGCCCTGATCACAGATTTCTCCTGAGCAGCAAACCCTTGATATGCAGGCTGTACAAGCTGCAGAGGGTTTTTCCATGCCTATACAACAATAATCAAGAGAGAGAAAAAAAAGAAAATAAAATCAGTGTATGATTATAGCCAGGCTTGGGGCAGAATTAAACCTCATCTGAAAGGTAGATCGTTGTTTTGAGATATATATATATATATATATTTGAACTTATGGCAATAATTACATAATGAAAGAGGAAAATAAAAAAAAAGAAAAGAAAAAAGCTAAAAAATAAATTAAAAATCCAAATCAACAAAAGCAAAAAGCCAGGCACCAAAGATATCTTTGCAGGAGCAGCTCCTCCTGAATTAAAACTCTGGAATTGTTCTGCAATCAACTCAGCGGACAGTAACCATCTGTTTATGGAAAAAAATGTTAATGGCCCCCAATCATAATCAAATAGGCAACTGCTTTAAGTACCTTTTAACTAACACTAAATTACAATGGAACAGCTCTGCAAGTATTTCTGACATCCACATGCACATCAGCAGTGCCAGCACTTTGATCAGGGCTATTAGAGCAAATATCAAATAAACTGATAGCAATGGGATTCCTGAAACATTACAGAAAGCGTGGGCAGTATTTGTTTACTGTTCATTTGGTCTCCCCCACTCCTTGCTGTTTCTGTTTATTCAGAAAGAAAACACATACATGCATGTGCACACACGTGCACACCACCCAGCACAGCAGACCCCCTGAAAGCCTGATCCCTGTGGTTTTCTGTCCAAGGCTGAGCTTCCAGATGAATTCTCCAATGTCCAGAAAGCCTTGAGGCATTTTTATCAGCAGGACATCACCCGAGTTGTCTTTCTATTAAGTTCCTATAATTCCATGATCCCTGTAAAGGCGTCTCTAAGTCCTGTTCCCTCTCCTCTGGGTGGAAGTGGCCAGCACATGCAGAAGCTGCAGCACAGAAAGGGGAAATGCAGGCAGGCAGAGCTGTGCACACACACTTGTGTGTGTGCAGAGAGGCAGCATGATCACACGCCTTATTTCTTTAGGAAATCAGATTAAAAACCAATCAAGTCTTTGCCAGCTGTAACCAAGTCTGAACCATTATCTGGCGCTGGCTCCACTCAAGGAAGAAAATCTTGTTTGGACAATGGAAGTATTTTTTAATCTCAGAGCCTGGGAAACAGTTAATCTCAGCAAAACTACAAGTGCTCTTGTCTCTAGATTTTCTCTAGCACCTTTCTCTGCATATCTCAGCTAACTCCATTTGTTTTTTACTGAAGTTGTGCAGCACCAGGAATACATCACAGATATGCATGAGTACACGTCCTTCATTCCGAGGCAGTTGCAAATGCAACAGAAAACAACTACAAGGGGAATATATTTTAATCCATCAACCTAAGTATTTACAGCCTCCATCACTGTGCCATCCAAACATTTTGTATGCCCCAGATCTTTTCTGTGCCATTATTATTCTTTCATGAAATTTAATTTTTCGTAGTCCTGAGACATGCATGTGGCTTTTTTTATTATACTACAAAATTTCATTTCCTGTCATTTGCTGAGATTAAACTTGGATTGGAAGACACTGTTTACAAAGGTTGTAGTGACAAGCCTGACCCCAGGAGGTGAGGTGTAAAGCTTTCCACCTTGTGTGGGCACTCAGGAAACGTGGGACACTGAGTTGGGACCAGAGCTGGAGCAAGTAGCAACTGAGAGCAGGACATTGGTCTCCTTCTTCCCATGTGGTCTACTCCATCCAAAAAAAACCATCCCCTTGGGACACAGAGTAAACTAAAATACTCCAAATTTCAATTTCTTGTTTGTTAAGACCCTCTTCTTTTTCCCACACTAACACAAGGCTTTAAAAATCATCCCAGCCCCTCCTCTGGGTACAACACCCTTCAGCAAGTGGCTGCATTTCTGCAACTTCAACGAGTCTCAGTTTTAACATTCATTTCTCCCAGTGGCTTTCGCTCCGCTGCCTCTCTGTAGCTCACGGAACACCACTTTCCACAACAAAAAAGGAGCTTTGTTTGCCATTTCCCTGCCGCCTCCACCACCCCAGCTCCAGCGAGCTCCCGGCTCCCCCCAGCTGCCTCAGCCCACCCCGTTCCCTCCCAGCCAGAGCAGCCAAAGCGGCCAGAAAGGGGCTCTGACCTCCGCCGTTCCGCGCTAATGAATGCCCTCTCCGGAGGGAGCAGGGGAAGGCCAGAGGGATGGCCGGGAGCCAGGCTGGGCGAGCTCGGCTGAGCAGCACAGCGCGTCAGAGCCGCTCTCAAAGGAGCTTTTGTTGGTGCCAGTGCTCCAGCCCAGTGGAGGCACGCTCTGCTCCGCAGGCTTTCCCACCCTGGATCAGAAACCCGGCCTGGCTCCGGCAGGGCTCTGCTGCAGTGCTCCGAGGGTGTGCCACCAGCCAGGAGAAGACAAAGTCCTCTCCCAGCACACATCCCTCAAGCCACAACGCCTTTCTTTCCACAAAGGGGTGTTGGACACTTGGCAGCCTGGTTCTAAGGTTGGTGGGCAATCCAGCAGGCTCCAGCCCAGTGGAGGCATGCTTAGCTCCACAGGTTTTCCCACTCTGGATCAGAAACCCAGCCTGGCTCCATCAGGGCTCTGCTGCAGTGCTCCGAGGGTGTGCCACCAGCCAGAAGAAGACAAAAGTGGACAGATCATCCCCTCGGAGTCTTCTCCCAGCACACATCCCTCAAGCCACAACGCCTTTCTTTCCACAAAGGGGTGTTGGACACTTGGCAGCCTGGTTCTAAGGTTGGTGGGCAATCCAGCAGGCTGGCCCAGGGAGCCTTCCAAATGCAACGTGACATCCAACTTTGTCAGTCCACGCTCACCTCTCTCTAGGAAATACACCATCTGCTCAACACTTGGAGAAGCAGAAGGAAAAAGATGTACTCAGAAAGACTCATGAGGTGCTTTAGGTAACATGTCCAACGCGAGCACACAATGTTCTGCATCTGACAAAATCAACAGGAAAAACCTGCTCCTGCAGGCCTGCCAAGCTGGGATTTCAACAACAAGTGGCAATATATCAGCTGGCAACAAACAGCTCCCAAATCAGGGATGCACTTGCCCAAAAAGACTCAGTGTTTGGATTTTTTTTTTTTTTGTTAGTAACTGATAACACACTGGGTGCCACAAAGGGTGTCTCCTGCCCAAGAGTTAACTGAACAGAGCAGAGTTTGGGCAGTGTGAGTAGCTGAGGTGTAAGGTGGTGCCTGTGACAATTGTGACTTAATAATCTCCCCGGTTTTGAAGATGTATTTGTCCTCTGTTAACTCTATTTCTCCAAGCAAAGCCAATAAAACTTGTACAAACTTGCAGGGTCGTGGTTTCAAATCAGAATTGGAAGAAACATGGCATGATGAGGAGGAAAGCCGACTTTTCTAGCTAAACAATTTTTCCTCCATTAAACTTCACACACAAGAGCCCATTATGGCACCCCTCTGGTTTCTGGGAATGCAGAATATCCACTGACATACTTATCCAAACACCTCCAAACACATACAAACATCTGTTCACCAAGACTTGTTACTCACATTAGGCTCACTTCACTCCCCTTTGATTCTTCCACTGCAGTCAGATGTTACTTTTCCTTTTCATATTTGTATCTCAAAGCTCCATCAGTGGCACATGCCCAAGTACTTCCAAAGTGTTCTGACAAATCCCTCCAGAAAGCACATAGCATCATCCCAGTTTTACAGATGGGGAAATTAGAGCAGAGGCAGAGGTTAAGACAGCTAATTGCCTATGGCCACTAAGTGAGTCAGTAGAAGAGCTGGGAATTGATCCCAGGAACCATGTCTTCCATTCCTCTACTCCACCCACCAGTCAGTACACTCCACCAGATGGTTCTTATCACTGGACATATGGACTAAATATTCCTAAGTTGGTGCAGAAGATTCACTATTTAATTAAATGTCCTGTCTTCTATCTCCATAGGATGCACAGGAGAAACTCCAGCCAGAATCCCATCTGGACCCACTCAGGAAATGTCTACGTGAAGAAAACAAAGTCCTAGGCAAGTGCAGGGAACATTCCCAAACCTATCAACCTGCCCTGAAGCAGAGATCACAGCAAGGCCAGGAAATAGGCAGAGGCTCGGGAGCCTTGGGAGAAGGCTGTGTTTGTCAAAGCCTGGCTTCAAACAGTGCATGCCTGAGCCACCAGTTAGGCTGGGAACTGCTTTGTCATGTGAAGGCTCTTCCTTCAGCCTTCACCGGGCACCACCAACACTGCCCAGCTGGAGGTACCAGCAGAGTCACAAAAAGCAGATGGCACAGAATTATCTGCTTCTGGCATTGGCTCTGTCTCACCACAGAGCTCGTGCCCCTAGGACAGAGACCAGTTCTGCCTGGCAAACATCAAACACCTTCTCACTTCGCAGTCACTATCAGTGACACTTGAAATAAATTTCTAGTCATTATTCATGACACAGAGGAGAAAACCTTTCATCAGAGAGTCATCAGAAAGTGACCTTCCACACCACTGCCTTCCCAGTATGGACATAAAGTGACAGCAGCATCTCAGTCCTCACTCAGAGATAGGCACAGAGTGGCTGCACCTGCCTTCCCAAGAGAACTCAAACCAATTTCACATCCTTCTGTCGCCCCTGCACACCCTGTGCTCTGCAGCCAGTGCACCACCAAGTCCATAAAACAGATTTCACCCAAGACCCTGCTGTCCTGAACACAATGCAGGGCTGGAGGGAGCAGACTCAAAGCTCTCCTGGACAACCTGTAGGTGCAGTTATGTACTCAGAAGGAACACACATCCACATTTCTGCCCACAGAATCTCACACAGGTGAGAAGCACCAGCCCACTTCTCTCCATTACTCTCTCAACAAACAAAAGAGGACTGCACCCCCTTTAGAGCGCTTTGCATTGCAGGAATAAAGCCACAACACCTTTCCACGTGTGCTATAAGAGCTGGGCAATCCTGGAAGGTGCTTCCTGCTTGGGGAAGGCAACTGCACCTACCTTTCATCCCAAACTTGGACCGCCGGCCATACTTGTTGATCATAATAAAGAGCACGACCAAGAGGACACAAGCGAAAGCTGCCAGGCCAACCGCTATGGAAACCTGGAAGGAAAAAGCCTTAGAGTCAAAACAGAGGAATTTAGGAGTCTGAATCAGAACTACAGCACCTCCTTGCCCAGTTAGCCTTTCTATAGGCTCACACTATTTGCTACACCCCTGTGGATATCAGCTATGGAGGAAAACACAAGCTAAAGCAGCAGGCCCTGGCACAGCTTTACAGGCTTTTTTGCAGGACTGGGAGGTCTGGGATCTTCCCACCAGTGATGCTGCTCTGGTACCAGTTTCCCAGCCTCTCACTCCCTATATCTTCAGGGAAAAAAGGCCTCTGCTCCAATGCCTGGGCTCTCCCTTCTGCATCACACCCCAAGCCTCCATTTCTGACATCACCTCTTTGCCATGGCATCACAACACTGAAGGTATTCAAAGCTCAGCTGGGAGCACAATTCTGCCTCCATCCAAAAATCCCTCAAGACAGAGTGAGGGAAAATAACACAACACAAAGAGAAAACAGAAGAAATTAAGTAGAACTAAGGAGTTTTTCCCTGTAAAACATCTGAGTTTTCCAAAAGCCTCTAACAGTTCCCTATTTATTGTAATTTTACTAGTAAATATTTATAGTAGGGCAATGTCCAAGTCCTTCACTGGAACTGTGGTTCCACTGTGGCAGTATACAAGCAGGGAAAGAAACCTCCTTGCCCTAAAGGGTTTGCAATCCCAGGCTCATTTTAATATTTATGAATATTTATTCCTTCAAGTCTTTGCTCAAAATACTTTTTATTGCATTGATGTAAACAACAATTTCTCTGGCATGTGTCCAATTGTTCTGTACTAGGTCTTGTGATGCATTTAGACTTTGCTTCCTTTTACAAAACTGTATTCTGCTATAATAGAAAATTCATCACTTAACTAAGAAGAAGTAATTTCATTTTGCAATCCTTTTCCCTGCTCTCGGTACATTTGCTATAATATTTTTAAATTTTTATTTTACACTCTATTTTCATCCCCAGCTTGTTTTCTGCACTTTATATTTAATAACCAGTGCACATTATTACTCCATACTCGCAGTTCAAAGCTTTCACTTCAGTTAAAGGAGGTTTTCTGTTAGATGAGAACTGAAACCAGGGTAGACTAACTTTTGCTTGTTCTGTTGACATCTTGTGGATTTCAGTATCTTAAAACTTTCACAGAATTAGAGCAATTGTGTAACATGCTAATTTTTTTCTTCTAATACTTATGCACATTTTTTTTCTTTTTTCTACTGGGATTCTGCAGAAGAAAGACAATGCTGAGATGTGATAAGCCCTAGACTTACTTTTCTTTTTCATTTTAGGCCTGTCCTGCACAGCAGGAGAGAGGGCAAACAGACATTGACAGAATTGAACCAAACTAAACCCAGGTCCCTCACCAGGCTAAGCTTAACAGATCAATAGCAGTCCAAAACACACAATTTCCTGCTTGTTTGTTCTCTGGGTGCTACTTTTTAAGAGTGAGAATTCCTGACCCTGCCAGCACAGACTTCACAGGATGCCTTATTTTCAAAGGGTTCCCTGGTTCCACACTGCAGACCCAAGAGGATCAGATGGTTTGTGTCACTATTTTACCTGCCCAACACAAGCCACAAAACCCTTCTGATTGCTGTCTTGAGTCATAAAGGAAGAGATCTCCCTTGCAAACATCTCAAAACAGCAGAGAAACACAAATACTGAGCAGTTCTGTAGAGAAGAGACCAGAACTCACCCCAAAAGTGTCCTCCTCTGGTTTGTGGGTCACAGTGATTGGTGGGGTGGGACTCACTTCATAATCACCGACTGAAACCAAAACACCAAAGACAGAAAACTCAGTTTGGCTCCCGTGGGACTGCCAAGGCACCAGCACATTCCAACAGCAGTGCCTGGCCTGAGGAAATTCAGTTCACCCCAAAATAGGCTGCAACTTTCTGTTTGAGAAGGCACAAATCAACCATCAGAGAGTTCCCTGTGCGCATCAGCAGAGAAAACACAGACCAGCACCCTGCTGATGTTGTTCCAGCCTCACAAATAAGAAACATTTGGGTGTCTGGTGTCCTGGAATAGGTTCCCACCACCCTTGAGTCCTGTTCCTAGTTTTCAAAAATCTACTGAGCTAAGTAGGGTTAAAACACAACTGACCCCAGCAAAACTTGATCTGAACAAAGAGTAAGTTGAATGTTTTTTTGCGGTGTGTGGTGTTTTTTTGGAGGGAGGGAAGAATCTGCTGAAGAAACATGACAGAATTGAGTTCTGCTTCTCATCCCAGCCCACACCAGAGAGATGTTGTTGTTGGGGACAGCCCAGCCTGCATGAACTTAAGATCCCTTTTGCTACAGCACAACCAACCATCATTTCCTTTACAGGACTTTCTTTGGGAACCACTAGAGGCAGATGAACACCTCCTAGTCTCCTGAGATTATTGAGCTGGTCACAAGCTCCCCAACAATCTTGTTCATGGCACAGGGAAGCCAGGGCCATGTGTATCCTCCACCAGCCTGCTTCTGGCTTCCTCATTCTTGCTATGTAAATCACATAGGGGAAGGGAAACAAGAGAAATAAACCAGCCACAGTATCCAAAAGGCAAGGAGACACTTACTTGAGACAAAGCTGTCCGTACTCTCTGCGAAAGGACAAAGAGAGAAGCAACACAGTTAGCAGCACAGCAAAGGGAGAGGGGTCTCCTTCCCCACCCACTTCAGATATCCTCCACCACCCCTAAGAGCCCAGGAAACCAACTTCTCATATTTTTTCCTCTTGGGCAGCTGTTCCTGGAAATTGCAGCGCATGTGCCAGCAGGACATGCTGGAGGTCAGGATGGAGAACCTTGGGCTGAAAGAGGAGGGAGGGATACTACTGTGAGGCCAAAATGGAGAACAAGTAGCGCTTTTGAATGGTGGGTAAACACCCCTGCCTTCAGCACAGCTCAACAGACACACAGGGCTCTGCAGGATGAAGGTGAAGGGGAGAGAAACAGGCTGTGCCTTGCATGGCAGTGTGCACCCACGGATAAAATCGTTCAAGGTTGAGGACCAGCTCCCATGGAGGAGAGCCCAGCTTGGGGCTGGGAGTTAGAGGAGACCTCCTGTGACCTGCTACTCATGAGCCACCCAGAACAGCTGATAGCTTCTGAACTGGACAGGGAGGCTGTGGCTGTCCAAGAGCTGCCTCTTGCCCGAGACACCCAGAGCAGGCCCTGCTGTCAGCCTGCTGACTGCTCCAGTCTGTTCAGCAAAGCTCCTTCAGCTCCAGAGGTGGCCGAGGCCCCAGACAGTGAGGTCCAAAGCCCTTGGTGACACTCAGTTTACACAGAGTGCTTCCAATTCACTTGCCCATGTAAAAACTGAGCCAAATATTAACTGGAGTTTACACAGCTCTGCTGGCAGAGGGCTTCTGGAAGGATGCTGGAATGCTCACACTGGAGCATGGGTGAGGTTTGGGAGTGTAAAACAAACCCCAGGTGACAAACATGGCTTTACAAACCAGGGGAAAAAATCTGAACAAATATTTTTATTTTAAGTCAAGCAGAAGAGTAACTTTCCTTAGCTTTTTCTAGCAAGAGGGAAAAAAAGAAAAAAAATTATTTGGACACTTTTTCTTCTCTATTAAGTCAGAGTCTAGTCATAAAATTCGTGCTGCTTCTACATTTTTCCCTTTCTATTTTTCTCTGCTGGACTAAGCAAATTCAACAGAAATTCACAAAAAGGTTCTTTTTCCATTAAACGTTATTTTTCAAAGCATAAAAAATAGCCAAGAAATTTAGGCTGACTTGAGTTCTGTGAGAAGTTCTCAAAGAACTGAACATTCATCACAGGTACATTAACCTTTGTGGATTAAATAAGGAGTTGGTAGCCTGTGGCAGAGATACCAATGACAACATGCAATGAGATTTTTACAGGAAATGACACAAATCTGTCCTGGGAGCCACTGCCCTGCAGCATCAGAGAGAAGGCAGATATAGCATGCAGCTTACATGTCTCAGTTCCCAGCTTCTAACAGCACCTTGCTCCTCTCAGCGTGGATGAGGGGTTTTTGACCAGGGAGTGCTAAAACACATGGTCATGGTTCCTATTCTATGCTGACAAAGTTTTCCAGGCACTGTGCTTTCATTAATTAATTAAGAATAATAATCTCACCCTGGGTAGTGACAGCAAAGTCCTTGCACGTGTGAATTGCTGTAAGCAACAAGGGGCTTGAATGAGCCACGCTGGGGAACCTTCAGTGGCATTTTCTGAAGGAATCTACCTTCAAATGGGAAATTATAAACGTCAGCTGCAGTGAATGTATATGCCAGCTGTGGTAGCGGACGAAGCAACAAGCTTCAAGGAAAGTAAATTACATCCTGCATTGGGCTGACAGGGCCTGCCAGGGTGAGGAATGGCTTGGGACTTTGGATCAGAAGAAATAAAGGGAATGGGTCAGTTCCTGCTGAGAGATGGTTCAGCGTCAGTAAGCCCCCCACACCAACAGCACATGGGTGGAGCTGCATTCACAAGGGCAATATTTTACCTATATTCACAGAACCCCGTTCTCCCAGAGCCTCTAACACAGGATGCTCTTCAAACATCAATGTGATTTTCCACACCACAGCGTGGCTCAGATCCCTTTCCAAAATCAGCTCTCCAGAACAGCATATCTGCCTCCCTTTCCTGCAGGTCTAGCACCTACTTAGGAGCTGCCCTCGTTTCACAGTTGGGCAAATTGAGTCACAAAGGTGGGACCTGACAGAGCTGAGATTGCAAACCTGTGCATCTCTCCTCACCCACCTACATTTGATAAGCTCTTCTGCCCTGACAGAAGGAAACATAAATAGGTCAGATAGTCAAACAGGGCAGCATCCTTGAAGTCAGAATACAAATTTTCCACTCCCATCCATATCAGCTCATTTGTTCAATTGTCAGATCTTCAAGGCAGAGATTTGGGTTTGCATTTATGATATTTGACCTGCGGGAAAACTCTGTGTACATATATGGTGTGATATAAATAATAAATGAGAGTACCGTTGGTATTTTGCTATATTTAGCAAACGCCCTATTTTGCTGGATTTTCTTGGGCTGCAGGGGCCAATTTAGAGCTGCCACTTTCTCATGGCATCATTCCTGAAGGCAGCACAGATCTTAACTCCATGATGGCCAGCATGGTGTTGCACTGTCAGGGATGCTCCCACAGAGCAGACAGGCCATCACAAAAGTCTCTACAGCGCTTCCCAGAGATGGATCTTCATGTACTCAAATGCTTTTTTTTTTTTTTTTGCACTTAAGCTGTGAATCACCAGGGAGTGCAACAGGGAATTCCAAGCAATCAGTTAAGAAATCCCAGCAAACTGATGCAAAGTGACTAATTGAGCTGTCGCATCTTTTGTAGCCCTGTCATCCTGGAATTGCACATATTGCATTCAGAAAGAAAACAATCCTGACACCGCTGCATCCAGCTTTAATCATTTCAAATGCAAGCTAGAAGTAAAAAAAAAACAAAGGGACAGGCTGCATCACTTCAAAGGCTTTTCCTTTCTATAGCTTATGACTACCACACAGCAGAACACTTTCTCTAGAAAAAATTCAGCATTGGGGCACACAAAAGGAAATCCAAAATAATTGGCCAAACTTACATCCTATTCCCATGGAAATTCCTAAAGGTCTTTAAAATAAATATATACCTACACTGCAGAATATGCTACAAAATAAAATTACCCAAAGCAGTTAGCACTTCTCCCAGCATTAAAGAGTTCATATGACACCAAAGTACACTTGTGTAGGAAAATCATACTGGCCAGAAGAAGAGGTTGCCAGGAGTCACCTCTTCCAACCTGACGTTCAGATAAAGCCAGCTTGGGTTATCAAGGCCTTGTTGAGGTGCAAGGATTCCTGGCAGGGCCTTGGTAAGACCTTCGGATTGCAAGGAGCCCTGATGAGATAAACTGAACATCCTACCTGGAAAAGGCTTTTCAAGGAAGTGTCCTTTGATAGTTTGGTTGGCTGAGCCCAGCTGGTTGGTAGCCACAATCGTGTAGTTGCCATTGTTGTAGTGAGTGGGTTTGTTGAAGAGCAGGCAACCCTCAGACACTTCCCCTTGCTGGTAAAACTCCATGCGGATGATCTCTGTCTCGCGGAGGACCTGGCCATTGTGCAGCCAGTGAAGGGTGGGAGCTGGGTTTCCATGCACTGCAAATGCAATGCAGTGGTCCATGTGTAGCACCGGCTCCTCCAGAGTAAGGATGCGAGGGGGATCTAGCAGAGAGAAACATGGCAGGCTCACAGCAACCTCCACCCAACGTCACCACTCTGTGCACTATGGAAACTAAGAGCTCTGAAAACCTCCAAAATCACTTGTGCCTTCTACTCTTCCCATGGATGTCTGTAAAGAAGCGCTGTCATGAGAACCACGCCACCCTCCCTCAAAGGAGGGTCTGAGCCATGGCCAGGCCCCTTGGCCTTCCAAACAGGGGTATAAATAAAAGGGAGGGATGGAAATTTCACCAGCCCAGAAAAAATTAAGCTTGACCTGTCCTGTCCAAACATCTACTGCTGCTCTCCTTCCCCCAAGGGATCCTGGGGAGACTGCCTGTCCCCATTAAGGAGGACACGGTGACATAGCACTGTTACATTACATTACAGATGTGCAAGGTGCCCGTGGGAGGTCTCCAGTCACACCGAGCAATTCTGGATTGCATAGCTGTGGAAGCAAACATCCCTCAGAGGCTCTCTGTCCTTGGGGGCTTTGACTGCCTGAATATCCCAAAGGAGTTCTCACTCGCCGAACAGCCTCCAGGGGTGTTTTAATTAAAGGGAGTAGAGTGGGAGAGGGATAAGAAAAGCAGAAACTCCACCTGCAATTTATTGCATATGCATTGTCTTCCCCTTGGGACACACCGAGAATTCAAATGTTGCTCTGCTATAGCCTCTGAAACCCCATTTACAACGCCTACACCTAAGGTCCCAAACCCCAAGGCTGGCAAGGTCTGAACTAGAAGAACAAGTTTTGTGCGAAGATACATGACACAATGATGTATGTCTTCCCTAAAACTCTCCTTTTCCTGCTACCCATCCAGCTGCAAAGACAATCCATTCGACATCCACGAGGAAGAAAACCAACAAAACAAATTTGACCCATCTTTGTGAAAAAAGACAGTGAATTTTTAAATCAATGAAGCTGACAAAAGAGAAAAGGGTGCAGAGCTGGTTGGAGATCAGCAAAATTCTCTCAACAGCGCCCATCTACCCTGAACCACACAGTCATGTCCTAGCCACCCTCTTTTGTTCGTGAGCCCAGATCCGCATGTGGCTTGTTCATATCTTCCTGGCAAGGGGATTCAAAACAGGCAGCCACCTACGTGCACAAACCCAGATCTTTCCAGTGTAAAATTACAGCCTGAGTGATGGCTCTGTGCAACAAGAGCAAGGGTAGCAGAAACTGTCAGCAGCTTAGAGGATTTCACTGGTGAAAATAAGCATGGGAATAGTGCTGTTCAAGGGGGGGAGGAATAGATGTTAAAACACGGTGCAAAAAACACCCATCTGCTGACCAGTCAGCTCTGAGCTGGGCTGCACTTTAATTACCTCCAGCCTTCAATCCATCAATAGCACTTATTGGAAGGAAGATGAAAGTAGTAAAGCATCACACAGGATGAATGGGTTTACCAAGAGTAGCCAGAATCCCACAAGGGTCTCTGCTCTACATGGCAAGGTTGAGGTGGGGGAACAGATTTTCAAACTACAGAGTAAGGGCAAATATTACAGACACAGCAAAACAGAGCAAATCTCAGCTGCTTGAGACCACAAAGCTGTGTAAACTTCCTTTTAAGGTCAGGGTTTTGTTATATTAGAAAGCACAAAGAAAGTTGAGCTACTTGCAGATAAAAGTGAACAGTTCAAATTTGACACATTCACATTCATGTGACATTTGCAGTTTAACTTTGTAGGATCTGACCTGAGAGAAAACCCTAACATCCCTGAAATTAGTGGCAAGGTTTAAACTGTCTTTAGCAAGGGTGCTGTTGAACCTTCACATAGCATCAAGACAAGAAACTTTGCTTTTGTTAAGAGATTTTTAGTCCCTCTATGGCTTTTCTTTAGTCTATTGAATCTTGCAAGACACGGGCAGGAAATTCCCACCACCACCACTGTGGCACTGCTGTTCCTTCCCTGCTCTTGTGCTCATTTCTGGATTAATGGAAGCATCAGGAAAGCAAAATTACTGACATTTGAGAGGGAGAGCAATGTGAGGATCCACCTCCAGCTCACTGTGCTCAGCCCCTCCTAATCTTCACCCACAAAACCAGTATGACACAGGTAACAAGTGGCCATGCATTCAAACAGCTCCCAGGGCAGCCCCTCCGGGCTCTGTATGGACAAGGTCTCTCCACTGGTACTTACAGTAGACAGTGAGCAGCACACTGGCATTGCTCATCCCCACCACATTCTCAGCAATGCAGGTAAGCAGGAATCCATTGTCCTCACTGGTGACGTTCACCAAGGTCAAGTTGATGGCATGAACATTGGTCCAGTTGAGGTTGGTCTAAAAATCCCAGAGAGAAATACAGACAGAAATCAGTATCTGGTGGCTCCTTTCCTCCCCTCTACCACCCCAGAAAAGGAGGATCACAGTTTCCGTGTAAGGAGGTCTCCAAAATCCAAAGATAGGTGGGATCTGGGTGAAGGGAGGTATTTCCTCACCCGATCAAACACAGCACATCTTGTAAGAGGAAATACTGGGAAGGGGAGAGCCGTGGCATTGTAGCACTGATAAGCACGGCCAGCCTCTAGAAAATCTTACTTAGCTATTGCAAACAGCTCGTTTCACTGGAGTTCCAACAGAGGACACAAGAGTTAATTCAATCAGGGAGCACTGAGCTCTGAAGCTCCCTCATCTTCACTTTTTGGCCATACAGAAGAAAGGTTTTGCTCCCTTCTGGGAGTTCCCAGCTTCTCATGTGGATAGAGCACAGCTTCAGCTTTCCTTTGGATACAGCAATTTCTCTTTTCTCATACTACCTTACCCTCTGCCCTGCATGCATGGACCTGGGAAACCCTGGGGGGTGCTTTGCTCTTGCACACTGGGCACAGGCAGCACTGGGGTGTTGCAGTCCCTACCTGGTGAGTGTTGATGGAGTGGAGTTCAGCCACTGTCCAGTCCACGTCCGGCAGCGGCGATCCTGAGCCATTGCAGGTGATGACCGCGTTCTCCCCCTCCCGCACCGTCAGGTTCACGTGGCTCACACTGATCTCAGGAAGGTCTAGAGGAGCCAAAGAAAACTGCTCAGGCCTGGGGCAGAATTTTCTACAGCCAGCCACAGGAAGTGTGTGGATCCATATCCCACTAAGCTGCTTTCCAAATCAGCCTCCAGCACCCTGAGATGAGTACCATGAGGCAACAGAATGGCCTTGCCCAACCAAGATAAGGAGAGGTGTTGGAGACAGGGGAAAAAGTAGACACTGGAGATGTGCCGGCTGAGCAGACCCTCTCATCAGCTTTGAATCCAAAAGTTGCTGTCCAGTTCTGGCCACAGTTCCTCTCACACAATTCCCATACCCATCTCTCTACTTCCCCAGAAGCTGCTCACGAGGGCAGTCACCTGGGATGAGAAAACTGTGTGTACTGGGAAAGGATCCAAGGCATCCCCACGTCCAGGGACAAGGCAAAGAGCACTCAGCATTCCAGGTGAAGAAAGTGTCCCTCTAATTTATAACAATCAAGAAAAGATGACCAAGGATGTGTCCTCATATTAACTGCAGCTCTCCTAATAGAAGGTGCCCTTGTTCTTCCTCGGTGGTAGCAGAGGGATTCACTGATTTATGGTGGCTCTGATTTACACCAGTTCCTTGCTTGCTGCCACAGGCACCAAATATCCTTGTGACGTGAAACAAGACAGTGCTGGTTGCAAGAAGGCCAAAGAGTCTTCATGAATAGGGGAGGTGTTCAGAGACAAATTGAGTAAGCAGGGCAGGAGGAACTGACCAGTGGTCCCATCCCACCTCAGAACAGCAGCATCCATCATGCCAAGGAAAAGTCATGGATGGGGACACACATATCCCTTCATGGCCATCAGAGAGTGACACCAGGAAGGAAGGAGCATTGTACCAATTAGGGTGATGCCAGAAGAAAGCAAGCAGCAGTCAAAACTTGCCAAAGCTGCGTAGGTGGCAGGAATAGTGGAGAGGGAGATGGGAACAACATGTATGGTCTTCACCAGGCTGAGCTGGTATCAAACATGGCCACACCAAGCCATGCCTGCCCTCAGCACCAAAGGACAAGGATAAATCAACATCCCTGGAGTCTTAATGCATGAACAGAAAGACTCCTCTGAAGGAAAGCAGACCACTGTGCCTCCCTGCCCTTCCAGGAGTTTGCATGGTCAAGGGAGTTGCTTACCAGCACATTTTTGCTCCCAAATCAGCACCCTGCTGTCCCCCTGCAGTCTAATGCCACCATTGATGGAGCCATCTCTCCTCCTGTCCCTGATCCCTAAGGATTTTTTTTGTTGTTGTCTAATCCTTGCAGCTTATTCATCCCATGTGGGGCGGAAATTACAGCACTCCCAAATCTTTTTAGTTCATCCACACAAAGGCACACTTTGGCCAGTTTCCAGAGCTTAAAGGGACAGGGTGAACTTGGAAAAAAAAAAAATAACCAACAAAGCAATAAAAAAAACAAGTCAGGCAAATCCAAACGTGCATGCTGTTTGCATGCAGTCTACTACTGCTACAAGCAACAAGCCCAAATCCCTAGTACAGAGGATGATTATATAAAAAAATAAATAAATCTGGTTTTCCTCCTTTTTTCAGCCTGTGAGTTTGACAGCTGCTTGTGTACAGACAGTTTAATTGCTCTGTGGAAGGTACATCTCTTTTTCCTTACTCTGCAACGGATGCTTTCCAGTAATAGCAATAGTAGAGCAAAACCTGACACCAAACAGGCAGCTGATGTGTGAACAAGGTGAAGGAGAAAGGGATAACTATTGAACATGCCTCGTGTTGCTCCTGGGGCTGCTGGACTCTTTTAAACATCAGCAGGAAATAGAAAGAGATATAAAGTCACTTCTGGCTCTTCCCTACAAACATGGGATTTCAATTGAAAAATAAAAGTAAATGAATAGAGACATGTATTTCCTAAGAGTAATTACAGAAGATTCTATGTCAGTGTCTTTTAACAATATGCTGCTTCTAGGATTCGTTAGGCACAGGAAGATCTACATGAAACAGCTCTTTTCAAGACATCACACAGCCTCACTACAGACACTTTGTCAGGCAGCAGCATTGCAGTGAAGAAAATGCCCCAAATCACCCAATATCTTTCATATGCACATTAATAGCAACCTCACATTTACCCAGATATTCTATTTTTAATCTACAAACTATCCCAACCAGCTTCAACCTTCTTGTTCTCAAGCACAAGGTGGGCTCCTGCTGCATCAGGTTCCTGAACCTGAGGTGCTGGATTGGACAGGGATCCCTCCTGGCCTCCCTCATGTCCTGCCCAGGGATCCTTACCACACTGGGTGATGTTCATCTCCTTCAAAGTGATGATGGCTGCATCCATGGTCATGCAGTAGAGATCCTGGTACTGCAGGTTTGCCTCACTCTTCTCCTGCCAGAGCTGGATCCAGCGGATGTCACAGCTGCAGTTAAAAAGGTTCCTCTCTAATCTCCTGCGGGCAGAGAGAGGTGAGAGAGGATGGTGGGATGGGGAAGGATGAGCAGGGCTGTCACCTGGCTCTGGGATCCCCAAGGAGGACAGCCACCATGCATGTGTAAGAGCTAAAGTAGAATCTTCTCCACGTTATCTGCCTGGGGTTTTCTGGCACTTATTTTTCCTGTCTTTGCCACAGTCACACATCCCTGCATTCACACAGTCTCCTTCATGAGTGCACACGAGGTTTTACATCTCCCAGGGCAGCACAAAGACACATTCACTGTCTCTCACCACAAGATCTGCACTACTGTGCCTTGGTCCCACTGTCACCCAGACACCCAGAAGAGTCACCCCTCAGCAAAGGAGCAGACAGCTCTCTACTGCCCTAAAATATCAATTTACACCTTCAAATGCCACTTCAGTGGTGGTCCTAGACTCTGCTGGGCAAAGCACAACCCAAGCCCCCACAAGCACTCAGAGAAGCTGGCAGCTCTTCTCCCAAGTTCCTTGTACAAACACAGGCTCCTGGTGACCCAGAACACAAGCTAATGTGCAGAGGAACATGCATTTTAATCAAATCAATCAGCACTGTGCTGAGACCCTGCTGACCTGGCCAGGAGAAATGGAGAAAAGCACTGCCTTTAATGTACTTCATTTAAACCACACTTACACATAGTTTATATACCAAGAATGTTTATTATAATTGATTTTCCAAGCTATTAACCATTTCATTTACATTTTTAAAGCTCTGCAGGTGTCTATGGATGTGCAAGAAGGCCAAGTCCCAGCAGGGAGAATAGCCCAGTGCTCAGCCAGGACTGAGCTACCAAAGCTGGTTGCAATAATTTGAGCAAAACTAGGAGTTACAGCCTGAACAAACAAAGTATCTCCCCGCACAACCGTAAAGCAAAGAAAGCTGGGATCAGCAGAGCCAGCAGTGCCAAAGATGAGCTCAGTCACCCCAAAGCAGAAGGGCATCTCCAAAGGTCAAACCATTGTTTCACGTGATATCTAGATCCCCCATCATACAGGGGAAAGCTTTTTTCCTGCTGTGTTCCACGTGTTACTGCAAAATTCATGCTTGCTTTTACAAAATTAATTTCACCGACTAACAGGATTTGGAAACGACCTTCCAAACATCTGCAGCTGCTGTTTTGTCAATACAATGCTGCAAGAGGAGGAACTGAAGGGGTCTTCTGGTAGCACCCAGGGTTGCTAAACCTGAACCCTAATGATGCCACTTTGCATTTTCAAATACATCAAGATGTCATCTGACCTTTTTTTTCAGAGCGAACACTGAGTTAAGCTTCACTCTGTGGCTTTTCATTAGTTCATTTCTTTCCCACCAAAAGCACATAAACCTCTGTGACACAGGTACAAGGCTCAGACAAGCAACTCAAAGGCCAAAGCACTAAATTTAACAGACCAGAGCAGATTAGCGCAGTGATTTGAGTGATGAGACATTCCCTGCGTGCTCTGACAGGTACTGCCAGAGCTTTGCACAGGCTTTACATCCTCTTCTACACAAGCATGAATGTCCCCCTCAGGAGCCCCCCAGAATCACTGATACCAACAGGATATGGGGTGGCAAGTGGGTAAGGGCAGGTCAGATAACTGGGGATGTACCCTGCGACCTGGCAGGGAGCTGGGGGAGCTCAGGTGCAGTGGGGGAGAAATTCTGCACTGCTGCAAATATCCTCACAAAACGAGGCTGCTGGGAGAGCTGCTGTCCTAGCACTTAAGGGCAGCTCTGTAAGTAATAGACAGCAGATTTCCTGGCCCATTGTTAATTCATGAAGGGCCATGAATAATACAGGAGCCACGGGCTTCAGGGCAGAACTTCCCCACAACCTGCCCCAACACAGCAGTGTAACTCGCTCTAATCGAGACCCCCAGAGGGGCTTTTGCACAAATTAACTCCCATCACATCACAGGGGCTGGATGTGCTGAGTGCCACAGGCAGCTGGCACAGCGCTGCAGGTAGAAGGGGCACATGTGTGCACGCATTGTCCCTCACATGCACTGCTAAAGCATTGCTAACATGCAGAAAATACCCTTTTCTCCTTGCCTGGTGCCTGCCTTGCCATGCCAGCCAGCTGCCCAAAGAGGTGCATAGGGAATTCCACACTCACATTGTCCTGAACTCATCCAAAAACCTGGACTTGCAACTGTCTCCTCAGACCCCTTTCCTTTCATGGTCCATTGCAGCTGCTTCCAGCCTTTCCCTCTCACTTTTCTGTAACACCTCCACTACCTACAACCCTCTGCTTGTGGACATAAATGCACCTTCTCTTCCTGCAAGAAGGAGAAGCACCTTGGGAACCACAAGGTGCCCTTTGGACAAAACACAAGTGTTGGACCAGAGGACACTGCCACGAGCTGCAGACCACGGGTGCAGCAGCACCCCAGAGAGAATTAAGGCAAGAGGCTCTTTGTGGGACACATCCAGCACAACTTAATCCTGGAACAAGCAAACAAACCCAAAGGGCATTTTTTGCATGCAGGCTGCAATTGTTGCCAAATTGTGCTTGGCTGCAGGCACGCAGGAGCTATGCACACCCCCACACTTTCTTCAGCCCTCCTTAAAAATGAAAATGCCTGTGAGAAATAGCAAATGTCACAGCTGCAAGGGAGCTGGGCTTTCTGCACAAGCAGAGCTGCTCTGTGACTCAAGGAGTTCATCCTAAAAGGGACTGAAGCTGCACCTGAGACAGAGCCATCCACCAGCACCATAAGCAGAGAGTGGTAAGCAGGGTGTACTCAGGCGCCTTCCCTAAACAGGAACACTATGGTTGTGAAAGAGGAAAATTGTGGCAATCATGGCAGCCATGACCTGCCATTTGATGGGACAATGACCCATCAAAACTGAAACCCTAGAGCCAAGCAGGCATCAAGTCAACTCTTCAACAAAACTGATGCTGCTGATGCTTGGTTGAGCCCAGCTTTGCTCCCTGCAGAGAGCTGTACCCACTATCTCCCAAAACTGCCTGGACAGCTTTCACCAGGGTGGACCAGTGTGGGAGACAGATGCCATCAACACTCCAGTGTGCTCTGGAACAGACAGGGACTTCATACACACAAGCAGTTTTTTTCCAGACTAGGCAGCTAAATGAGACACATGCCCTGTCCCATGCCTCCCCAGTCATCAGCTAAAGCAAAGCTGTCTGCAGCTAAAACCTCTCAGAGGGCAGCAGAGATCCTTGCCACACTTCTCCTGTCTGTTTCAATTCACATAAAATTCCTGCCAAGGATTCATACTCTTACAATTAAAATGCTCTTCCTACCTTGGGACTGAGGCCATTTCCCTAAGCTTGAGAAGCAAAGAGCTCGCAGCAGAGAGAAAACAAAATCTATTTTTTTTATTCCTATTAATTTCCCAGAACCAGTGTTTCTCTTGGTGGTCCAACCAAAACTGTTGTTTCTGAACCCCTGCCAGAAGGGGCTGGGATAGGAAGGGAAGGACTGGGACAGGGAGTGGTGTGTGCTGTCTGACAGCTGGCTCAGCTAACGCAGAGAACAGGCAAGTACCCGCTGTCTGGCCACAGCTCTATTACTGGGACTGCTGGTGTTGATAAGTTTCAAAGCTGGAGGCACAGACCATGTTAAGTTGGACTCATAACATTAACAGAAAGGCTGCTGTGCCCCATCCCTACCAAAGCCTCTTGCTGTAGCATTGCAGAAATGTACTGCAGGGCAACTTGGCAGGGACTGCTGGTATTAGAAATGCTGATGGGTTGGGCAGAGCAGCAAGATATTCAGGACTACAAGGTTTTATACAACCAAGGACGTAATTGGATCCAGAGTCTTAGGTCTTTCCGGGAAGGAATTTCTTGAAATGTCAGCTCTAAGCTCTCTGAGGATATGACAAAGGAAGCCAAGGACATGACAGAGGAAACCAGCTGTGACTTCTGGATAAGAAAGGCTCTAAGTCCAGCATTTATGAGCTGTTGCATGTGTCAGATGCTTCCCTGCACACACTCAGCTTCAGACTTAGGAGAGTTGTGCACTCATTAGCCTGAGCCCTGCTGGTCAAGGTCAGCCCATGCCATGGGAATTAGGGCTGGAGTTACTGGAAACAATTCCAAACCTTGTTTCTGGCCAGAACGAGCAAGAGATAATATTCTCTGGAAGTGTGCCTCATTTTTGCCATCCTTTCTTCAGTGAGTCAGCAGGGAAAAATCTCAGCTCTGTTGAACAAGAAATTCTTCTTTAAAGCATTACCTCCTTCATAAGGCTGAGACACCTTGGATGCAGCCAAGCAGCAATTTCAAGCCCCAAGCTGCCATCCACCTGCCCAGTACTCTTCTGATCTTTACTCCTCATTGTTCACTGTGAGTGGCTTTGTCACGTCTCGTGTTCCCTGGCAATCTCCATGTCACACTCAGTTGTAGTTCCTCTCCTCCCAGCTCTCTCCTGGAGACAATCCTCCCACTGCTTCCCTCACCACATGCTCCACTGCTCCAAGCTGCCTTGTTCTAAGTCACGGTTTTGGCTTGGATGACTTTCCTTCCTCTGGATCCACGATTTCCTGATAGCACAGGGGCACTGGAATTCAGTACAAGGCATCTCTGGTGAGCCTCTGCACCCACTTGTTCCACCAACCCTCCACAAAGATGTAACCCTCTGGAGAAGAGACTCCGGTCAGCTTCTCTGTGTCCCTGGAGTCTCCTGGTCTCTCCACTGCTGTGCACAAAGGCTGCTGCTCACTCAGCCTGCCTTCCTCAGGCTGGTGTCTCTGCATCGGCCTCTGCTGCTCACCACCTTCTCCCTTTCCAGAGAATTTTGGGCTCAGTTTCAAGTCCTTGGCTGATGTCAATCTGCAACTCCCTTTCTAGCTTTCACCAGTGTTTCACACTCACTTTATGTGGGCCATGTATTCCATCTCCTTTTCCCAGGTTCTGTAAGCCTCCTAGGAGCTCAATGTGCCAAAAAACTGTCTCTTACTCACCCATCCTCTGCATTTCTAAAAAAAAAAAATAAAAAAAATACAGTATTTCCGACTTTTGTGGATCCACTAGTAATTTCTCCCCAACTCTGGAGATCTGCTCTTCCTCACCAACAGGTCCCATCCTTCTAGCAGTCAGGACCACAACCACCTCACAGTAGGTAACATGTGTTTACCTTAATTCCCAACATCTTTATGTGAATGATTATTCAGAGCCCATAGCTCAGGCTACATCTCTGTGCTGCCTTTTTTACGACAATTCCAAAATTCAGCATGGCCCCAGGAAGGATGCTGCAGGCACATACCCCTGCCCCTTAAAAACAGACATCCCAATGGATATCAGATAAAATATCCCTTTCCTCTTGTGTTTGGGGATCAGCATCACCACGTTATTCTGGTAATCTCCATCCTAGCTGTGCCTATGTGGATGAAGGCTCCTTAGTTACTCAGAGGGGAACATTTGTCAGGAAGCACCTAAAACAATTCTTTAGGAAAAATTAACTTGACCAGGCTCTTAGTCCAGCCCAGCCAGCAGCAAGGCAGTCCCTGTGGGCAGGCACTTTTGTAGGTCTAAATTGCTCACTGGAGCTGGTGCCAGAGGTTTGTTTGCCAAGACCCCTTTCACAGCCTGGAGCAGGAGAGGTTCAGCTGAGGCTCCTGCCCCACACGGTGCCAAACCTCCCCGTGGGACACCATGGACAACACACACCACATCAGTTCTGCTTTCCCACCCCACCATGGCTTCCTACCAACCAGCCCTGTGATCTCCCACATTTCTTTGTGCACTACTTCTTTGGTTCATTGGGATTTATTATCTCCAAGAAAGCTGCTCGGAGCACAGCTCCAACTGGAGCCAGGTAATTCAGCTCCTTCCTGCTGGCCAAGCTGCAGAGTTCTGGCCCCAGGTGACTCTGCTGACACCATCCAAAGCCACCCCATGCACACCAGCTCTCTGCCAGGATCACCATATCAGGACAGCACAGACGTATTCATCAGGTGAAATACCCTCTGCTGCCCAAAAAGCAGCTTCTCAATTCCCTTTGTGCTTGGTATTGGTCTTTTGAGCCTGGCTGGAGCTGGCAGACCTGGGACATGCCTGAAGAAACAAAATATGACCAAATGAAGCAAAAGCATAGAAAAACGAGCTCCTTTGGAAGTATTCCCATTAATCTGCAGGCTCACCATTACCCCAGGCCCTGCGAGTGCCTCCAGCTCAGGACTGCAGTCCCATTTGCTCCTCCACTCTTGGGTCTCTCTTGGGTAACAACCATCAATCTGAGTTTTGCCAGACAGTGCAATGACAATAAGTAAAGGTCTAAGAATACAAATGACTCATGCTATTAAACTTGAAACCCGAGCCAGGCTTGAAAAATATTTAGAGCTGTAATCAGCAAGGAGACAAATTCTGAATTCAGCATTTTAACTCTGCAAGCCAAATTTCCCCATTAGAAGGGCGTTTCTCCATTTTCTAATATCACTATTAGTATTTTTCATTTAACAATTTGACAGAAATAAAATACACTGCAGTAACACCAGTGATAACACACTTACTCCCACTTGAAAGACTGTCTTTATTCTTTCATAAGTCACTTCTAGCTTACAGCTCTATTGATCATCGGTGACGATGAATGGAGCTTCCCAGGATCCTCTGGGACAAATCCTACATATATATTTTTTTATACCCACCAAACAACTATTCCTAAAATTCAACAAAACAGGTCATCAGGGCAACGCTCCATTGATTTCGTGTCCACTTATTCTTCAAGCACGATGCTGAATGCTCTATCAATAATTCAGCAGGCTGAAGGCCACCAGTGCCCCAGGAGACACAACTATCTCATCACCTCCCACATCAGAGCTGGGAGGTGTCTCCATTGCTAGAGAGAAAGGGAATCATGGGCCTAAAAATCAGGGCTTTCTTGTAAAGCATGTGCACCAAATAAAGAAAAGCAGTTAGCTCTACCCTGCGACAGATGAGAGCAAGTGTTTGAAGAGATTCACTCAAAATCTGGCCTAGTAAGTATTTCTAATGTGCTCCCAGAGTTAGTCAACCATTTACTACTCCAAGCATGACTTGTTCATCATCCCGGCATTAATTAGCCAGCTGCTGTGAAGTTAAAAGAGAAGCAGTTCTGCTCTGGTGCTCCCATACCCAGGAAAGCCTTCCAAGGATGTTGCTGCCCACTGGAGTTTTAGGTAATTATTCACTGGCTTCAAAATAACTCTATTTGGAAATCGTTCCTCCTCTCAGCCTCCTGTCTTTTCCCAGGAGATACCCCCAGGGTGGGACTTACAGTTCAAAGAGTCGCAGTGTCTGGAAGAGTTGCCATGACAGAGTGGTGAGCCGGTTCCCAGAGAGGTCTCTGAAAATTAAGGGGAGAAAAAAAAATAAAGTAGTCACTGTAAATAATTCTTCCTGCACATGGCCCTACCACCTCCACAGATCTCATCATCCTCCTTGACGGGGAGGCTGTCAAGCAGTTTAGAACCCAAGTTCAGATTTCATAATGAGAGATTTTAATGAGGACAAACCCAAATGAAAGTTTCTCTTTTTTTTTTTTTTTTTTTTTTTTTTTTTGTTAAGGGGAAAAGTGATTTATAACCTGCTGCAATGTTAAGGAAAAAAAAAAATCCAATGTCTGATTCTTGCCCATGAATCTGGAGCTCAACCAACCATAAGCAAAAAGAGCAAGACTAATTTCAGAACTTGAACAAAAAATTAAGTACAAACCTCACGTTAAAAATAGTAACAGCCAGGTTCAAATGACAGCACGATGATTACCCAAGGTGTTATCATATGATCTGCAGTAGCTGTGCATTCCAGGTGTCCCGGAATGGCTGTGTGCTGCTTGCACCCAGGGGTACCACTGCTACAGCAGCCAACAGCTCCCCATCCCTCTCTCCATCTGCCCGAACTTGCAAAAACATAAATCTCATCTACCTGGGAGAGCTTTGCAACCCAGCAGAGATCTTCTCTTTAGCTGAAAGCCAGAGAGGATGAAAGAATGTAAAAGGAACTGAATTAATAGAAACAAGAGGAAGAAATGTGTCTGGAGCAGGGTGAGCAGAAGAAGAACAGCCCCTGGTTTCTAACAGCACAAAAAGATGGTAATGAAACACGTTCTGTCCTGGCCAGCCTTCCCAGGGACACCTGGCCAGCCTGTGAGCCACCAAGCAAGTGAGCAGTCCATGGGGGAGTGAGCAGAGGAACGGGTGATCACAAGTTCTGGGAGAACCCCAAATGCCCCATCTCTGCTGGCCTCCAGAGCACACAGAAGGTGCTGCCTCACATCCTTCACCAAATCCATCCCTGCTGTGAGCCACAGGTAGGCAGGGCAGCCCCTCTGCCTCAGCCTGGCCCACGGGGAAGAGCAATGAAGAACCAGAGGCATCAATCACTTGAGGTTCATTCAGCTCTGGGCTGGCCAAATAGGAGGTATGACCCAAGGCAGTCCAGCTGTGCAGGGCTCAGCCCCCAAACCCCGTTTGATTTGCAAATAAGTGCTAAAACCAAGAGAGCAAACCCCTGAATGGCTCCTGCTGGCACAGATCTGATGCACGAGGATTTGGGATGACAGATTCATTTCTTCCCTTACACTGAGTTTCAGCAAGGGAAAAGAAATTCTGGTCCTGTCCCACCTGCACACAACTCTGCAATTAGGAGTGGGGAAGCTGCTCACACAGCAAAGCATTGTCCCAAAGGCTCTCCATGAGCCTGGCAGAAGAACAAGCCCAAACACAATGATGGCACAGTGCTGCCTTTTTAAATTCTGGCTCTGCTTCACATCAGACTATCCCGCTGTGGGAACCACAGCAAACCACAGGTACCTCATTTCACATGACTGTGATCCCACCATCCCACGTCTGTAGACAAACTGCTTCCAGCCTCTGATAAAGGTGGCAAAAATGGCAGGTAAAGCTAAGCAGGGGGGAAGAAAAATATTACAAGACTCCGTCCTTTATCCACCCCAGAGCACTGAGCACCTGGAAATTTTGCAAAGACAGATGAAAAGTGGGAGGGGAAGGAGCAACTCACTGTTACTGAAAAGTGAGACAGTAAACTCCCTCCCCCAGCCCAGGGAGAAGAAGGAAGCGTAAAGGGGATGCATGAGAGACAGCAAGATGTGGGAGAGAGGCAGAAATGCAGAGGAGGGAGTGAATCTCGCTGGAATGTCCTTTCTCAAAGGTCATGTTTTGCTACATTAGGCAGAAATGTCAAGAGAAAATTGGATTCTGAAAGAGAAGAGAAAAAACAACAGGCTTTCCACGCAAATAAGGGAATCAAAAATAGCATGATCGTGTTATTACAATTTAGGACACAGAGAGATGGAGAAAGGATACATCCTCACTAATGCAGGGGGCTTTGCCAGGCAGATGTGCTCCGCTTCTCTTCTCCCACAGTGCCTGGAAACCAACTCCTACCACCTCCTCCCTCTCCCAGACAATAACCCCCAGCAAGCATTAGGGACAGAGGAGATGGCTCTTCCCTTGCACACATCTGGCAGGAGACTGTTCTCAAAGGGCAAAGCCAGCGTTTGATCTGACCTGACCATCAACTTCTGCAGGGCTGGTCAGGGGGACACACACCCACGGCTCCATGCCCGGACACACACAGGGAGGAACATGCCTGTCACTGGAAACAGACACCTTGGGAACTCCAAACCATCACAAAGGTCCTTCCTCAGGCTCAGAGACAGACCTCAGCACAGAGACCGAAAGGAGCTGCACACAGACACACATTAAAAATGCACCATTTCGGTCACAAAACCTCCAAAGGTCAGAGATGCCAGCACTGGGATTCCACATACAAAAGGGTACAGCTACTGACTTGTGCTGCAGAAAATAGAGCTCCTCCAGAGAAACCTCACTGCACAGTAGTGATTTCTCCCCAGAACAGATCCATCCCACATGCTGGATGGGACAGGTTTCCTGGGGAAGGAAGCATGTGATTCTGTAATTAGAGAGGGAATCACAGTACATGCACACAAGGAGATTAAATTATGGCTCCACAGGTCAGGCTCTGAGCTCCAGCACTTTGTAACTCCTTTTTGGTGATTGCAGGGTTCCCCACAGTCACAAACCCCAGCTGCACACACCAAATTTCCCACTGTTCTGTACAGCATAAAGGGGGAGCGTTGGGGAAAATCAAGGCACTCACATCCAGAGCTAGTCCTCTCACAGCTCCAAATCAGAGCCTCTCAAGGGCCCATTCTGCCTTCCTGCAGCATTTCCAAGCCTGTTGCCACCTCCAAATCCCTATTACTGGAGTGACAAGAACCCCATCACCCTATGCTGCGGCTGAGCAGTGCCAGTTTCTCTCCTTCCTGACCCATTTGCTTCTCCCTCCTATTTGGCTGAAATGCACTCCTCATTGCTCTCCAACCTCTCCCAAATATTTCTCAGCCTCAATTTCCTTATCCACACCCAAACTTCCTATGATCTTGCCCACTTTTATACCCTCCCACACCAACAGCAGTGTCCCAAGAAGAGCTGCTACTCCTCTCTCCCTTATTCCTGAATAGCCTTTGAAAAACTTCTCCCCTCCAACTGGACCAAGAGCCATTCTGCTGACCTATGTCTCTGAGCAAAACCAAGTCTTCCAAGCAAAATCTGTCCTTTGACAAGATTTCTTTCCCTCCACAAAAGGGGAATGCAAATGCTCTGTAACAGCAGCATCACCAGCACTTTCTATCTTGAGTAAAACAGCTTTTTCCCAACCTCCCTTCTACCACCTTAAACATTTGAGAAAGCCTTATGTGAAACTAGAAAGAAATAAGAAAAAAATAGAATCAGCCAGGAGAAGACACCCAAAACAGAAAACTTCAGTCTGAGCAATTAAAATTTGGCAGAATTATAGGAAAGTGGAAGCAGTCCTGTAGCAGTGTGCCAGACAACCTTTATAACAGCCTATGCATCAGTTCCACCTGTAACAAAATACAGCACATCACACATCAAGGAAACACAGGCAGAGGGAAGCAAAATGCCTTCCCTGCGTTTTTCTCAGCAATGAACAGAGCCTGTCTCTCCCAGGACAGATCTGCCATCAGCACTCCTGGAACATATTCAAAGTGCTTCTTTGCCATGGGACATTTTCTCCATCACTCACAAGATGCTCTTTTCCATGGAGACAGTCTCTAGAAGTAGCTGCCAGGGTGCTTTTTGCCTCCAAAAGGAGCTGAGTAGGGAGAAGGGGTTGGAGAGAGCTCACCTGGACCAGATCCAGGGCAGAGCCACCCAACCCACCCATGGCTCAGGCTCAACACCGCTCCACAGCCCTCCTGCTGCCGCAGCTGTGCTCCCAAGGCTCCTACTCCTGTCCCCAGCAGCCCCCTCCAGCAGCACCTCACTGCACACCTCAAGGGCAAGGTTACCACTGAGTGACAGCTAAATCCCAGTTCCTGCTCGCTCCCTCAATTTCAGGGGGGACACGCCGTGTCCCACACACTCTCCCACGGCTCCCGCAGGCACTGCCAAGACCTTGCTTTGGTGGCCGACAGGGAGGGGAGGTGACCTTTGCCATTTTGGCACAGCGTGAGTGACAGATGGGGCCACGGAGTGCTTCATGGAGCTCCTGGGGTTAAAAAAGGGGTGGGTGAAGGTGGAACAAAGAGGAGTCCAGATCCATGCGGACCAGAACAAGTGGACTTTAATGCAAGAGGAGACAGCATTTTTTTCTTTTCCCTTAATTACCCAGCAGCCAAAAGTGTTTCCACTATTAAAGCCATTTTTATTCAGCTAAATTAAGCCAATTGCCTCATTAATGACACCAACAAGCAGGAGCCCCTGTAATTAAACTGTAAGTTATTTTATGCAGTTCAGCTCAACGCAATGGCAGAAACGCTGCTGCTGGGGAGGGACCCTGTGCACCTGTCCCTCCTCCATGCAGCTCCATCCTCCACTTGCCCTTGTTTCCAAGCTGACACATTTATTTCTGCATGGGAGAAGTTTTTCACACGTTTTAATAACATGGTGCCACTATGAAAATCCTGACTGGGAGGGATTAACTTGCCAGAGCAGCTGGGGCTGAGGGAGCACGAGTGAGTGCCTGGCAGCAGTGAGAGGAGAGATGCATACCCTCAGCTGTGGTCCCCAGTGCTGGATATGCTGGTGGCACTGCATGTGACTCCCTTGCTATTTGGGCACAACAGGTGCTTCCCATCATCTCACAGCTCACTGCAGCCTTAGCTGGGTGCTATGGCCACAGGAGAGGAGAATGTCGCAGCCTCACATGCTGCTGTAGGGGCAGCTCCGTTCAGGCTTGCTTATCCCTGCCAGATGACTCCAATGACCTCTAAAAGCACTGTTACACTTCCCATCACCCTCCCTGCCTCCCCTGTCCCCCTCCCTCCTCTTCCTGTTTAGTAAGCAGCTTTGCTCATTAAGGGAAAAAATGTACTGTCCTCCCTTAATGAATGTGCTAAAATTACCCCAACAAGTCCCAGAAGCTGTGGCAGGACAGGCCTCCCCACAAATCAGGCTCTGCAAGTATTAGACTCGATTGGAATCTCCAATAGCTCAGCCTCAAGTCCCAGCAGGACACGTTTGAGACAGCCTGGAAAAGGACTGAGCACTGCCAAGTGCGTGCAAGCCTTGCATGCCCAGAAAGCAGAGTGAGCAGAGCAGGATGTGCCATTAGACTGGTCAGCCTGAGATTTCATAGCTGCCAGGAGTTCTCCTGGATTTGCTCCCTGTGCAGGCTCAGCACCAGGACACATATATTGGTGCTGTGGAGGAGTGACACAATTAGCAGAGGTCCTCAGCCATGGTCTGGCATTACCTACAGCTCAGTTCTGCTCCTCAAGCAACACCCCAGCGACCCCCAGGGCTTTTCTGACCCCAAACATAGCAGAACCAAAAAGTCTCCAGGTCTCAATCTTCCTTTGTGTGCTTAGGCAGCAAAAGTATATCCTTTGTTCAGCCCTGTACCTTGTAAGGCATGTGTCACACAGCATGTGCCATGACTAATCATCTCATTCCCCACAAACTATCTCTTGTTCTAGGGCTACAGTCAGAACCTGCAATAATCGCCCAAACTCAGAGTACCCTGCACCAGGGAGGAGAGAGGCACCATGGTGGGTGACACACAAGAAGAGACCCTGCCATTCCACAAGCACACCACTGCTCCTGGGGTGTGGTATTGGAGGGAGGAATCACCAAGCCCTCCATATTTCTCCTTGTTCTAGGGCTACAGTCAGAATCTGCAATAATTGCCCAAACTCAGAGAGGTATTGGAGGGAGGAATCACCAAGCCCTCCATATTTCTCAGTTTCAGGACACTGATTTTCAAACTCACACTGAAACAGGTCTGAGGGAGGCAGAAGGGGCTGGTCTCCTGCATTGTTCTTTTAAAAAAAGCATTAAAAAAAAAAAAAAAAGCTGCAGAGCAAGTGGGAAGGCATTAAGGCACCACATTTCTGTCACAGGGCTCCCATCAGCCCCACACCTCTCCTTCCAGTGTGGGAGAGTGCAGCAGCCATGTCCTGCTGCTGCCTTCAACCCAGCCCAGCCTTTATTTTAAAAACCATCTCCTACCCCATGACACATGCACACCCTCCAAGTCATCTCTTCTGAGGCATCTCCCAGCTGCACAAAGCTTTGCTCAGAGACAAATCACGCCTCAGAGTTTATTGCTGCTCACAGTTTCAGTTCAGCACACGGTACAGATGGGAAGGCGTCACCAGATGTGGGTCACACTGTCCCCTGTGCTTCGAGGCAGAGCAGATGCAGGGATCTGGCCCTCTGCACTACACTCATCTCGCCCTTGTGTTGTGCAGTTTCCATTGCTCTTCTCCAAAGACCTCTGGACTCTCAGAGGACTTGAGGAAAGGTTAAAAGCTGGGTCAGCCCTGCAGTTGGTTTCCCTTTGCCCGCCAGCTTCCCTGCAGGGCAGAGTCCAGCAGCATCCACAGAACTGGCAGTGTTCTACTCAAGGAAAAGAAAAATCAACTTGCAACAGGCAAGAGCCTTCCCCCATAGCTGCCCTCCTGCAGCAAGAGGTCCTCAGGGCTTCACTGCCCCCACCTCATCTCCTCTGTCCCAAACTGCAGCAATTCTAGATCCATTAGACCAAAATATTACTGCACACTGGGCTTTCCTCCTGCTTTGGCATGCAGAAGTAATACAGGAGATGTGCACTGGCTGAGGACAAGGGTTGCCAGCTGCCAGCTCCAGCAAGGGGCTGGGTTTATCTAACCCTGTTTGCTTCAAACTGCATTGTTCTTCAAGCTGGGAACAGAGAAGAGCCAGGGGATGCCTCCTGCTCATGGGTTTCCAGTGAACCCAGAGGCAACCCCATGGCCCTGTGTGAGGGAAGAGCTCAGAGCTGTGGCAAGGCACAGCTTGGGGGAATGGCATGGGAAGGACAGCGATGCCCACAGGGCATTTCCCAGCATCTCTGAGTACACTGTCATTGGACTTTGATCATATTAAAGGTTTTTTCCAACCTTAATGATTCTAGGAAAATCCTTGAAGCAATAGGGACAGGTGCTCTTCAGAGGAACCACCCAGCTGGGAGGTCACTCCATGTCCTGGGTTGACTATATGATGCTTTTATCCCCAATCGTCTTGTTCTGAAAAGCCCAGGCAGACACTGGGAGAGCTGGACAAGGTCCACACAAGAGCCTCATTGTCAGCTCACTGAGCACAGATGTGCTGGGACAGGTTCTAGTCCTCCCTCTTCCTCCTGAACAAGGACTGTGATCTCAGCTGTTAGAGGGCTCTTGCATCAAATTTATATTAAAAAAAAAAAAAAAATTCAAATATCTCCGCCTACTTGGATGCCCAGAAATCAATGAGCCTTGAATAACCTCGAAGGGGTTAGCAAAGAGAAAACTAACAGCTGGGCCTGAGCCCCAGTTTTCCTGACTCAGGGAGGAGTGCCAGAGGCTGGGATGCACTGGGATGGTAGCAAGAGCTCTGCAGAGCCTCTGAAGGAAGGAAGGGGTATAAATACAAAACTATATATATATATATCTCCAGCAACAGTGAAACAACAGGGCATAAGGCAGGCTAAGCTCTCGGCAGACTCTGCTAAATGGTTTCCAATTAATTAACTGATTACATGATAGAACAGAAGGGGATTCAAGTGAGTGCTGTTGACCTTTAAGAATAATTAATATCATCAGGATAGCAAAACTCATCCAAGAAAAATAATTAGGAAAATTCTAATATTGCCTCCAAAGCCACATTGAAAGGGGTGAGGAAGGTTCTGGTTAATTCAGAGGTACAGTTCCCACGTATTTCCTAGGAAACCCATTTCTCCCTTACACTTGCTTCCCCCCGCAGATCTCCCACACACACGTGTTTTTTCCCTACCCCAGTCAATCCTCCCCCTCCTCTCCAGATCCATTTTCCTGTCACCTCTCCTCCACCCCATCCTCCTTCTGCTCTTCATGTCTTCCCTAAAGACTCTTTGCTCCAATCCCTTGTTGTAACCTTCTCTCTCCAGCCTGGCCCCTGTCCCTGCCACAGACTCATCCCATCCCCTGCTCCTCTTTGGCCAGCCCATAGTTCCATTCTCTGCCTTCCTGAACCTCAGGAAGAAGCCCTGGTCCCTCCACATGACATCAATCCACTTTTTATCTCCAGTCAGCACTGGCACCATTATAGGCTGGCAGAAGGCAAGGACTACATGTCATCCCAAAAAAAGCCCTTCCCTGCTTTTCCTCAGCAGTCAAATCCACCACAGAGGCTGGTCTGGGAAGCAGATGTAAGAGATGCACAGCAGCAGGAGGAAGATGGGAAACTCGTGAATCCCCTTACACCTCAGGAAGCACATGGATGCTCCCACCTCACTATATTCTCCTTGTTTCTCCTTTCCCAGTTTGCTTGGCTGCAGTGTCATGTGTGGGAGAGGGGTTGGAAAGCCATTTAGCCAAGCAGGAACTGTGGTGCTGAGCTTCTCAGGGAAGGTAGCCTGACATACTGAGAGTGAGGTTACATGAGCAGCCAACATTTCTACTGAGAGAAGTGTAAAAAAACCAACCCTGGAACGAAACCCACCTTTGCAGCAAATAAATAAATTTCCTCTGCTGCTTATTATCATTAAAACTTCTGTGGCTTGACACTTCACTAAATTATAGATAAAAGGAAAAATGGTCTTCCTGGGCTCAGAAAAGCAGGCTGCTGCCAGAACCCTGTGTTTACAGCAGCTAATGAAAAGAAAGTCTGCCATTAGCCTGCAGCACTCACCCCACCTCGGCAGGGAAGAGAGCTACCTGCACCCCCAGCACTGGGAGCAGCAGTTGGGCACCACGAGGGAGCAGAGCTGGGGACAGGCAGGGGCCAGCACAGGGAGGTGCACATGGGGGAGCTGAAGGGCCCATGTCATCGGCCAGCAGAGATGGCAGCTGCCACCTCCCATGCTGTGCGGAGCCTCCCGGCTGCAGCAGGAGGTGAGGCTGACATGCTTCAGCTACGTCTCATCAGATGGCAGCAAAAACACTCAGCCTGGGAGACAGACAGCAGTGAGCAGGACCTGCCTCACCCAGGCTGCTGCCTCCCCCCTGTGTCCGTGGGGTGGGCATGGGGAGCAGGGAGACAGCAGGTGCCTGGGACACACCTGAGCATGGGCGCAGGAGCACCTCTGCCCAAAAACCTGTTTGCAGCACCTGAGCACACAGCGAGGAATCGTGCTCTGAGAAGAGACCTGTGTGCAGCCACAGCTGAGCGTGGCATGATGTGCCTTCTGACAGCCCAAGGAATGCTGGGCTGAGGGGAGCAGGGAACTGGTGGTGACTTAATCCAGGCAGAGCCCAGTGAAGCCTGCTTGGTACACTCCACACATATAACCACTCCAAAAACAGAAACATGCCTTGCCTTTGACAGTTAACTCTGTCAAAATAAACAGGAATGTCTACACACAAAAGTTCCATTTTACCCATTCTTCTGAATACATTACATACTTAAAAAGAATTATCTTTTGCTGGTCACTGTGAGGAATATTTTCCAATGAAAAGACTAATCACCACAAAGCACTGAGTGCTTCAGAGTGCAGCAGGCATTCCTTCATTATTCTGAGACAGCAAATTACCCACAATTATCAACACGCACAACTGGATACAGCAAACATTTAGCCAAAGCCCATGGATTGCGGTTGCAGCGAGGCTGGATGGCAGATGTCCTAGAGAACTACTCATGTGAGAAACCCCCAGACAGCAGCGGGGTAGTGGTGCTGCAAAACAAATCCATTCAGGCTGCAGAGCACAGTCAGTGCCAGGAATCACTGCAGCTCAGAAAGTTAGTATTCACAGAATCTTAGGGAGGTTGGGTTGGAAGAGATCTTGCAGATCACATCGTTCCAAACCCCCCACCATGTGCAGGACACCTTTCACCAGGTCAGGCTGCTCAGAGACCCATCCAGCCTGGCCCTGAACACTTCCAGGGATATTGCAGGTATTGCAGCTGTCAAAGAGGCAGCTGGGCTGGCTGGCTGCACAGCAGGAGAGATGGAGGAAAAAACACACTGCTGGCAGTGAAACCAACCTGGGCATCCCACAGGCAAGCTCCCACCCCGTGCCTTGAGCCAGCTTGCAGCTGCAGCCAGGAGAGCACAGGCTGGCGCTGGAAGGTGAAGGAGTTTGTTCCAAGAGAAGGGCAGAAAAGGCAGGGAGCAAACCGTAGGGAGGGCAGGGAAGCCGGGAGGCTTCAGTCCAGGCAGGGAGCTGGGTCAGAGGCCAGGCGGGAGTGGAGACGAGCGCAGGAGGGACGGGAGGAGCCGCCGGCCCTGTCCGTGGTGCTGAAGCGCGGCCCCGCGGGGCGCAGGGCACCGGGCGCGGCCCCAGCCCGGGCACCAGCACAGCTCCCCGGGGAGCAGCCTCGGGAATGCCCAAGCATGGCTTCAGGCATGCTGGAGGACAACAGGCATGAAACACGGCCACCCATAGCTCCCCGGGGAGACACACCTCTGGCAGCCCTCTAAACACCCCCGAGTCTCTTGCATCCCACGGAATTCACCACTCATCTCTCCCCAAATACAAATAAGGGGAGGAGTTGGTGGGAAACTCCACCCTTTGACCAGTATTCTAATAAAATTTTATAATTCCAATAAAACTCACGACTGCCTAACTTATGACATTTAAATTCCTGCCTTGTCACACACCATCATGAATTAATGTCCCATCATTCATGCCCTGTCATATCTTATTGCTCAAATACCATATGATTTTAATGTTTCTATTTTTCTGCCCTGGTGCTTATTGCCAGTATATCAAAAAGGGAAAGCCAGCCCTGTAACCATACTGTTTGTAAACCAGGATCATGGAAAGACAAATCCCAGGACAGATAACTTCTGTGGTCACTAAACTTCCACTCATCCTGAAATGACTGTTCATTCCTCCAGCAGCTTTCAAGCAGGTTTCCATGTCCTGAGGTATCCCCTTTCCCAGGGAGGGTTCCTCTTCCCTCTGCAGACCCTCTCACACTGGCACAGGCAGGTAAGAAATGCTTTGCATCACAGGGTTTGGGGAGGATGCAAGAGGGACAGTCAGAGGCTCTTTCTGGAGCCCCTCCATGCTGCAGTGATCTCAGAAGCCTCAAAACAAGATCCATTCCTTGTCATGTCCAAATCTCCAGAAATCAGCTCAGTCTGTGCTACTGGTGGTCTCAGATGTGGTGAGGTTTAACCAAGGTACAACTACGCCCCATTTTCAGGATCACATCCAAGAGAAATGTTGTGCCTCTCTTTGAGGGGAAGCTCACCACAAGACATACATCAGGTCATTGTTGCACAGCAGAGACTTGGTCAGAGGCTGACTCCCCCAAACCCACCAACTCATCTGAAGTTCATATTTTACTCCAATTTTGTAAAAAAGAAAGAAAAAAAAAAGGCAAACAAAAAAAAACCTTAACCAAAAAAAGTACAAAAAACACCCAAAGAACAAACCTCACATCATTGTAGGAGAGCTTCATTTTAAACATTCCCAGCATTGTCTGCAGAGTTTTTAAAGACTGGATGGGAAAAAAACAGGACCTTTTCAAAAACCATTTCACATGTCAGTCAAAAGACAATTGATCAAATTTCAGAAGGGGAAATAACTCTCACAATGTAACTGGAAAGATCATCTCAACATTTCAAAGGAAGGAAGGCGAGACAAACCCAGAGTAAAATCCTGAGAGCCCAGGTTCCAGAGTCATAGACCTTACATAAGAATCCAAGTGTGCAAAACTTATTTGTGACAGAGTTATTGTAAGTGATCTTACATTGCAACAGCATCCCACAACTCAAGGCCAGGTTTCATTAGAAATCATACAAGGTGTTATGCCTCAAATAGATCAATAAAAGCAGAGAAAATAAATGTTATTCCAGGTTTTAAGGTGGGGAACTGAAGCAGGACAAATCTTGGCACAAAACATGAAGTGCTTGAGTTGGAAACGCTCTCTCAGATCCCACTAGAGTACATCAGTCACAAACTCACTGCTCCCCCTTCTATCTCAGTACAATAAACCCTCTCCACAGCCAAGCAAGGCAGCCTGCAGCCAGGAGTTAGTTACCCAGCCCTCTCAATGCAGGTCAAATGATTTCAACCCAGCCTGAAGGGAAGCCACAGTCCTGCAGGGAACTGGTCTCTCCTCTGGCCTTGTGCACAATGGCTGGTAAAACGCAGGACCTACCTCTGCCACTGCAGCAAAAGGAGAAGCTGCAGTTAGCTGCTTATCAGTCACCTGAGGCAGGAAACTGGGAATAAACACACCATCAAACCCCTGCTGCCAATTAGCATATCAGCAAGGACCTGCTCTACACTGGCATCCAGGGGACAAAGCAGATGGGGAGAAAACAGGGAAGTTTATGGAAGCAGAAGAGATGTTACAGCTGTTTATTTTAGTGGCTGTGCTGTAGGCATGCCCAGAATTTTATAGGGCTGGAGACATATGGGGAAAATGCCTCCCTAAGTTAATCGCAGCACAGTGATTTGGTCTTGGAAGGGGCTGGAGCAGGAACATCCTTAGAGTACAAATGGGAATCAAAAGGTAGCCAAGCTGCTGCCTGCTTAGGGATAGTAAAGGAATATTCACCTAATAGAACTTAAAGGCTGTTTAAATCTTTCTCATATCATCTTATTTTGCCTATATTCATGGAGAAATTTAAGTCCTATTTAGGAAATGCAAAACAAAACCTATTAAACTATCAAGAAGGTGGTTTAGGTAAATGCATTTTCTCCACCTTCTCAATGGACTAAGAGCTCACCCAGTGTCATACACTGTGCCCAGCTGGTACACAAGGCCTCATGAGGCTGCATTGATTCAGGAGCAAGGATGGGAAATCCAGGCCAATTAAAGCACAATACTTTGTGTTAGGAGGAGACTACCAGGATGGGTATGATAGCAGTGCAGTGGAAGGACAAAGCAGGAAGAAACCATCGAGAAGGAGGCAGAAGGCTAACAGAACAGCCAGAATCAAGTGGAGGTTTGCAGGCAGGCACAGGGCCTGAAGCTGGTTGTGGAATGGAGCAAGACAGAGAGAGTTTAACCCTGATTCATATCTAAGAATGGCTCTTTCAGAGCAAGACAACAGATTATTAACACTGAGCAGGGGAAAGTGACCCTCAAGGCATGACCAAGAGGAAACAGTGTTCCACTTGGAATAATTCAGCATCTGATTATTTGTTTATTTCTTTATTTAGTGTAAGATCTCAGTCAAGCTTCCAAACACACAGAGCAAAGAAAGTGAAGCTTGCCAGCCTTGCAGAGGGCTGTCTGCAGCCCTCTGAAAGCACACAGGCCTCAGTTTTTGGAGTGCTACGAGTCCTGTCCTGACACAGCACTGAAGAGGGCAGAGGGTAACTCACCAATTCATACTACCTCAGCCCCCTAAATTTTCAGGGGATGCAGCCTTGTGTTTTTCCTATCTAAACCTAAACCTGTAACAAAACCCTGGGAATGCACATGCCAGAGCTACAAACTACATTCAGTGCCAAGGTACCAGTTCATCTGACACTACACAACTGCCTTGAACCAAACCAGAACACTGCAGCCAACCCCATCCTCAGAAAACACCACAACCTACAAAAGACATTCTGGGAAACTCCAGATTAATCACAGCTCAAATTTGCCCATGAAAAGAAGCCCATGGATCACCCAGCTCAGTTTTTCAACAGACTTGCCCCTGCAGCATTCCTGCCAGCACCTTGCAGTTATTCCCCAGTCTTCATTTTGGGGAGAAAGAGACCAACATGCTCACACAGATAAAAACACCTAGGAAGCTGTCATCTGACCACACCATACTCAAAAAAACAATTACACACAGCATGAGCCGGCCCAGGGTCACAATCTTTAAGACCTTTGGGTGAAGACTGGAAGGGAAAGCTTGATCTTCAACCCTGTCCTCACCCTGGCAGGCAGCACTGAGAGAGTGCTCTTTGATAGAAGCTCTGTCTGGGCTGGCCCACAAACTAATTTGGAGCACGTATAAACCTCTAAAAGACAGTTTAAGAAGAGTCTCTGATGCAGACAGAAATGGTAATTATTAATTTTCTAAATAGAAATCTGACTACTTAAGCCTTATTTAAAAGCATGCCTGTCTCTGTAATTACACAGCCTTAATTTGTTTTCTTTACTACACAATAAATAAGGTGTGCACAATTACCTCTGCAAATACAAGGCAATGCCTCCTGACTGGCTGGTTGAGGACACAGCCGCCCAGGAAAACATTCCGAGGAAATCACAGCCTCTTAAGGACCTGCTCCCAGGAAAGGGTGACTCAGGCACTGCAAATACCGACTTGTCTGGCTATAGGCACAGGCTGCTGGGGCCCTGCTGTCCTGCATTTACAGCTCTACTGTCCCACAGCCAGTGCAAGTCCTGTCCTCGCCTGTGCTCCAGTTCCTGGAGCACTGTGAAGCTCAGTTCTGCTGTGGACTTCCCAGTGTCTAATGAGGAACATGTTAATGCTGAATTATTCCCCACAAGGCACTACAACAACTTCTCTTTACTCTGCCTGGTTTCATGACATGTGTAGAAGTTGATAACCTCCTGACTCATAACCTTCTAGCAAGTTCAAATAAATTGGCCAAAGGTTTCCAGTGTCATTAGGAGGACAGAGAGAGTGAGAGCATGCAAGGCTCTTTCCTCACTAAGCTGTGCTAAACACAGCAGCACAGTAAATATGTATTCAGACAGTTTATATTTCTCAAATTTAGGAACCATACCATCCTAGAGTTTTCTTGTACAGCCTCAAGCCAAAGACTGAGGTTTTCTGTCAACACAAACATTTCCTCTGCTCAGCTGCATCACCTGCTAACACTAACACCCAGAAACCTTGTCTACAAAGGCTCAGCCTTCCACAGCCTAGACCTGTTGGTCCTCACATCCAGCATATGAGATTGTCCAGGACCATCCCTGTAATAGCCAAAGGGCTGTCAAACATGCACAGAAATTGGACCAGGAACCTACCAATGCAACTTCCCCCAGTGAGATGATCTCCAGTAAGGGTACACAACACTGGAATATATTCAGCTTAGATCAGACACACAACCACCCCTATTCAGCACTCAGACAGTGTTTGTTTTAGAAGGCTTGAACTGTCTCAGCCCAACCACCAGCAGAACAGGTAGATCCATGCTGCAAAACTCACTGTTATATTTTAGATTGTCTCTGTAGCAGTGATAGACTTCACATCACCAATGATCAGACTGGCCATGGAGCCCTAATTGTCCTCATTCAAGGAGAAGGAAGAGGAAATTCTATTTCCTCCAGAAAGAGAGCTATTTCTAGATTCACACCTCTGGCTCACAGTCACCCACTGCTCCTCCACTGATTACATCAGCCTCAAGCCCCTTGCACTTCATACAGCTAATTTCAAACCTTAAAAGGACAGGCATGACCCTGCCAGGCTGCACATTGGAGCACTCTGAGGTCTACCACTTGAGCAGCTGAAAATCCCCTTCATGGGTTTCCCACCTTTCCTTCCTGCCTCTTCCTGTCAGGCTGCACTTTGGAGCACTCTGAGATCTACCACTTGAGCAGCTGAATGCTGAAAATCCCCTTCATGGGTTTCCCACCTTTCCTTCCTGACTCCGTGGTGGGAAAGGGGGAAAAACCAAGCCAAGTTTCACCCAAACCCTCACAGACCTGCGCTCCTGCAATTAGAGCTGGGATAAGTGATCTGCTTGTGATTGCACAGCTGGGGTCTGAAGACAAGCGCGTGCACAGAGGAAGGGCCAGAAATAGATGTTACTGGGAGAAGGCAGAGCTATCTGGCCCATCTGAGAGGAGGAAACCTTGATGAAAGGCACTGGGAAAAAACTCAGTTCAGCAGGAAGTTTCAATTTAACCCAGGATGGGAAGGGAAGCGTGTGGGGTGGAAACCAGCTTTTGAGGCCTCAGAATTTATACGTGAGTTTCAAGTGAAAAAAACTGCTCAGACCCAGCTTACAACACCCTGCAAAGGTCCAGCCTAGGGCCCCCACCACCCTGTGCCAACCATCCCTGCCAGTAAAGCCACTCTGCCATTTATTAGACACATTTGTCACCTTATTGACTCCGCTCCACCAGCAACCATCCAAACAGCCACCAAAGGAGAAAGAAAAACAAAGTGGCAGCAAAAATGTGTAGCAGTAACTCAACAAGCCCTAAGCACCATCCCACGGTCCCAGCCCTGCACTTAACCCCACCACGAGAGGATGGGGACAGTATCCTTCACTGCCACCCACTCCTGTACCTGGCTAAGGCAGCCCAAGACTTGCAGCAGAGTGACATTTCCATTAATCCTTTTATCCCTGGTTCCTATGTGCAGAGGCTGCAGGAAATGTCAGGCCTTTGAGCTGAGCTCCCAGGGAGGCAGAGCAGCCAAGGAGGCACCTTGATGTTCTGGCAGGGTGCTGAGGCCATGGATGGGATCCCAGGTGGCACCAGGCACCTGCCAGGCTGTGCAGAGCCTCACCAGCCACCCTGGCTGCAAGGGAGCATCAAAGGCATCGTGGTCTGAGAGCCTTTGGGAAGCCACCAGCCCTGCAAGCACAGGTCTCCATCCTCAGCTGTCCAACATCCCTCACAGGGAACATCCACACTGCCAAGCCCCAGGAACAGCATCAAAACCCACTGGCAAACACCAAGCAAATAATATACTTACTTGCCTGGAGCTCCAAAAGGCAAGGAAAGAAAGATGTTAAGAACATGATCAATCTTACAGGGCCCAAGCAGTAAACAAACACATATTTCATCACCACGTACCAATCCTAACTCTTGACAGAAGATGGATGTGGGGTTTTTTCCACTCACAAAAGTAATTCCAAAAGACAAAAACAAACACTTTGGGGAAAAGCAGCAACAATTGCCTCTGTACACATTAATGGCACATTCAGCCTCAAAGCTAGCATACATGGCCTTCTAAACTCCTACGACATCCAAACTAATTTCATCAGGAATCAAATGTTATTCATTTTATCTGCTAGATACATAAACAGCAACTGCACAATTGACAAACAACCGTCAAAAAAAAAATATAAAAATCAATTGAGAGTGGTTCAGAGAGAACTGCTTCCCAGGAACAAACAACTACAGAAAACACAAAACAAATGCTACAAATCAAAATAACAAAGAGCAGAAATCAGGAATATCCCAGTGGTCAGCATTAACGAGGGTTTCTTATGAAAATATGCAATTCTTTAAGCTCAAAAAGGCTCAGTTCATGTTCACAATGCCCTCAACTATTCATGTCCTTTGGTACTGCAGATCTTCTATTTAGCAAGTACTTTACTGTCACTTAGCAACTGTAAATGGTTTTCCAAAAAGGAAGCTTTTGGGGTTTTTCAGTTCACATCATCTCTGAGCAGACATCAAAAGACAAATGCTCTGCAGGTCGCATCCATCTCCTTGCCCCAGGAAGGAGTCTGTATCGATGGCCCAATGCACCCACACACTTCAAATGAATGCACTTTTTCACTGAAGAAGCCACTAGCACTGCTTTCCAAAAAGCAGGGATAAACACTCCCATTCAGCCCATCAGATGGTGCCCCAGGCCAGGGCCTCTCACCAAACCCTTTTCACCTTTCATATCTACAGTGGAGCAGAGAGGGCTTTGATCTTGGGCACAGCCACTTGGTCAAAATATTTCAAGCCCACGGAGCACCTTGCACAGTGGCCTGAAATTCAGGCTTTGCTTTATCACCTTGGGAAAAATAAATACACATCTAGAAAAGAAACTAGTGCACTTGGCCTCAAGGATGTGGAAGTTCCCCATGACACCACTGTCTAGCTAACAATGCCCTGGCAGCTGGACACTTGTGTGATGTCCCAGGATAACAGGGCTTCAGCCTCTCCTGCACAAAACATCCCTATCCCAGACCCAGTTTAAGAAGTCAATAATTAGCAGCAGAGCTGGCAGCTCCACACCCCAGGATTTGTGTCAGAAAAGCAGCCTTTGGTTAAAAAGTAATGAGCAGGGCAGGCTCTGGCTGTGTGCTGGGGCAGGCGGGTGGCCGCCCCCAGACTCGGCAGAAAGGGAAACGCGCAGCAGCCACCGGGCTGTGACGAGGCAGCGCTCATCAGAGCTGCCATCAAAGCCAGAGCAGTCATTAGGAACCCAAACCCCCTCAGCTTCCCAGCAGGAGCTCTCCCCATCCTGCACCACAGCCCATTCCACTCCCCTGTGCAGTTTGCTTTCCATTTCCTGCCCTTTGCCACCTCTGCCTCTCTTTCCCCGTCAGCATTCCCCTTCCCTCCCCATTGCTGTCCCCCACAGGGACTTTGGGGATCTGCCATGGGAACCACATTTCCACAGGGAGAAGAGGCAAAAGGGGTCAGAAGCTGATGGCACTTACATATAGTGCAGGTGAGGGTTCTTGGCAAAGGCTCTTGGCTGGATGTTTCGTAGACCTGAGTTCCTGATTGTCCTGTGGAGAGATGCAGAAGGGCAGCAATGGAGTCAAGGCAGACAATTGCTCTAAAGCCCAGCTCAGCACACCAAGTGTGCTGGGAGCCTGCAACTCCACCCACACCACTCCCAGGAGGAACATTTGTCCCAGACAGCCTCGAGGAGCTACGAGCAAAGAGGAATTCTGGATTTTCATCTCCAACTGATGTGGTGACACGGCACAGGCTCAGTGCAGAGCGGCTGCTGGATGAGACTCTGCTCCTAACATCCACCAAGGCTTGCTGAGGTTGCACAGGACATCTTCTGCTCTCCCTCCATCTCCACAAGTAGCACTGCACAGCAAACCTAACCACAGCAAAGCCATCTCCCATCTTCATACACCAGAGGAAACCCCACTGCTTGCAGCTCTGATAAGGAAGGGTATTTTCCATAGGGAATTCGGGATCTTAAAGGGGGAAGAATCCTTTTCACAGCCTACTTTGGAAAAGCTCTATCAGTACTATGACCAGGATTTGTCAATACTCGCAAACACATGGTGTGACTATTGAGGATGGTCCTGTGCAGGGCCAGGAGTTGAACTTGATGACCTTTGTAGATCCCTTCCAGCACAGTATGTTCTGTAATTCTGTAAATATCTGCTGTCTCTGCTGCTTTGTTACGTGAGGAGAGAACAACAGCCAGCCTGCTTACAAGGGTTTTGTGTGTTAAATTACAGCTTGCTGGAATTTGGTTACTGAGTGCTCAGCCCTATACAGCTCCTCCAGCCCACATGGGAGCTGTACTTAATGTAAAGCTCCCAGTGAAACACATTATTAGAGTCTCTGATTAGCCCTGAGCAACACTCTGCATCTCAGACATGCAGCATCCAGGGTGCTCACAGACCCAGAGGATGTAGGAGGGGGAATTGAGAGACTGGGTGGCATCATTGCTTGGCCAGGCTTTCCAAGCATATGCAAAGTCCCTTCAACCCCATGGACCTCAGCTTCCCCTCCATGACGCACAAAGCTGACCTGTCTCCATGCTCGGAGAGCTGTGCAGGGAGATGCAATTCCCTTATTGCACAGCACCACCATGATGGCAACTGCACTAAATGAGGACCAACAGCCCAGCAATGAAGGATTGGTGGAGACAGCTGGAATTTCACATTGTGGGGCTGGAATGAGTCAGAGCAACACACAAGCCCAGAACCAGAACAGCAGGGGAGAGGAGAGGTCAGGGCTGATGTGTGTTGACAGAGCTGTCAGGAGCTAGCAATCCTCCTCCTCACAGACCCAGCCAAGACCAAAAAGCATTTCATCTCCGTTTTGCAGTCTCCCATAGCAAAACACGGTAGATCCAGCAGCTTAAACTGGCAGCATGGAGGCTGCAGAGGGAAGGAAGCCATGGCTCTGCTGGAAGGAAGGGGCTGCCCCGGCCCATTCCCCTCCCCAATGCACAGGACATACTCACAGCCTCTGGAGTCCCGTGTACAGCTCCATGTCAACGGCGTTCAGTGTCTGCAAGTTCTTCCAGTTCTCTATGTGTCTGTGGAGAAGAAGGAAAGGCTCAGCTGTGGCACAACCAGATGGTTGCTGAGCCCATGCCAGAGACAGCACACAGAGGGAGGGTGTCATACCCTACCACCCAGCCCCATTCTGTTTCCCCAGCCTTTTGGAAAAGTCAAATAACATGGGTTTACCCACAGTTTCAAGCACAGAACATGCAACCAAGCCATGGAATATCATCGCCCCTCTCTGCACACATCAGTGAACAAAGGCACAATTCAAATGGGTCGTGCAAAAAGAGTGAAAGCAAATAAAACCTCTCAACAAAAACTTAGGGCCTAAATGAAAAAAAAGTCATATATTTATCCAGGCTCCAACTGGGGTGGATAAACAGGGTCCTAGTCTTTGCTGGCTGGAAGCACTGCCGGCAGGAGAGCACCAAGCCCAGTTTGGAAACAGTGCCTTTATTACAAATTCCTCAGTCGCCTGGGGCAGTCTGGCAGGTATGTTATAGAGAACAAAAACAGAAATAGATCTGTCACCTCAGGATCGTTTTCAGTAAATATTAGAGACGGGGGAAAGTGACAGATCAGCAGCCCCAGAGAACAGGGTCCCCTGTTATCAGCAGCACAGGAGTAATGCTGGCAGCAGTGTGGCTGCCTGGCTGCGGCCACTGGCCTATCCTAAGTGGCTGCAATGCTGTGTGGTGTGAAAGGAGTTCAATCCTCATCTCCCAGGCAGTTTTCAACCAGTTCTGGCTTTCTCCCAGGTTAAACTCAGACACCCTCCCACCAGAAACACAAACATTTTCAAGAAGGTCTTTTCTGAGAAGCAGGTGGAGGTAGTCCTCTCTAAAAGCCAACTGAGAGAGGGAAAACATCTGGCAGGTCCCATCGGACAATATGTGAAAGAAGCCCAACTTTGAAGTCTCTGAACATGTGCACCCAAGCTCACATCTGCCTTGATGCAATAGTTGGCTTTGGACTTGACCCTGGAGAAGGAAAACATCTCCAAGTGATGAAGGATTGGAGTGAAGAGAAAACACTGAGAACTGTGCTGTGATTTTAGGCAAGAAGGTTGCAGGACCCCACATGGTGAGCAAGCAGAAGAGGGATCTTAGACCACTTACAGAGCAGTCACAGGGGCCACAGATTCCTCCTCCAGCATTTGCTATGCCTTGTGCTTGCACAAGAACAGGTGAATTATCACGAGGGAAATACATGGACCTACTTGAGCCACTCCCCAAATAACATCCATCTCAAAAAAAGTAAAACACAAAGCCTGGATTAAATCTCCTTATATTTCTCTGCTCTCACCATGCAGATCCAAGAAAGGAGAGACCCACAAGAGTCATCTCTGCTTTCCATGTGTTCCATAATTTGTCTGCATGCCCAGAGGGGTTATGCTAAGGACACAGCACAAGCTCCCACATGCTGCTGCACGACAGGATAAGTCACAGTTCATCCCCAATGCCCTGCTCATCAGCTCAGATCGCCTGTGTCCCAGACAGAATGAGAATCAGGACATTATTACAGCCACTTCGTGTTCCCTGCCATTGTCTACGGCCCCTGAGAACATTTCCAGAACAAAACACAGACTGGGAGGAGTCAGTCAGGAGATCCAAGAGCTCAGTGAAACTCTGGAGTCAAGGCAGGGCTGCCAGCTCAGGCCCTGGGCCGTGAGATTGCAGGACTGAGCAAGGCCAGAAGCAAAGGCTGAAAATATTTCCTATCTGCAACCCCTCCATAGCAAAGTGAGTGTTCTCGAAGAGAAAGGACATGGGAAGGAGGAATGGGATGATCTTGGTTTACCACCAGGGCAAGCTGCAGCTACAGCATCCACGCAATGACCTTCAGGGAGGGATGGAACAGCCCCGAGCCAGGAGTTATGGAGCAACCACAGCTGGGAAGGAGGCGGCGGCCAGATTGGCTCTTGTTTTATTGATTGTGTTTGCTAAAAAAAGTCAAGGTTATTTTTGACCTGACACTCAAAGCCATGTGGGCAGCATTCTAGAGGAGACAGAAAAAGACCTGAGCTCGTTCCCAGTGACATGCCCAGGCGTGAATTTCCTGTGACTCAGCAGTGGTGCATGGGGGTCCTGGGGCCTCCCCATGGCATCCCCCACTCCCCCCCAGTGACATAACACTAGGCTGTAAACACAGCTCCGCAACCTGTATTGTATTCCAGCCTCCCAAACAAAGCCCAAGAGCTTCCTGAGCCAGATATACTTTAGTTCATTATTTAACATAGACATACCACACCCATAGAGAGACAAGAAACACAGCAGTGGAAAAACACATGCACACACATATAGGATAACCCCCCAAACCAGCAGCTGCTTTATGTAGAGTGCAATGCAGGGAAATAACAATTAGGTGCACAGGTCAGCAAGGGTCTTTGAGTCCTTTAAATTACACAAACACCACCCTTCTCAGGGAATTGCAGAAATGGCTTTTCCCCTTTTCTCTCTGATTTTTCAACTTAGCATGAGTTGTACCCTTGCTTCTAGAAGTGACAAATCAGTCTTGGTTTTCAGGCACCTCAAAGATAAACCAGCAAAAATATTTTCTTTGGTTTCCTATTGCTATAGAGAGAATAGTGTAACTTTGCACTGGATGGGTTCACCTGAACCCACTTAAAAAACAAAACAGAAATGCATCTTATTCTGAAAGCTCAAGGAGTCAAGCTGTGATTGCAAAATTGGCAGTGGTTGCACAGAAAAGCAAACCAACCAAGCAGAGAAACTCCACCCCTCAAACTTCAGTCCCTTTCATGTCCTTCAGTACCTCAACTAGCTCCCCCTCTTTTCCTTCCAGGGTTTTGCTTGCCCTAGAAATCTTGTATCCTCCCACTTGCTGCCAAAGACTGAGACCTTCCCTCCTCCTCTGCCTCGGTTCATTAACCCGGCAGGAACATGGGTGCCTGGTTCACACCAAAAACAGCTGTGACAGCTCCCAGCCCTGCCCTGGTCTCCTCAGGCAGGCGTTGAGGTATGAATTACAGTCAGTGGACCACAGTTTACTCCTCCCTGCACATCTCTAAGTACATATTCCTGTGGCATTCCTCAGTTATTACTAAGGCAAACTGCTCTTCTGCAAGACCCAATAGCTTGAAGAGCATTACCATACTTCACAAGTCCTGAGGAGCTCACCACGTGCAGGCCCACCTAGACTCACATCCAACTCCTAATCGAGACCATATGAGGTGCATCACTAACACAGATGATGTTGCTGACTGATTTTCTGGGTGGAGAATGGAGGGTAGGGCATGTTTGTTTAAACACTCACTTCCTTCTCATACTTCTTGTATGTTAGAAGGGTCCTGCTGGTCCAAGTCCCCTTGCTTGCACTGCAGAGCTGAATTACACCATACCTTCTAAAGACCAAGTAAATTCCACCTTGGAAGTAACAAGGGCTTTGCCATCCCAACTCAGACTGAAATGCTGCACCTCTCATTCCTTACCCAAATATACTCACTTGCATTTTACATCCATTTTCTCTTGTGTCAAAACTGCCTTTGCTTAAGCACCTCTTTTTCTTTCCTGGCACTTCTTCCTCCCCGCTTTACAAGCAGGAGCCAGGCCCACCCAGCTATCATTTACAAGCTACATGATGCCAGGTCTTCTAAGGCAGCACATCTGTACCTGTGAAGTGCAAGGCAAATTGTCTCAAGTGCCCTTAGAGACACTAACTCACGTCCCAGAAGTGATGCAGATATATTGCTCAGGCAGAGTCCTGGCAGCGAGCTTATTTTGTTTCTGATTTCAGACCCAGCACAACTAATGCTCATACTTGGTGATCAGTGCAAGAGGAACCACTGTGACAGACACATAGAAATGGCTGTTTGCTTTATCAGCCTCTTTAAGTCCCTTTTCCTTGAGCAAGAGTGACCAGAAACACAGAGCAGTCTCCAGGAGATCTCACTTGTGCAACAGCATGAACAGCTCCCCAGTTACATGGAAAAAACCATGATTTGCAGCCTGAGATCACAGTGACCCTTATCACAGCCCCATCAGCCAGGAGGCTTGTGTTTACCCCATTATTAGGCATTGCACCCAGCATTTCTGTCCAGCAGGTCATTTCCAACAGACATTAATTCCTAGCCTTGTTACACCCACATTTATATCCACCCCACTTGGCATTGCAGTGTCTCTTGGGTTTGTTACTGCAGCTCTTCCTCTGGGCCACCCTCAGGTGACTTTGTGTCCCCACAGCTCCAGCAGCAAAGCCCATGAGCACATTCCTGCCTCCTGTGCCAGCATCCTCAATAAAAGCATGAGCCAACATAACCTCCAAGCAGCCTCAGCACTTCTCATCTTTCAACACCTCCCACGAAGACTTCACCTAGCACACCTGGGCCAGACAGCATCTTCTCCAGAAAAATAAACCACTTGTGATGCAGTGCAGCATCATATCAGCCTCTCATCACAAAGTCATCTCTTTGCTGAGGAAATCAGCTGCCTTTCCAAAGGAATGCATAGGCTTAGCCTGACAAAAACTAACCTTGGGACACCAACCCTGCGTCACATCTCATGTACCCACAGACATGCTTTAGAAGGTGTTGAAAGCCTTGTAGACCACTGCAGCCAGACCAGTGGTCAGTCCCCAGCTCTGTGCTGTGTCCCAGTTAACAGCAAACCCGTGAAGCATGAAACCCTCTTTGTCAGCTCAGCAGCTTGCAAGCATCTCATCCCTCTCACAGATCCCCTGTGGAGCCAGCAAGGCAGCCAGGTGTCTTTGGCTCAGCATCACAGAGACAGAGATCAGTGACCTTGCTGACCCTAAAGTCACCAACTCACAGGGTTTAGGTACCAGCAGGTCTTGAAAGTTCCAGGACCTTGCCCTGCTTGCTGGAAGGGGGCTGGTAGCCAACAGACCTGTGGGAACAGCAATTCCTTTCATTCCCAGAAGGAGTGCCTGTGTCTGACAAAAAGATGACAGGCTGGTGTCATCTTCTTGAGGCTGCACAGCTCCACATGCTCCCCTTCCAGCCCAGGGCCAAAGCAGCAAGGGAGACTGGAATATCCACTGGATTCAAACACAGCCAGGCTCATTTCACCCCACATGCACCAGGCAGAGGTGAAGAAACAGCCTCATGCCAACTTACCAAGCAATTAACTTGAGGCCCCTTAATCTGTCTGGCCTTCCTTCACCCTCCTCAAGCAACATTTGTCTAATCTCTCTCAGCTTTTCAAGCATTGTTGTCAAGTGCTAAAAAAGGCACCTGACAAGCACCGAGCATTACACAGCACGTGTACACATGTTCCCCAAATCTGTGTCTATCCCAGACTGGATATCCCACAAGGATGCCATCAGCTCCAATCAGCTCCCATGCAGGTGACATGTCCCTGCTGTGCAAGTGCCACCACTCACGTTTGGATGCTGGGCAGTGAATAAGCTGTGTGCCAGCAATTAGGCAGCACCCCAACACACACACAATTATATATATATATATATATATGTATGTATAGGGAAGGCAAGCAGAGCATTTGCCTCCTCTCTCTTGAAGTGCAACAGGAAAATTGATTCGTCACCCAGGCATATTAAACCTTGCAATCCAGACAGACACATTAGCTTTCAATTACCTGATATGTTTAGCATTATAAACAAACCTCCTGGCATGCCAGCTCCAGACCATGCAAATGTGAATTTGATTGCAGCAGGAATAAAGGAAAGACCTGTCTGAACCCTTGACCAGTAAGAGCTGCCTCCTCCAAGCAGAGGTGCTGCAGATGTTGATGGGAAGCCCTGAAAGTTGGCACAGGTCCCACACAAACCCAGGGCTAAGCACAGCCATTGTGCCTACTGCCAGCTCCTTTTATTCATCCCTCACACCCTACTTGGGGCTGAGGAAGCCATAAAGAAATGAAGCATCTTTCATAATATTATAAGGCACTTATCACATAATTTAATAACTAGAGGCACAAAGGACTTTATTTCCTGAATATGAAATTTATAAAAGTGAATTGGAAACAGAAACTTAAAGGCAATTACAGCTGAATAAAGACTTACAACGACAACATTTCCCCCATTTAAAGCACAGTCTCCCCTTCCCAAAAAGCCACACAGAATCGTCACCCAGTGGTGGCTCTTTAAGGATAATTTGAGGTCAGTGGGAAAAGGAGGGGTAGAGAAAGCAAATGCAACTTTGTAGAAACAATTATGAGCATAACTCCACAGTGTAATTGTGATTCGTCAGGGTAAGGATCATAAACCACCACTGTGACACAGCTCCCTGTGCGCTGCTCTGCTGCTCCTGCCAAGGTCGTGCCAGGGTACGTGGGGGCTGCAGAGTGTGACAGGGGTGCACTCAGCCCCCATCCCATGGGCCCAGCCACATCCAACCCAGCCATCCAAACCAGACCCTTCCAGAAGGGCTGAGCAAAGGAAGTTCCCAATCCCCAGCTGAGGAAGGTGTGGGAACAATTCAGCTCCTCACAAGGCACTGCACAGTGGCATCTCAAAAATCTTCCTGGAGAAACCTGACTGCTGGACACAAGCAAGTGACAGGCCACAAAGAGGACTCCCCCACAGAACACTTCTCACATGAGTCCAGACAAATTTCATGTTCACCCCAACAGCATATACCTGGCCCCACGCTGGCCAGGAGCATCCACAGGGTGCAGAGGACCTGCTACAGCTGCACTGTCTAAAAAGATCACCATATAGAGACACCCTAGAATGGCAGATCCCCTGAGAAGCAGCTTTAAGCTATGCTGAACAGGTTTGGGTTCTTTTCCCAAGCTCTGCATTTATTCCACCCTGTATGGCACCCATAGAGACACACAGGAGCTGGACATAAAAAGCAGCAGTGCCAGTGCCACCAGAACCTCATGCTTTGCTTTTGTCCCAGAGACAGGAGATCCTCTCAGGGCTCACTGTGCCCTGTGTTAGTTCATGCACCAGTTTCCTTCTGTGATCTCCTCAAGCCTCTGCTTCCCCCACCAGCTCTGGATGATGAGTTACAGAGCAGGGAGCATTCCTTTCAGGGACAGTGTGTCAGTGTTAGCAGAGGACAGCAGCCTGCCTGGACACAGCATGGACAGATGGCTGCAGCACACAGGAGGCAGTATGTTCCTGTTACCACACACTGCATCCAGAGATCTTTAGTGTAGCGAGTTATTCCCAGGCACATACTTTCAGAAAGGAGGAAATAGGTGTAAAGTAGGATTGCAGAGCTGAAGAAGTGCTGTGGGCAGCAGTACAGCTGCCATCACCACAAATACTTGCCCCAATATTCCATCACTATTACTCATCTAGTCCTGGGAGGGAGCTGCCTTGGGGTCCCAAGCAAGGACTGAGGTGTTCAAAGTCATTTAAGTGCTGAAGAAACCTCATTTATCAGAGACAAGCAGCAGTGCAAAAGCCTCAGGAGGAAACTGCTGAGGGCTGCAGCTTCTCCTGCACAGGGAGCAGGGTTGAGGGGACAGCACCCCAAAAACACCTCTGTGTAAAGGCTGCGCTCCTGATCCAGCACCAGCTCCCTGCCCACCACCTTGGCACCTCCCAGCTCCTGCAGGCTCTCTTCCTAACTCTTTCTTATTTATTCCCACAACTATCTGACCCTTGCACAGTCCCAAACACCATCTAGAGTGAGAAGGCGTGAAATGGGATGAGCAGTTTTGTCCTGCAGACATGAATATAAATACACAAACACAGACACCTTGGGTGAATCATCACTAAAAGTGGGAGTTCACTCCCCACACGCAGCATCAGCCAAAGCTCACTCCCCTTTTTCTCCGAGTGCCAAAACCAATTATATTTCCCCAAAAGGGCATTGCTTTCGTTATTCTCTGGTGGGAGAACCTACAAAGCCAGTGTTCTGTGCCCAGATATGTGCTTCCCACTGTTAGACATGGATCTGGGGGACACGGAGCAGAGACTCCTGGCTCAGGACTGCTAACATCAACCTGTGCATGTCTAATCATACCACATCTCCAAAATAGCCATGCAGCTGGCTGGGATGGGAGGGCAACACAAGAACAGGAAAAAACCTGCCCCTGTGAGTTTTACACCACACAAACCTCAGGGTGAAGCAGCACCCTTTGGGTTCCTGCACCCATGTAAAGCAAAAGAGCATCTGCTTTTCAGCAGCTCTCCAAGCACATGCCATGCCAAAGGAAAGGATGCTTTATATGTAGGATTTCATACGCAGGCAGAGACAGAAGTGTGCAGCATTTTGTGGTCTTTAAAGATCAAAAGGCATTTTAGAGGGGAAGCGGCACCCTGGTCAAAATCGGCTTCAGTAATCACATTTTCCTTTATTAAACCCTCCTTGCAATTTCAAACTGGAAGTCAAATTCCCTCACACTTCCATCGCCAAACAGGTCTGAGGCTTTTCAGAAATCAAACTATAATATTTTTAAAAATATTTATATATGTATGTATATGTGTGTGTGTATGTATGTATATGTATTATAGGTATATATATACACACACACATATATATGTATAAATATACTAACACAGACAAAAAAGGGCTGCCAAGCTCTACTCCAAAGGCAGCTGTTTCTCCCCTGGGGAGCACAGTGCCTACACACATTAGCAAGACAATGAACTGTACTAAAGGTACTGGATCACTAGAGTTCAGCTTGGCAGGAATAACTCTTGGTAAAAAGCAGTGCCAAAGAGCATGTTGTAGAAAAGACATCTCCCCAAAAAGACACAGGGGCTTGGAGATGGTCAAGACAATATTCTGGGAGGCTGTAGTAGCTCAGCTGGGACCCAAAAGGAAGCACTGCCAGCCACGTGCACTCATTGCACTTCACACTGTGCTTGAAGACAGGAAAACGGATGGAGGAGGAAAAGGAGAAAATAAAATCTCCCACAAACTGGCTGTTACTGTGATCAATGGCACTGGGAATGAGGAGACAGGAACAAGAGTCCAGCAAAAGCAGACGTGAGGGGCAGGAATGTGGCTGTACCAGTGCCATGGTTGGAGGGGGCTGCAGTCCTTAACCCAGACCTGCTGCCACCCACCCACGCAAACCCACAAGCACACTTCCCAAAAAACACAGCTACCATGTGAGCCGCATTTTGGGAGTTTGACATCCTTATGAGCTTTGTCTCTAGCCCCGTTTTGATGTAGGTGCACCTTTTTGGGCAGTGTTCTGTGCCTGGATCCTGAAAGCAGCAAAGAGCCAGAGCCCAGAGCTCAACCCGTGGGTGCCGAAGGGGGCCTCAGCCTCTGCACAGCTGTGGACATCCAGCAGCCAAATCCAGGGCTCTCCCACAGCCCCCCATCCTGCTCTGACCTCCTCTGCTCCCCCACTCTACCACCCCCAGACTGCAGCTCATCCCACTTCCAGCTTTCCCACAGACCCCAAACACAGGGAAAACGACTGGCCAAGACAGAGGAGGGGAGAGACAATCTTTTTGGACTTGGATCCTGCTCCTTTGAGGCTGCTAGGTTGTTTTTTATTTTCCCAACCATCTCCCAAGGAGCCTGAACTCTGATCCTCCAGCATTCTGGCCCCTCAGATGTTTATGGAGCTCCAGCAAGCAGGCAGCAATGCCCAGCTGGGCTGGCCACAGGCCAGGCTCCCACCCTCTGCCCTCAGGACAGCCACGGGCAGGGTATCTCCAGCCTGAAAGGAGACTTTCCAAAGCCCTCATTACCTCCACAGCATCATAGATCTGCCTGCTCAGCTTCCAGCTGCTCCCCATAAAGCCAAAGAACCAGATAAATTCTCCATACAGTTTATTTCTGAGCCAACTGCCGTGACCCCCCGAGGCTTTTATCTGCACTTCAAATAAATCACAGCCAGCTCTGCCCACCCTCCCCAGCAGCAATGCAGGGGCTCTTCCATCACCCAGGAGAAGGCCTCAGTCCCCTTTTCCCCAGGAAAATGCATGAAAATAACTTTCTCCCTCCCCTCCACTAAGCTTTTCCTGCAAGGGACACACACACACAGAGACTTGGCTCTTTTTGCAGAGGTGTAGGAACAGAAGCATCACTCAGGAGCAGGGGATGTACTCATTAAGACGTGGTGACTCAGAGCTCAAGGCTTCCCAGGATAACAGGTATTTTGTGGGAAGTCAGCTGGCTCTGAACAGGAAAAGCAAACCAGCATGCTTATAAACATGACACAGGCAGGGGAAGAAAGGAGAGCAGGGAGGTAACAGACATTTTAAAAGCTCCTCTCCCAGCACTCTGCTTTGTTCTTATAAATGTAAATAAAGCACCTTGCAAAAATCTCATAGAATACACTCTGACAGCCAGAGATGCTGCTAACCAGGCTGCTGTGTTAGAGCTGATCCAGCTGCACAAACAGCAAATCCTGGGACAGTTTCCATCTCCCCTCTCAGCTCAATCTGCTATTCCTCTACATACAGGCATAGCTGAACCATGGAGAAGTCTCTGCTTGCCTGGCATCTTGTCTTGCAGCTTCCCAGCACACCAAAACCAGCCCCCTCCAACCAAACCCCAGCCCTTTGCTCACCATGGGCACCTCCTTGACCAGGGCCAAAGGTGGGTTGAACCCTTCAGCTCCCACTGTCCAAGCACACTGCTGTGAGCTGCACTGGCTGCTAATCAGCTGAGATTTGTTTTACACCACGAGCAAGGCAGGAGGACACAACCTGAGTCACTGCAGTGTGGCCAACACATGGCAAACACTAACCCAACACTGACAGCCCCACCCTGCACTAGCAGGGTCTCCTTGCACCATTTGAAGATGTTGTTCATCACTGGGGCTTGGGGCTTTGCACAGTTTCAAGGCCACAGCAGCAACACATCAGAACATCCACGAGACGAGCAAAAATATGATGAGCCCGATAGCTTTGAGCTCCTGAAAATGAGCCTCCTCATGCTGAAGGATTTCCAGGAGGCTGGCATTAAACTGACAGGTATAAAATCTCACAGGGGTGTTTGAGGAATCCAAAGGTCCTGCTCAGTATTAACTGAGGAGAGGCAGGGAGCAAGGAAGTTACAATTCACCTCCTGACATTGCTTGCCCTGTCACCACTTGGTCTGAAGATGTATTTAACAGGACATGTGTCTTTTTGGTGCCGTTGAGGGTCATGGAAGAATTTTGAAGCCAGAAAGCAGATCATCAGACAAAGTCCCTCCAGGGAGATATGGTTTTATTATTTTTTGTTTGTTTTTGCAAGGAATCACTAGCAAAAACAAACTTTGTTTCTGCTCCTGGGCAGCTGGAGGGCCTGGAGAGTCCCAGCACCAGCCCATCCTCAAAGCAAATTGCCTGAGCCCAGCAGGTTGTCAGGAAAGGAAAACTCACTGTGCACAAAGAATACAGACATTGTCTGCCCCCAGAGCAGGCAGCCCTCTGGGGAGCAGGGCTGGCTCGCTCGCAGCCAGCACAGCTGGGCTCCAGAATCCCCACCGTGTGCCAGGCTGGGCTTGCTGGGGACAGCAGCTGCTGGGGACAGCCCTCCTGCAGCCAGCTCCTCCTCCTGCTGTGGGGACTGCAGTGGCATGGAGAAGGGTTGTCTTTGTGCTCCCTCTCTGCAGCTGCAGCGCTGGCCCAGGTGTCACCAACCCACACTTTGATATGACCCCACACTGACCTCACTCACAGCCCCCTGCAGCCACCAGCCCCTCAGACGCCTTCAGGTTTGCCAGGAACCAGACCTGCCCAAAGCCCCAGACTCAAGCCACCACCAAAACCACCACAGATCTCCCCAACAGCCCTGGGTGAAGCCACACTGATCTCTCCTGCTGCAATGCCAAGGCTTGGATTCAGCCCCTGGGATGGGACACAGAGTGTCCCCATGCCAAGCTTGCACCTCTCACCACATCAGCAAAGTTTTCTGCCCTAAAATCATCATTTACAGCCCTTCCAGATGTTTAGCTGGCTCTCAGAGAGGACAGGAGACAGAAGTGAAGGAAGCAGGGTAAGGACAGAGGGGAGGCAGAGCCTAGAGCCAAACCAGCATTGGGATGCTCCAAGGCCAGAAGCTGTAACTCCCTCCCCAGGACTCTGGACCCTACAGGAAAGCAGGAAGAGGTGTAAGACATTCCTGACTCCCACCTGAGCTGACACAACCCCCTGCACTGCTGAAACCACCTTGCTGACAGTGAGCACAGTGATGCCACCAGCTTGGGAAATGACTGTGTGCATCAGCAGCTGCAACATCCTCCATGGCTCCCTCGAAAGCAGCAGCACATGCTGCCTCCACACAGCCATCCAGGCACACTCCTGTCCCCTCCCAGCCCCAAAGCCCTGGCAGAGCTGCCCCATGAGGGCATGCCAAAGTTCCCCAGCTGTGCAATGCAAGCACCAGCTCCCATTTCCACATTTTGGGCTGCCTGGCCCATGAGGTCCACACAAACACACAGAGCCAGAGAACTTCTGGGGGAGAGGGAATGCAAGATCTCCTGAAGCCCCCACCCACCCCAAACACTGACCAACAGATTCTGCCATTGATGGTTTTAAGCTGGGCTGGTTTTGGCTTTTCACATTTTTCCCCTAACTCCTCTTTGAACAATCCTGTAGTTGCTATGGAAATCATCTCATCAGTATGGGTGGAGCATAGCAGCACCGGCCAAAACTCCCTGTGGCTCCCAGTTGACACCAGTTCCTAGGATCTGGCAGCACTGGGGGTTACTCCGAGTTGCACAGGGAATACCTTGAACTTAAAGCAAAGCTTGGCACTGATAGATGAGTGAGACCCATTTGGGAGTCAAGGGCAGGGACTTGCAATTCACCCAGGGATAAACAGGTTAAAATTATAATTGAGACACCCTCACACTGGCTAAGGGGTGAGAAGGTTATAAACAGCAAAAAGCTGCCATTTGCCCCAGCTACACCCTCGCTTGGAGCAGGAGGTGGCCACAGACAAGGGTAGCAGGAGCAGAGCTGAACTTTATCCCTGGCCCTGCCACCGATGCAGCCTCCAGGGAGGCTTCTCCTGCCCACTCTGCCCTCCCAGGGCTGACATGGAGCTAATCAGCAAGCAGGGTGTGAACAGCAGCCATCAAACACTGTGAAGAGGGCTGGAAGGTAGAACAGAAATCTCCTCCATGTGGCAAAGAGAGCAGCACGTTGGGCAATTCCTACGTGCTCCAGTGGACCCACTTCCCACACCGAGTCACCCGCTCCCACCTGGGAGCCCCAGCTGCACAGCATTCAGGTTTGACACCACGAGTCAACCCCTTGCTGAAAACACTGGCAGAGTCCTTGCAGGTGATGGGTTATCCTTTACCAGTAGAGCTTGGAGCGAGGTCCCCAGGCGGCAGAGACCAGCTGAGTGGGAAATGCATCTTCTCCATGGGAGCGGACAGCAGGCCAGCAGCACAGGGAGTGCCACTGCCGTGGTGGCAGATGTACTGCAGTGTCATCAACCCCAGATTTAGGGTAAGGGCCAGGGACCCCCATCTCCATTTCCATCACCCCACCCAGATGGGAGACAGGGAGGATGTGATGCCTCTGCCAACAGTGTGGACACCTCCTGCCTCTGGCCATGCTGCGTAGCCGTATTCAACCTGCTGGCACCTGTCACCCTGTCACCAGCTGCAGCCCATGACAAATGACAGCAGGAGGCTCTCCTAGCTGCAGAATGCAAACCAAGGTTTCAGCACTAGCAGGGCTGTCCCCAGCCCTTCCCAACCAGAGATCACATCACGAGTGGTAGTTTAACTCTGGTGCAACCTGGGCTACAGCAAGGAGCTTCCAAGCTGCATGGTGGGCTGTCACACCACCAGCACTCATGGACAAGCACACGTGAAACCTCTTTCACATCATCACCGCAAGCTTGGCAATGAGCAGGTTGCAGATGTTTTCCCAAGCATTTGTCTCCTGGAGCAGGGATTTTCCTACCCTCAAAGCTGATACCACCATGCAGATCTCACCAAGTTTCACCATCCTCCCCCAGCAGCCCTACACAAATCCCCTGGAGCTGTCACACAGCACATCCCACCCTCTTCTCCCAGACCTGACTGCAAGGGGGGAATCACACAGGCAGCACCAGCACAGCACCAAGAGCTGGCACATCCCTTAGGCTCACACATTAGTGGTTCCTGGGTGGATTTGAGCCCAGCACAGAGCACTGCTGGACCCCACATTACAGGTGCATAACCCTGTTCAAAGGACTAAAGAACAATTTGCACTGTCAGGCTGCAAGGTGCACATCTACACTCCTACTTTGGGAGCATCTTTCCAGATCCCAAATGCTCTCCCAAACAAATGGGCTCAAGAGAGAGGTTTGGGCTTGAGCTGTTATTGAACCATCCATGCCTGGTCAGAGATAAGAAGTCTGCACTCAGTAATTGTTCTTCCTCACTCAAATTCAGCAAGTTCAAGAGAAAGCAGAAAGCAGCAGCCAAAATGCCTCCCAGCCCCTGTCCCATGCCCAGGGTATGTAGTCTCTCTCCCTCCTTTCTGGCTGAAGTCTCAGTGCACCAACACGAAACATTCTGTTCCACAGTTTTGGGGAGAAGTTTTTGTAAAAACATTCAGGCAAAGTTTCCTGCAAAGCAAAGGGACACTATAAAATCAACAGAGACATGAATCAGCCCTTCTTGGGCCAAGGACAGCAAAACCAGGCTGAAGCCAGGGGAGCAGCCACTCGTCCCTCTGTGCCACTGTCACCTCCAACTCACAACACTATGCCAGAACATATCACCATCCCTTCTCCAAAGCCCTGGGTGACAGACTGCACAGCCCCAGCTCCCACAGTCCCTTTATCCCCTGTGACCCAGAGCTAACCTCAGCAGCAGAACAGGGACCATCCTGTGTCATGGAAAACTAAAGCACGGGCCAAGTAAACAATTTATCTCCCGTCACACAGCAGAACTTTCAGCATGTCCTAAGATGCAGTTCCTTCAACATTCACATTTTCTCTGTCTTTACCCCAACTTGGAGGTCCCCATCAAAACCTCAGCAGCACAAATGCTTTGGTGAGGCCCAGCCAGGCCTGTGGATGCTGCCACCAGGAAGATTCTGCTATTAGGCAGCAGAGCAGAATTTGGGGCTGACTCCTGGGGAGGGCACCCAGGTGGCTGCACCCCACAGCACCCCAAGATGCCCAGCAGAGAGCTGTGCCCATTGCCTGCACAGCGCCTCAAATAAAAACTCCCCACAGCCAGCACAGTGAATAAGATTACAACAAATATAAACTAATGATACAGCTGTCAAGACAGATTAGACTGCACAGTGTAAAAAATTGCAGGGCTGTTTAGTCACAACAATATAAGATTAATTTATCAATACAGCTTATGTGGCACTGGAGAGATAGCAAATTGAATAAGTGAATCTTTTCTACACCTTGCTCAAGGAGGGAGCCTCAGACCTGATGGGTGTATGGGGCTGGATACCAGTGAGGATCTGCAGGCAGCAATCACCCAACAGGGCTGGTTTGACACAGCCCAGGGGGATCTGCACCTTCATCCCAGGCTTAGGGGATGGCACACATGCCACCCAAACCCATAGCTCTGCACCCATGCGCTCCTGAAGGTGCCCACCCTTCTGCAGTACCAGAGTCAAGAGTGATGTTGCTAAATCAAGAGATCCAGAAGCTGCTTCTGCTGCGGGCAGGAACCTCCCAGAGCCTTTTCCAAGGGCTCCTCCAAGTCCAGCATCACAGGACTGGAGCTGTCACCGTTCAGCTCTGTCCCAGTTACAGCGTGTACGTGTGCTGGGGCACACAGGAACCCCAGGCAGCAGCCACAGCTCTAACACAGGCAAAAACATGCACAGCCACAGCCACCCCTTGGGGGGTAAGTCCTGGCAGAAGCAGGCAAGCTTGCAGCTTTGAGAACATCTCTCATGAGTTCCCAAAAAGCAAGGACCCAGTCCAGAGGTTCTCAGGAGGTGCTTCCCTACTCATCCCACGGCTTCTACCCAAATATTACAATGCCTGCACTGGGCCCACATATTTTCAGATCTCTCATGTGTTGTCATCTGTGGGTTAAAAAATGTGCAAGTAAGTAAATAGGTGCAGCAATAATGAGCCAAGGTTTCGATCTGTGAAGGTGAGAGCACAGCAGCATCTGCCAATACGAAGGAAGAACCCGTTTCTATAAATATTGAAATCCGGTAATTATCATCATTAGAACCAGTTGTGATTTAGCCATAGCTCAATCCCAACAAGTAAGAATGGCATTTATTTGCCACAATTAGAACAGCTAAAAATACCTCCCAAACTTTGCCTGGTTCAGCCCTATCCCAGCAGGCTCAGCTCTGGGCAGGGAGAAATGCAAAGCAGGGGATCACTTGAAGAACCATGCAGGGCTGAAAAAACCCTGTGCTCTCACAGGGAGACCAGAGCACCAACACAAGGCCACCCCATCTTCTAGGAACTCTTCTTTACTGCTTTCTGACCAGCTCTGGTTCATCCCAGCTAATTCCTGCCCCACAAGGGTGACTGTTCCCTATGCAAAGCAACATTCCCCCTAGCAAGCTACATTTTCCATACCAAAAGTTTCTTTGCAGCTGCATCAAAAGGCACACATTTGCTTTAAAAGGCAAGGAGAAAAGCCTGGCTCAGCCAAGCCATCCCACTGGCAGTGGGGAGCTATAGCCCTGCTGGCACCCAGAGGATCCCAACCAGCCATGGCTGACAGCCATGGGTCTCCTCACCTTGTGGGAGCCTTGCAGCTGTGCCAAGAGCCTCCACACACTCAGCATCCCTCCCAGGCCCCAGCTGAGTGCTGAAGGACTCCTAGAGCTCAGCATGCTGACAGACAGCTTCATGGATGAACCTCCTGGAAGACCTCATCCTTCCCAGTTTCTGCAGTCTCACAAAATCCTGTGAGCAGCATCAAGCTGTCCTGTCCTTCCTCTGCAAAGTGACCAGAGTGTCATAACCTTTCCAGAAGCTTTAAACATGAAGGGACTTGGCCATCCTCCCTTGGGGACACATCTGCATTCCTGCTGCCACCAGCAGTTTCCCATACTTTTCCCCGATGATAAATAAATGCCTGTGAGGTGCAGACAAATATCTCAGGAGGCAGCACCTCAAAGCAGCTACAATCAACTCTCAGCTTCCCATCCAAGCCCACAATCCAGGAGAAAATCCCCATCTCTGACACAAATCACCCAGGGCCATCTCCTCGTGCTCATTCCAAGAGTCAAGATTTTCCCTGAGGAAACGTGCCCAGCTCCCCCAGTCAGGGATGTTCTTTCTGACAGTCACGGTGAATTTTCCCCTGCTTATCCCATAATATCTGGAAAGGGCTGTGAAATGGGAGCTCAGCGAGTCTCTGTGTGCGGGGGCGAAGGCGCTGAGGTGCTGCTCCCTGCCAGGTCCCAAATGTCCATCCCAGCCCTGTGGCCTCCACCTGCTCCTCCCTGAAATGCCTCCAGCCCTGGGATTTCTCAGCCTCCTTCCACAGCTAATCTGACCCCTCTGATGCCTTTTTTCCCTGCTGTGTTTTTTTCTGAACTCTCTCCAATTTGTCAATATTCCCATAATAAGGTGCCTCGAACTCAGACCACATTCCTGGATTTTTTTATTATTGTTATTTTGGGGGTTTTTGTTGTTTTGCTTTGCATTTTTTTCAGTGAGAATAGCCAGGTTGTAGCTCTGCTCCCACAGCTCCCCCTCTCCCCAAACACAGCCCATCACTATGATTTTAGGGCCCTAAGCCAGTTCTCAGTCCATTTGGCAGTGTCATATCCAAGGCAAACTGAACTAATTTTGAGAGTAAGATTTGGTGAGACACTATATCAAATGCCTTGCTAAATCCAAATATATTAGGATTTCCACGTTCAGCTCAGCCACTAATTTTGCGATTCCATCAAAAAGAAAAAGCAATCAGGTTTGTCTGGCAAGATTTATTCTTTCTAAATCCCTGCTGTTATTGCTCATGCTTTCCTTATCCTCTAGTGCTTCACTTTCTTAATACTGCAGGACTGGAAGCGTTTGCTGGAAATTTATTTTTGCTATTTATATGGATTTTGAAAATCTGCCTCTGCTCTCCTTCGCTGCCCCCTGCCTTTCCCACTGCTGTTTAGCATCCCTGTGCTCCCACCAAACACATCATCTCCTCCATCCTCCTCCCAAAGGCAGAGCACAGCAGCATCATAAGCCCGGTGTTAATACACAGCTCAGACATGAGATACTGGAGAAAAACTAATAAAAAAAAATGTTTGGCAGCAGGAGAAAGGTCTAAAGGAAACATCCAGCTGGGTCAAGCCCAGGTCCATCACAGAGCATCACCAACGGTTAATATTAATGCCTGAATCAGCCATCCTGAGGTTCTCCACCTTTTTTTTTTTTTTTTTTTTTTTTCAAATTTTTTGTGAGCCCCAACCGGGGGGATCAGGGGG